>NC_086156.1:32804317-33109975 GCF_035149785.1 Candoia aspera | reverse complement strand
CAACGCGTCGACTCAGAAAAGGCCCTTAAGCTCCCAGCTTTTTAAAATCATATTCCGCCACTTAGCGAGTCAGTGGGAATTGCTCCTTGGAGGTTTTTTCCTCCTCGCGCGCGCGCGCTCTCTCAATCTCTGCCTCGGAATCCCAGCCAACCTTGTTTCGATGACGGGCCAATTAGAATCTTGAGGAGACAACAGGAAGGCGACCGACCGTGCCCTACAATGGGAGAGCGAGGCACGCGCACCACGCAACCAAGTTGCGCCCTTGACTTGCCACGTGAGACCCCCAACCTAAGCCTGCGCGGGAGATTAAACGACCGCAGAGGTTTCCTTTTGGGCGCGCTACCGCACCTCCTGGATTTCTTGATATTTTCAAGCTGAGACGCATTTACGCAGTTAAGCCTGCTGTATTCAAGAGTACCTGCGCACAAAGTGACCACTGCTAAGACTATAAGCGTATTGCAAGCGAGGGTTGCAGGGCGTGGCAATTGGAATTTAATACAGTCCTAACAAAATACGCAAAGGCTCAGCTTGGAAGACTACAAGTCTTGCACATTTAAGAGGCGAGCACGGTTGGACCCAACCTGATTTAAGACGCGAGCGGATGTGAAGAGTTGCACGTACAAAGTTAGCATGGTTATATTCGTTCTAAAGAGTCGAATCCTATGTAGGATGAAACGGGCTGAAACCCCTTAAGGCAATGGATATTTTTATTATTATGAAAGTCTTTATCACCACCTTCAAAATAATCCCAAGAGCTTGTTTTGCTTTTGTGGCAAGATGGCGGGTAGAACTGCCCAAAGTCACTGAGAGTTGGGCAGCATATAAATATTATTATTATTATTATTATTATTATTACTATTATTATTATATTGCACCAGCATACAAAGAGGGAACTGCAAAGCTAAAAAGCAGGATACACAAACAGGATTAGAAAGCCTACATCAGCAATAAGGGCCTATCTGCACATCCTACTTGCCCCACTAACCATTTCTCCAGAATAGGCACCCATCCCCAGCCAACTGTGAAGGCAAATCTGCCCCTTGGCTTGCTCTGTCGAAACTAGTGTTTTCCCACATCTGCCAGCAGAAGTTGCCCTGAGCAGTCTGTGCCCTTCATTTCTTTGTGGACAAAGGCCTCCACCCCAACTGGCTACTGTGTGCTATGATGGGCAGGCTCCCTCCCCTCTGGTCACTACACTGTGTGTTTCATCCTGGGTAGCTGAATTGCCTGGCCCCCTTTAGACAGAATCTTCCCAGGTAAAACTGGCTCTTTTTCCCATACTCATAAAAGTGTTGTGCACAATTTGCCAGTGATTGTTGGAAAGGTAGGTCCTTTTTTCCTTTCTAAACGAGTCACATAAATGCAATCCAGAGATCCCTTCTCATTTTGGTTGCAGGCTACTTTTTAATCGGCAGCCAGACATTTCAAAGCTAGCCTGCAAGCTTTCAGGACCATCATGCCTACAGTCACCATAATTCACAATGCAGCCCTGGTGCCACCAAAACAAAACTAGTTGGAAATAGTTGAAACTGCCAGGTATTTCACTTGAATGAAGAAAGGGGAAGGAAGACATTTAATAGAACAAACCATGTAAAATATAGAAGGACTTATCCAGTAGAAGTTTGTTTAGCCTCTTTATTTTAGCCTCAGTGGAACCATCGTAATTCAGCTGGGGATTTTAAGATTTCTGGACACAGGAGTATTAAGATTCCCCCATACTGTTCAGACATTCCACCAGTGAATTGGGGAAGCTGGGCAGTGAAACTGACAAAGAGTTTGCCAGTTTCCTCTTGTAGCTCAAGTGACAGCAAGAATGGGGTAGGTGGTTTTCCGCACAAGTAGACCACTAAAATGCTCATTACAAGCAACCAGTTCCTGCCTTGAGCTACACTACATGACTTCTAAGGTCCTTCCAACACTATGATTCTATAACTGCTGGCTTTTATTTGCTTATGGAAATGGAAACCACATCTCAAAAGACTCACCCACAAGAATGAAAGCAACTAGTGTTTGCTTTCCTGGTATGGGTAGATGGGGTAAAGCAGCAGAAGAATCTACTGATCACGGGCTGTGGTAACTGTTATCTGACTAGTGTAATTGCCAAAACCTGAAATCTAGACAGTGACCTTTTAGGCAGCTTCATTTCCAGCTAGCATCAGTATGGCCGACAAGAAGCCTAAATCTGCTGTGCAGAATTGCCCTAAGAAGGAACTCTACAATGAGTGTAAAGATACCATTTTTGTACATTAACCAAATAAATTAAAAGGGAAGACAAGCAGTTTATATAATCTTGTGAAGCCAGGCTTAGTTATACCAAAAAAAAAAAACCCTGACGCTTCTATTGTATGTTTGTTAAGTTCAGATAGACTTCCAACCCAACTGTGTACACTATCGCTGGGAAATTTCATTGAAACAGTTCACCTGTTTTCCTCAAACACTGGATTTTAAAGGGGCAAAGGATAGAGCCATTTACACATACTAATGCCATCTGTTCTCCATTCACAGCATACAGTGTCAATTTCTGCTCTTTGAATAAATATGGGGTAGTCTAAAAAGGCTTATTAGTGAAATATGCATTACTGATCCCCTTACATTTTCTTCTCTCTCCCCCCATTTCAAAAATATTATTAAGAGCAAGAAGAGAAATGGGATATATTTTGAAGAGGTCTCATCTAGAAATAGAATCCTCATTAACAAATGCTAAGAAATGCTCTGACTTTTAAGATGCGTAGTCCATAATAAAAATGAAGTACTGTTATTACAGATTAAGGCCCATTTTTGGCTATTATCTATGAGGCTGGTATAAGGAGGGATACGCTATTAAAAAAAAAACACAAGACATTAGATATATGTGGTACAATCCAAAGCATACACACTAATCTGTCAACCACATTTTTGCTGCATTACTTTTAGGTAAATCAGTTCAACTGTAATGAGTAGTTATTTTATTATTATCAACATTTTGAAATTTTGAAATAAAGAAAACAAAACCACTCTTTTCATAAAATGTAAATAGATGATAAAACTCTTCCGAAGAGGTATTTCTCAATGATGTCAGTGTAGTCTTCTGGCATGAAACCTAAACATTTTCCACTGCTGATTTTCAAGTATGCAAAATTAGATGGATAGCATTATTTTTCTTCATATTATTTTAGCTGTGTTAAATATAACAAAATGGACATGGAAAAATAAACATACTGTAGTTACTGGATATATAGAGCAGTGGGTTTGAACCTTGGCAACTTTAAGATGTATGGACTTCAACTCCCAGAATTCTCTGGCCAGCAAGGCTGGCTGGGGAATTCTGGGAGTTGAAGCCCACACATCTTAAAGTTGCCAAGGTTCAGACATAATATACACAAAGATAGAGAAATATAGGGATATGCTGATAAATGACAATAAAATACATATTTTGTATTATTGGTGATCTTGAGTCTTTGTTGTTATAGAACCTTTTCCTTTTGGTTCTCTTGCCTTCTCTTGTTTCAACTGTAATGAAAAAAATCCATTTAAAATCACATGAAACATATGCTCTGCTTGTTTTCTGCAAACTACAGCTCATCTAGTTCCATTAGAGCTAGTTTTACTTATCCTACAGCATCAGAAATTTCCTTTGCTGGATACTAGGTTGTATCTCAATTGACACAAACCCACAAATTGAAATGTATGGCTAAGTTGGTATCTAAGGTGGAGGTAGGGAAGACACATGAATTAGTTGCTATGACTGACTGTCACAGCTAGCATAGAACTTAAACCTGGTTGTAGCAATGTTTAGACAATGTTTAGTCAATAATGTAAATATTCTTTGTGCCATCACATTACTGGATGAACAGGAAGACGTGCTGCCTCTAAAACCTTTATTGCTTTGGGATCTGCACGTTCTCCATTACTAAATCCATGGTGGAACCATTTTAAGCAGCTGAAAAGTTTAACCAGTCTTTAATTAATTAAGCAATAGGTCAAAATCTGAGTAGCTGGGCAGTTATGAAAGCCAAAATATATATTTCCAAAATTCTATTCCATCTTGTTTCTACAAAATGGAATTATTTAAAAAAACACAATGGTAATTATGACCTTCCTACAATCTGTCCTATTGTCATTTTTCTATTACTTTTCATTATAACATAATTATTGTTGTGTAATGCTTTGGATTTAATTAAGAAGTGCTTTGGAATGCATGGAAGTATGAATCAGTAATCAGCGATTCAACAAAGCAGCGTAGTCTGTTTCCGGGATTGTGTGGCTGCAGTAAAAGTCCCTGCAACAGCCACACAATCCTGAAACGGATGTGGCTGCTTTAATGAGTCATAAGCAGATACTATGGGTAGTCCTCGATTTACGACCACAGTTGAGACCAGAATTTCCATCATAAGTTGTTGCGGTCATAAGCCGAGTCACCACCTGACCAGACCCGATTTTATGACCATTTTTACAGCGGTTGTTAAGTAAATCTCCATGGTTGTTAAGCGAATCAAGCTTCCCCAGTGGGTGCTTTTTGCTAGAAAATGGCAAAAAACACCACAAAACACAATCATGTGACCGCAGGACACTGCAACCAGTCATAAATGCAAGCCGGTTGCCAAGCGCCTGAAATGCAATCATGTGACTGCAGGGGGGTGGTGCAATGTTTTGCGATGCTCGGAAATGCTTTACAGGCTGTCATAACTTCGGACCATTGTTAAATGAGCAGTTGTAAGTTGAAGACTACCTGTATATTGCATTGCATTCCAGAGCACCTCTTCAAAACTGAATGAGAAGCACTATACAGCTTCATTACTTAAATTGTACTTTTTTGAATTTCTTTATAATAAATAGGAAGAAATAGAAGATGGACAGATTCAATTTCAGATACGATAAATTATAACTGTAGCAATAGAAATAGGTGGAAAACAAAGTTACTGGTCTTCAATATAAATTGCACAAACAGTCTTTTTTGCTTTTAAATTTCATGATAGTCCTGATATTTTCTTCTAAGTATATTTGATTTTCAGATATCACTACAATTCCCCAACATATTTTTTTTAAAATTATCAACACATTAATATGTGTCATAAGTGCCATTCAACAAATTATTTTTAATTGGAAATAAATGCCTTTGTTTTAAATAATGTATGCTATGGGCTTACCCGTGACTGATACTGTCTTTCAAAGTAAGCCATGTCATCTTCTTCAGGTCTCCTTAAACTGGAAGCCTGCATTGCTGTACTTGTACCTCCTTAAAAGCAACATTATTAGATTGTAAAATACACTTAAAATCTATTCAATCAGATAATATACGAACGTTTAAAATCATTACCATCTGTTAACTGGGTGCGTGCCTGCATGGAACTGGAAGGACCTTGGAATGCTTTTAAAAATGGATGATCCATATTGGTCACAGGAGCTTCTAAGAATTGAGTGGAAGGTGCTCCTTAAAATTAAACAAGCATTAACAAATTAAAATTAAAGTACTACAACCAATAAATAAAATCTAATTTAAAATATTTGTTCAATGAGACTATCAAAGATATAGAACAGCATTTCTATTAGATGATGGTATACTAGAAGTTGAACAAATGAATAAATTGATAGCGTGGATAAAAAATCAATCAATTTTTTTATTTGGATAGACCAGGAAATAAAACAAGAGAGTCACAATTAATTAGGATAAAAAAGAGAAACACATAAAATTCTAAAATATCTAAGAAACATTAGAGAAGGACTACAGCGTACTGTACAAACTACAGAACAGTATTTAGCTGTGGCCAGTGAAATGGAATCAGATTGATCTGATAGTAACAACGTAAGATAGAACCAGTCAGAACAACCAGGATGTTTAGTGAAGAATGGAGATGATAATTCCTGGCGAGCACCTGTGTAGAGGGAACAATACAAAATAACATGTTCCATTGTTTAGATTATTCCTCTACCACATAAACAGTCTCTGTTCAAAAGGGATATTTTGGTATCTCCCTTCAGTAACAGCTGTGGGGGGGGCATTAAATCTAGCCAAGGATAAAGCCCTTCTAAATTTAGGAATCGTTAAGCAGCTAAGGTATCTGGCTGGTTGGAGAAAATATGAAGAATTACTCAAAAAGATGTTTCTAGGTAGGATTGATAAATCTGATTGCAGCTCTAAATTGATGGCCCGTTGCCTGAGCTCAGCCAGTGTACGTTCACAGCCCATTAGGGTGATAGCTGCCCATGTAAAGCCATAAGATTTCAATTTAGCATGTATTGCCTGGCACCAGGAAGACTGAAAGCTATCAGTCATATTTAAAGGGGTCAAGCCGACTGAAAAAAAAAGAGCTTAAGCCAATAGGAGAAGATGTAATGTGGATAGAATAGTGTAATCAAGGTCAGAGTGAACATTCCCAACATTGGTTAACTATCAGCAAGAAATGCTTGAAAACAGCCACTGTTAGTAAGGTAAATAATCATAGCAAACTGTTTATATGCTGCAGTTCACTTCCTTTTGTTTGTCCCCGTCCCAAACATCAGTATAAACCTCCAGTTTAAGATAATACTCTATATATCGGATGAAGTGGATTCCAATCCGCAGAACTTTTTAACAAACTAGAATATTTATAACATTTATATATAATACGATGTAATACATTTCTTAATCTTCAAGGTACCACAAGACTCCATTTTTGTTGCAAAATGAACTCTGCTACTCATTTGGAAATAACTATGAAATAGATCTGAAGACCAATTATTAAGCTGTGATTAAATTTTTAAAAAATCATAAAAATATTAGCAGAAGCAACAGTTAAAAATGTACCGTAAGGTAGCTTTCTTACATCTGTGTAAAACAGATGAAATATGAGAAGGATAACGTTTTTTTCTGTGTCAGGAGTTATCTGAAATGTGCTGATAAGTTACAGATAAAGTAAAAGCACAGTTTAGTGAACCATTCAGGTGGAAGGAGAGTCCCACCAAATCTAAAGATAGAAAAAGAGGGAAAAATATAACTGGGTGCGGTGGGGAGAGAGACAGGATAGCTCCCTGCTATACACTGGAGAATGAACAAAGAGGTTATTCAGGTGATGCACGCAAAGTTGGGTGAGAATAGAAGCCAGGATGGTGAAACAGAATTGCCACCACAGCTGCTGATTTCCCAGGCTGGCATATCCCACCAGCATGCTTGATCTTTCGTCCCTCCCCTAAACTGCTGCCCCAACACAGCATATTCCACCAGCCTGCTGACCCACTTGATATTCCCAGCATCATTCTTCTTGCCCTCCCCTCCCCTCCCCTCCCCCAGAACTCAAAATGAAGTTTCATCCCACAAGGAAGTGCTGGTCAGAGCAGAGCCAGGGTAGGGAAAAGGAATACCTATTGTCACTTATTTTCTACCATGAGTCTCCTCTACCCTCACCTAGATATTTGAACTGACTTCAAAAATGGCCTTGTCCATCATTTTGAAGTGCTGCATCCGAAGTCCATTAAATCGTGGTTTTATTACTATTTCATAACTCAAAATAGCTTACTTGAAAATATATTTAATTGTATTTAATTTAAAAAATAGACAATAAACATATTATAACACCATCAGGACAATTTAGGACAGCAATTTTAAAATGTAATCCTGAAAGCTTCTTCCACTTCATACTTTTGTAAAATTTGTATTAGTTTTAGGAGCTTAAAAAAATGAAAAAGAAGATACGACTGTTCTTCACAGGAATAGCATAGAACAGCACAGAGGTATTCCAGTAAAGGCCTGTTTGTGATGGTAAATGCCACTCCTTAATAGACAGAAGATAAGCAAAACAGCCTAATCAAAGATCACATTCCATAGTGACAGACCGTTTCCATTAAACACAGGCTGTAAAGGGTTTGGAAGCCAAGGTTCAAATTAGGCCCAGACAAGCATTAAGAGCCAGAACGGTGGTACAGAATGAGAGTTCATACAGTTATAGAGCTGAAGGAGGCAGCAATCTAGATCAAGCCCCTGCTGGATGCAGAATTATAACTACTTCAATTCATCAGGAAGAATTTTGCACCTACTAGAATTCCAGGTGATCTTCAAGGTAACTCTGCATGAAATCAAAATAAGTATGGCAATACCCATTTATTAAAAACAAAAAAAAAAGTCCAAGCATATTTGTACTAACACTATAAGCCTTGATGGGCTTACAGTTCAAATACAGGGTACTAAACTAGATTCCATAATCAGACATCATTATGTAGAACATGGCACTTATTTTGTAGACATGTAATTAAGCTACCACAATGGTGTTACTAAACCTGTATTTGCTTTTTTAAGTCATGATGTTTGTTTATTTGTTGGATGACCCCCCCAGCCCAGTTTCCTCCAGGAGTTCAAGGCAAAATATATAGCACTCCCAGTGCTTGTCTTCACCAAAACTCCACAGGGTAAGTTGGCTGAGAGGTACAAAAGCAATCAGGTACAAACTCAAAAAACAAATATTTCATTTCATCCTTACCTATTCCACTATCATCAAGTCTCATGTAGCCTTCTGCTAGGGAACTAAAACCTGTTAGTCCCCCCATTGCAGCATAAGGGACATCTTGCCCGACTGGCTTTCCTTGGGCTAAACGTTCTTCTTTGGTTTCCACTATTGTTTCATGAGAATATGCTGGCTGGCCACATCCACAAGTAAAGCAACTGTGAAACCCTGCACACTTGGAACCTAATGCAAAACATATTTTGAAAAAGTCAGAATTACACGTTTGACGAGTTTCACTCAATGTCACTTTTGCTTGCCGTAGCCTTGGTGATACAAACAATGGCTACAGCTGAAACCTTTGAATATGCTCATATACATTATTTAAATAAGACAGACATGAGGAAAAAATGTAAGAACTACAAGCTAATAATCATTTCTATTTCTGGGATCAAAAACATTGCTCACTATTCTTCGTTTAAGATAATAATTTGCAGATGGGTACTAATTCTACAAGGAGTTGTCTGAAAGTAGAAACAGTCTTATTGTGTATGCTTGAAAAAGATCACATTCAGTCTCCCCTATTTGGAAGCAGCACAAATTTGAATATTGCATATCATTATGCAAATTAACCAGATTTAGAGTATTTAATTTGTTTAGTATATTTGTATGCCACTGCAATCAAAATTTACTCTCAGCAGCTCATATAAAAATACAAAACAAACCTATATAACAATTAAAAATACAATATCATCACAAAAACAGAGAGAATAAAAGATGGTGACAACTCAAATCAGGGAGAGGCTCTCCAGAAAGCTTGTGGAAAACCAACAAAGAGGAACCAGCCAGATTTCCACAGGGAGATTATTCCAAAATATTGGTGTTGCAACAGAAAAGCAGCATCTCCTTGTCTCAGCCCCTGAACTCCCAAAAGTGTGGGATTTGCAGCAGTTTCTCCCTACTAGATCTAATCAGGGAGGCCAAAATTGGCTAGAGAAATATGCCGAGTTACACTCCTAATTGCAGAATCTGAAATGTTTCAGTCATTCCCAAAGCAATAGTTATGTATTGTTCTTATACTGAGATAGTATTTAAAGAAATCTGTGAATGGGATAGTAGTTACCCTTAAATATGAGTTACGTATTTAACCAAAGTCCACTTACACATGTTGCATAAAAACCCAGTTGCTGGACTATGCTGATCTGCAAAGTGCTTACATCTACAGCGGATGGGCTGGGTACCATTAAGAGGAACAAAATTGTAAGATTTGCATGGGCATCGGCTCACTCTACAAGGTACAGAAATGGGACGTTCTTTTGGAATCACTTCAAAGTCTGTTTTGTGTTGTTTATATCTAGGAAAAGTAAATAAAAAATACAGACAAAACTGTTTAGTTACTACTCACTTACTAGAATATTTAATAATCCTTTTATTATTCAAAGACATTCAATTATTTTAGAAATGGGGCAAGGCCAATACACCTTGGCAGAGTCTGCTAGTCAATCAGTACTTCAAAATCTCAACTCTTATCCTGGATTTGGAGAAAATATGCATCAATCTTTTAACTGATCCCTAGGATTGCTCAGTCTTCTACATATGTTGAGGCAGAGAGTTGCCAGAAAAATTGAGGCCTCCAAAGTATGTACTTCTGAATGAATTCTTCCTAGCAGAATTATTTGTAATGGACTTTTTCCAGGATGGAACCTTAATCCAAATAAGAAAGTCATAGTTTCTCAGTTCTACAACATTACATTCCTTTTATTAGTAATTAACATAGTAAAAACAAAAACCAAAGTCATGAGTTTTGCTATGTTGAAAAAGTCAAAAGTGAATGTGGAGAATGAACAAATCTGCACATTTCCAGGACAGGCGGCTTCCTTTCTAACTTCACAAAAGGAAAATGAGCCGTCAAAAAATTGTCTTTTCTTGGCTTATATTTGTGAATCCAACCAATGACAGAGGAACACGTGTGCAATTCTGTGTGCAAAGGAGTTGTTACTGAGAGTCTGAATAGCACAAACAGCAGAGTTGGGAGTACAGTTACCACGCCATTACCACTTGGAGAAAGATAAGGGAAAGCATTGTTTGTTTCTTTAATTTTTATCCCACCTTTATTATTTTTATAAATAACTCAAGGCGGTGAACATACCTAATACTCCCTCCTCCTCCATAATCATTCTTTTCTACTTCTTGCACAGGAGAATGAAGACCATACTGGAAATAAAGAACAAGGGTAGGTAGCCAGTTTGGTCTAGTGATTAAGATGCTGGGCTAGAAACCAGGAGGCTGTGAGTTCTAGTCCCATCTGAGGCATGAAAGCTGGCTGGGTGACCTTGGGCCAGTCACTCTCTCTCAGCCCAACTCACCTCACAGGGTTGTTGTTGTGAGGAAAATAGGAGGAGGAAGAAGTACTTAGGTATGTTCCCCACCTTGAGTTATTTATAAAAATAATAAAGGTGGGTTATAAAAAAATAAAATTATACATACATACATACGCCTCCATTACTCCATTTTCAGGAAATCCAAAGCCATTCTTATGTTTTAAAGATAAAAATTATTTGGGGGAGAATTAGTCTTCCTTCTGAGCAAATACCGTACTATGGATACATAGCATATATATTATTAAGAAACAAGTTCTCTAGTCAAGATTTTTTTTAAACCTAAGATAAACTCAAGTTTACTGCATCATCCATTGGTACAGATATAGAATGCCTCACCTGTGAGAACAAAAACAGAGTGTTTCTGGACCCACGAGTTTACAGTCCATGCCAGTTGGTGATCTCCAGCTCACATACAATCTATTCTGCAACCGAATTGGTAACACTTGTTTCTTGTATTGTTCATATTCTTCAGGAGTAAACAGTTTCCCACCATCATCTTCTCCTACAATTCTGCAAAAGTGTTGATTTCTGTAATACTTTCCATTACATGTTTAATCAAAATTGAAACCAACAACCTTTTAATAATATATACATAGAAAACGGTAAATTGTCATGTCATGAGAGAAAGGAGAGAGAATCTTGGAACCAAAACGTGAATATGTGGGAATTCTGATTCTGAAAAGAAGTAGGTTGTGATGGAGTTTTTAAAGGTTAATAAAAGAACTCCAACCAGCTAACAACAATCTTGCAAAGTAGAAGCGTGAATCAAAAAAAGAACTTGCGCATTAAGCTTAATTACGTTCAGGAAATAAATTCGGTCTTCACACAGTAGTTAGATGAGGAAAAATAGATCTGGATACAGGTAGATTCATAGTAGAAAATACTTAATCATCACTGGTTCTTTGTAGACACTTTCTATGGAAATAGAAAGTCTGCGTGCAAGCGAGATGAAAATAGGACGAGAGCTGCATTCTGCAGCACCTCCTGCTTGCAGGTCTGCCAGAAGGGTAATGGATATTGTTAATCCCCAAGCCCGAGGAGGAGGAAGTGGAAATCAGGTGACCCATGGGACATCCCACAAGCACAATAGAGATGCGTTTACTAGAGAGACCCCCTTATGCTTTTGAGACAATGCTGAGTTGACCCCTGATAATTCCAACAGGTTGAACATCTAAAGACTACTATCATCCTAAATATAATTGGCTGTGATTGCATAATATACTTGGTTAACTTATCAGTGGTGTTCTCAAGCCAATTTTCAAGGTTTCAATAATAATCATAAAATGACAAGGATGGGTTTACAGTATGAGCTTAGGTTTGTAGCTACTTTGTGACTCACGGATTGTTCATGGAGAAATTTCCAAACTAGGTATTGTACAGGATTATCTGTGTTCAAGAATTTTTCTGTCTACTCTTCCTTCTGCAAGGAGGAAATGTTTAAATCCCTATATACTCCATCCTTCATCCAAGGGGCACACAGATTAACATATTATTTTCTTTTTTTAATAGTAATTTTATTAAAGATTATAACTACAATAGTAAAAATACAAACTAAAAAAAATAAGAATAAAAAGAAAGAGTAGAAGCTGCAGAACAGAAAGAAAAAAGGAAAACATAGAAATAGAAAAGAAAAAATAAGAATATAATACAGAAAAAGAAAAGAAATATATAAAGAAGTGACTTCCTACCTTCATCACAAGTATAAACAATTTATACTTCTCTTAAAATACAACAAATAATCTCTTCTTCCCATATCCCATCTCTTATCTATAACCACATCCATAAAGCATTGTCATTTCAGACCTGATGTCAGCAAAAGTCCATTAAGGGTTACCAGAGATAACAACATATCTATTTTAACCTTGATCAAATAAACCAACTTTATATTCCTTCCTTTCACTTCTACCAATCGTAATCTTTAGTCTCTTCAAATAATGTCATTGAACTTGATTTCTTTTCATTTTTTCTTTGTCCCTTCTCACAAAATTCTTCAAAACTTTTGACAAGTCTCTTTTGTAAATCCAATATAGGAAAATTATCCAGGTCACTCTCTTGGTTTGTTGTTTGTATACCCCTTTTAATTAAGACATCAGCCAGGTTTTTTTTACATATATGTCCAGTGTAACATCTTTTTCCATGTCATTCTTCTAGAAATCCACTTTCCACTCAGTCTTGATTTTGTCAGGTAAAACCTGCTCCTCTTTCATAATTAGACATAGTCTATCTATAAACACTTTTAAAACTAACTTCTGGGTCCAATGTTCAAAAATATCTTTCAATTTGTCCAATGTTAAAATATTTTGTTTCATTCCGTAATTGTAAATCAAGTTTAAGTGTTCTTCACCTTTAATTTTAATCTTTAGTTCCCTCTAGTTTCCAATTTTTAAAATCTTGTCTTATTATGTTTTGAAACAAAAGCATTTTCCAACAGAAAGGATTCTTTAATTAATTCCAAAATCTTATTTCAAATTTATCTGGACCCTTAGTCCATTTGTAAGTTTCTAAAATCAAAGTTTTAATCACCTTTTTGCTGTTTATTCCAAAAAATTTTTTTTTAATTCTTAAACTTGTAGTTAAAACTTCTTTTAAGCATTGAAGAAAAGTCACCCAGTGCTGTAAAACTTGTTGATCCAAAGGTTCCTAATAGCTGAAAAGCAATCAACAAGCAATTTCTGAAAGTTATTAGAAAGGAAGCATGCGAGCCTAGTATCCTTTCAAAGGCACTGACCATGGTTTGAACAAGATGGCTATTCCCTTGTCTCTCAGAGCTTTAAACCAGCTGGAGACCACTATCTCCTCGCGAGGAGCAGCTGTCAGGAGCACTTGTGGACAATCTCAAGTCTTCTCCTTGTCTATAGGAATTACTGAAGAGCTGGTCTACTCGCCAGCTATTCATTCCTCCACAGTCATAGGCTCCAGTTTCTGCGGAGCCGTCTTCAGTCCACCATTTCTTCCCCAGAAGTCCAGCATCGTATTTTCTCACTTCCTACCCATACAATAAAAGCTAAGAAATAGAAGCTACTAAAATAGCTGTCTGGGTAGAAGGGAAGAAAATGATATGCAACAACAGTGCGTGATCTTGGACAAGGGATAAGCTATAAAGCATGGCTGTGTTCACATAAAATGCTAACTCATAGTTTATGGAATTAATCCACCTGGCACACAATACACTGAATCATAAATTAACCACATTGGCTGGATTCTCATAACACACTGTGCCACAAGTTATCCAACTACATTTGAGCTTGACATGTTCTGCAAACTCAGACAAGAAATCTAGAGCAGTAGCATTGGAATAGTGCAATCATTCAGCTTGAGTTGCCCTCCAGATAAAATTCAATGGCAATGTATATAATTGCAAAATGGGAAAAAGGCAAATCAATAAAATTCTGTTAGACAAAAATAAAAGCAGCAGTATCCACATAATTTATAAATACTTTAAAATATCTACAAAATAAGCACAGGGACCTGTTAACACCAACCAACCTTTCTCATTCCGTATTCCCAGTATTAATACAGATATTGGTTGCTTTAAAATACAGCTCCCGTGGCTTTAGCGTGAAGTGGGTATCCAGTCAATGAATGAAAGCACAGACTAAGAAGGAATCAGAGGGCAAAGCTCTAAGTGCATAATGTACAGCACAACACACTTTGAATTCTCCTCCAGATGTTCATGCACAATGTGAGAAGAGCTCCAGCATGGACCAAAACTTTAGGAATATTGTACATGCGCCTCTCTCTGATGTTCCTCAGCATTTTCAACAAATTTATAAATACAATTGCTGCTGGGCAATATGTACAGTTTTGGACAATAATGCAGAACAAACTGCAGATTAGCTATCTGAAATGTTTTCCTTGTCAAAATGAAACCACCCTTTTAGAGGCTATGTAAAAATGTCCACAGTTAACTTTCTTTTTAATCACCAGTGGTTAAGTTACCAAACCTGCTCTCCAGACAAGTCATTCTTAGCACAGAACAAAGGCAGTGGCAGCTCAGGCAGGGCAATCACAAAGCACTCTTGGGAGCGGAGCAGCAGAGATGGGCAACCTGCTGCCCTGAGGTTTTCAATGACCTTCTCTCTCAGATCATTTAAAAGTTCAAATTTGCATGCAGAAATCCAGTCGTTTTCACATCAGGATGAGACCCCAAATATGTGGTAAATTATTAATCCAGAATCAGACTGTACTCTGCAAACAGCAAACGTGCAGGGTTGTCCCAGCTAAATAAGGAGCAGCCATTTTGATTGGGATACCAACCTCCTTATCAGAGTGTTCTTGGATAGGTGGTGTTTGTTAACGGCAATGAGTGGCGTGTAATGGCCAAAAGACATTATGCGTATATGCGTATGTAGCAGCCAGAGGCAACTTACCAAACTGCTTTGAGTAGCATCCAGGAAATGGCGAAGGGCAGGCCCTACTGCACGACAAACAGATCAACACTGGACAACAATAACCCTCAGTTGGATACCAATTGACCCCCAGTGCCCAAAGCCACACTGGACAGATGATCTAACTCAATTCAAAGGGGTTAACTAGAAACAACTTGCAGCGTGTTAAAGCATTTGGAAAGCAGTTGAAGAGGCCTTCGTCCTGCAGTAGATGGATCTGGGCTGATCGTGCTG
This sequence comes from Candoia aspera, assembly GCF_035149785.1. NCBI lineage: Eukaryota > Metazoa > Chordata > Lepidosauria > Squamata > Candoiidae > Candoia > Candoia aspera. Next base: position 33,094,582 of record NC_086156.1, on the reverse strand, counting down.
AGTAGCCAAATTGGGATCAGCACCACCTTGCCCCTTTTCTGCCCCCAATTCACCCTCACTCTTGCCCACCTTAAGGGCTGAGAGGGAGAGTTTATGGGGGCTGCTCTAGGCTGCTGACTCACCTCCTAAGACTAGAAGAGTTAACCTTTTCTACTCAATTCAGACTAAGCAGCCTGACTCAGGGCAGGTAACAGTTCTTTGGGGCCTGATTGGCAGGGCCACAACTGGTGGGGGAAGGCTGGGGGGCGCCAAAATGAGCACTGGGGGAGCCCCAAAATGGGTGTGGAATCCATGTTTGCCCCGGGTGACACAGACCCTAGTTGCAGCCCTGCTGATTGGAGCAGGAAATGGGCCTTGGAAGTCACCCAATTAAGCACATCCTGTAAATATGGTCTCATAGTATGCTAGGCTTAGATGTGCTCAGCTAGTTTCTGGCTCCAATTAAGCACATCCTGTAAATATGGCCTCATAGTATGCTAGGCTTAGATGTGCTCAGCTAGTTTCTGGCTCCAGTGTGTTGAGCGAACCCAACTCATAACAGCTTGTTTATAATACATTGTGTTACAGGCCCAAATGAGTAGATTCAGTAACCTACAGTTTGGTGTAGCTGTTAAGGCACCAGACTAGAAACCCGGAGACTAAGTTCTAGTCCCTCCTTAAGCACAAAGCCAGTTAGGTGACCTTGGGCCAGTCACTCTCTCTCAGCCCTAGAAAGCAGGCAATGGCAAAAATGCCAAGAAAACTGCAGAGACTTGTCTAGGCAGTCTCTGAGAATCAGACACGATTGAATGGATTAAAAAGAAGAAGTGTGTTCTGTGAACACAGCCAAAATGCTGAAGCCAAAAGGCCAGAGGGAGTGGAAATTCTCTATTGGAAAGCAGGGCTTCCTCTGAATCTTGGCTGCTAAAGAACAGCATCTTTTCCAAGCAGTGAAGAAATGCTTTCTACATATACTCAGGGGACCCATTTTATTTCTTTATATTCCCCAAGAATTGTGGTTTTCTACCGGTAACTCCTGATGAGCTGCCCCATGGTTTGCTGAATCAATTAGGTTGGCTGGAACCGCACAAACTAGTCAACCCCAGTTTAACCAATCCGTAAGATTTGTTGCTGGTTCAGTAGGAGACCAAAGTAAGCCACAGAGTTATAGCCAGGCTACCAGATCTGGCCTGCAGAAATCCGGGCGAGCACCAGAATGCAGCGCGCGTCTCCAAACGCATTCCAAACAAACACGGGTCTTTGAGACACGCGTCTATCATCAAAAAGCTGCGAGGACTGGAGAAGCCTCCACCGTCCAGGGCGCCCGAGCGAGTGGCGGTTTTCCCAGCCCCTCTTCGGTGGATGAGAAGCGGCAACCCGGTTGGCCTCCTTACCTTTTATATTCCAAATAGTCGTCTATGGCGGCGGCGGCCCCGGGCTGAAATGTTAGCCGCTCCATGATTTTGGGGACATCCTACGGGCTCTCCCCGCCTACTGGGCAGCGGAGATGCCGTTTCGCACACCCCGCGAAGCCTTTCCGGACGAACGCGACGCACGCGGCGGAGAGCGGAGAGTTCGTCTCGCGGGAGAGGGAGGCGACTCCCCCCGTCAGGAGGAGCGGCTGGGCCGCGGCGTCGCCCGGGAGGACTCCGCCGTTGCTTGGAGGCGTCGGTTCCAGGGCTCTCCCGAGCTGCTGCCTTGGTTTTCGATAGGTTTCATTGAAACTGCCGCTCTTCCATTAATGCGTGACACTTTCATTACAGTTTCAATCATTTTGCGGTATGGGCATCTAGGAAAGAAATACGTGAAGATAAGCCTCCCTCCGCCCTGAAATAGGCTGAGTTTGCACAGTCCCGAGAGCCACAAACTTCACAGTGCTGTGAGAATTCAGCCAGGGTAGTTAGTGCTTCAGTGCATCATACGAACTCAACCCCGGATGGTTGATTCATTTATTATATGAACTGCCTTTATATTATATAAACTGAGAGCCAGTTTGGTGCAGTGGTTAAGGCAGTATTTCTCAAACTTGGCAGCTTAAAGATGTGTGGACTTCAACTCCCAGAATTCCCCAGTCAGCATGCTGGGTCCAGAGTACAACCATAAAAACTAGGTAGTGCCATCCAAAGAAAGTTCAGAGAGAATCAAAAGACCAAAACTTCTCACAAGAGGCCTATCACCCATTCTAACCCAGGGCCTGAGGACAGAGGCAGATTTTAAGGGCTTGTTTGGAGAGGGCCAGGAGCAAGGTTTCTCAACCAGGTTTCCGTGGAACCCTAGGGTTCTGTGAGAGGTCACTGGGGTTCCCTGGGAGATCACAATTTATTTTAAAAATTATTTCAAATTCTGGCAACTTCACATTAAAGAGGTAAGTTTCATTCTCTATTTTTAATTTAAGAACACATGAAACAAATAGTAATTTTTTAACTTCTGGCCTATATTTGAGCCTGTAGGTGCAGGGGTTCCCCAAGGCCTGAAAAATATGTCAGGGGTTCCTCCAGGGTCAAAAGGTTGAGAAAGGCTGGCCAGGACTGTATGAATCCTGAGAGGAATGATGTTCCAAAGGGCAGGTGCCATGACAGAGAAGGCCTTTAATCAATGGGACCCAGAGCATACCAACTGTATTGTGTGGTTTAAAGGAGTAAACCTATGTGAAGTTAATGATGTCATTGGAAGACAGTCTCATTGCTGATGGAAAATTAGCAGCAGGTCCAATTCAAACTCTCACAGGGGCTTCAGCTCTTTGAAAAAAAACTAGCCCAAGGTAGTGCCCTGCTCCAGCCTGATTTTTGGATCCCAATGATTTAGCAGCATTCCCAGTCTCATAATCAGGTAGGTGCTTGCAGTTGTTGTTTCTTCATATATTTGATCTGGCTGCTCAGGAAATAAGGAGACAATGTATTGAGTATTGATATGGAATAATTATCTACATTGGCCTCTCAATACTTGTGCAAATATTCTGAATAATTATCATTTTTTGAAGAAATTCTCTGCGTTTTCTGATAAAGTTGCACCTATCCAGTATCATCCAGCTGCTAATACCATCTACAATTAAAGCTGTTCCATTCAATGGACATTTCCAGAGGGACAAAGTTCCCAATGCATTAAACTGTATTAAGGAGCTATTGTCTTTTAACAATTTTTTTTCTGATTGTAAAAGAACATACAGGAACAATACAAATGGTACATTACTGTTCAAATAGGTATTAAGCAATGCACTCTTTCAGACAATAATAAGGCCATGTATGCTTCAAAAGTAACTTGGAAGAAGCACCTTGGAATTCACAAAAGCCTGAACAGAGAACCTCTGCCGTTCATTAAAGCAACCACATCTTTATTCAGGTTTCCACAAGCCTAACAAAAATGGTAAGTCAATATAAAGTAGCCACATTGTCAATGTGACTTTCAAAGCATCCACATTTTTTTTCAGGCTCACATGGAAACCTGTAAAAAGATGTGGCTGCTATGAAGAATACAGGTAGTTCTTGCTTAATGACCATTTGTTCAGTGACCGTTTGAAGTCACAACATTGCTGAACAAATGGTAGTTACAGCTAGTTCTTGAAGTTATGGCCATTGCAGCGCCCCCGCATTCACATGATCAAAATTCGGGTGCTTGGTAGTCTACCCTCATTTACAACTGCAGGGTGAGCTTCAACTCCTCCATCCGCCTATCTCCCCCCATCTCTGCCCTCTTGGCCACCCTGCACTCTGCCTACTTCTGCCACCGCAACTGACCTTCACCATTGTCTTCCTCCCACTGCTGACAAGGCACACCCAGCCAAGGCAGCTGCTTGGCCCCTGCGAGGCTTCGGGAAGGCCTTGCATAGCCTCACAAAGGGCCAGCAGCTGCCCCAGCTGGATGTGCCTCATCATCAGCAGGAGGAATATAGTGGAGGGCAGCAGGGGTAGGTGGTGGTGGTGGTGGAGTGCAGGGAAACCAAAAGGGCAGAGATGGGGGGTGGAATAGGCAGGTGGGGGGAGTTGAAGCAAAGGCAAGTGCAGCAGGGGAGGAGAAGCATGAGATCCTGGTCTAACAACTGCAACTGGGACTATAGGAACTGCCATCACTAAGAGGTGCGGTCACATGCTGTTTTGCCTAATGACCACTTCTCTTAGCAATGGAAATTCTAGTCCTAATTAGGGTCATTAAGCAAGGACTAGCTTGCAACAGAGAAGTGCTGTGTTACCTTGCATGAGTTCAGAAGGATCTCTTTCAAATCATTTTTGAACCATACACAACCATAATAAATAGAATTTTAAATCTACTCATGTATATTCCACTGAATTCAGCAAGGTTTATTCCTCAATAAATGCACAGATTTGTAGTGAGGTACACTTAAAACTAAGTAGGCAAAGGATCATTCTACTGTTGTGTTTTTGTGCCTTTGAGTCAGTGTTGACTCCTGGCAACGCCTGGACTAGTCCCTGCAGTCTTCTTGGCAAGATTTCAGAATGGTTTGCCATTGCCTGCTTCCTAGGGCTGAGAGAGAATGATTGGCCCAAGGTCAACCAACTGGCTTTGTGCCTCAGGAGAGACTAGAACTCACGGTATCCGGGTTTCTAGCTTGATGCCTTAACCACTACACCAAACTGGCTCTCATGCAATAAATAGTTTGATGGAAATACATTTTTCCCTATCACAAATATATTCCAAAAATTTAATTTGCAGCATATGATTTCTGTACTCCTAATGCACTGTCTATAGATAGAAATAAGTTACTGTATTCACAGACTTGGAAGAAACTTGTATGCTGAAAAAGAATTGGGTGCTCCAGCACTAATCAGTATTCAGTACTTCTTTCCCAAAGAAGTTTTGCTTTGACAAGGAAAATAACAAGACAGATTTTTTTCAGTATCTGCAGCAAATATTTAATCATTAATTCAGTTTTGCCATATTATTGTTCAGTGACTGTATGCTTATTTCACTGCTTCAGAGACTGCCCAGCTTTTCTTACCACTGAGGTCTTTTTTAAGGATTGTCATTGTCTCTGAAGAGCTAACAAGGACAAGGGAAACCTCCTGCCTTTCCACAAAATGAAACCCAAGTGGATTGGTACCACATTGACAGAAGCAGGAAGATTCAGTTTCATGTTTACAATGCAAGAATACATGCCATCCGATACAGGTTCTTTATCATACCTAAGAGGCCCAATATTTGACTAGCTATTACAGTATGCCATAGTTCATCTGACATCCAATTCATCCTATGAGATTTAATTGTAATCTGCAAACTGTTATTAACCACTCTGTATTAGTCCATAGCAAAAACTTTTACAAGTGTCTTGCAATTTGCTTTTGCGAAACCTGTCTAACTTTCTCACTCTGATCATAGAGCACATTATTTTGGGGAAAAAATGGAATAAACAAAATGCCTTTCCCAGAGATGAGATTTTATGGGATATTTTATTTACCAGATAAATACTGAAGTTGCACTAGTTAAAATAACTGGACATAAGTTACTTTACAGGATTATAATTTTAAAAAAACTAATTAAAACCTTTGAAAAAGCAAGTGAAAAGATCAGCTAGGGACTCATAGCATGGACTTTATTTACCTACCTACCTACCTTTCCAGATACTACAGTCATCTGAAGTGAAACTCATTTGGGACTGTATATCTAGAACCACAAATCTTGTTTTTTTTCCTAAATATTTTTTTTTAAACCACACAGTATATTTTAAGCAAAAATAGTAGAAGAAGCCTTTTAGAAATCATTCCATATAGGTGCAAAACCCAAACTGGCACTTCAGTTTATTATTTATGATGCAGAATGTACACTGTAATATAGTGCACATTTACCACACCTCTGCTGTAAGGCTAACATGGATATAAGGCAATACTAACCTCTGTTCCCCTTTACTTTCAAGTTCATTTGAAAAGAACCTGGTTATAAAACCATAGCCATTACTGCTTCACAAGAACTATACGTGTAACAGACTGCACCCTTTTAGCACAGATTTTCAGTACACATCAAAATGCCCTGCTTCCCATCATCAAAGTTCAACCCCTTCCCCTTGTTTTGTTTCAGGAATAACTTAGGAGACAGTATAACCCATGTATTATAGGCTGTAAAATATATTAAATAGGAAAGCAATGAATAAAAAGCTAATACTGCTCAATATCCAATTAGCGCGACTCTATCACTTAGGTTGTATCTTCAGTTACTAAACAGATGTATTAAATGTTTCTGTACAGCTATATACATTACAATTTATTTTTTACTCAACTAACTGCTCTAGTTCTGTAGCAAGGTTGCACTTTGGTACACTGCTACCTTAGGTTTTCACAAATGTAACTATTTTTAAAACATTATTTCTCAAGCTACTTCACAGTGCAAATAAAAGACACTCTTTGGACCACCATTTTAGGATGGAACAAATCTCAACTGGAACAAAAATCAGCCAGCTAATTTTAAAATATTTAATCTATATATACTTAACAGTGCTCACTTTAAAGGCATTCTGTCTTCGCTATGAATGAGTAAACCAGGTAAGATCAAGCTAGTTTCCCCAAGTTTACATTTATTTAGATATTAAATCTATTTTTTTCATAACTATCATAGAATTTTACACTTGATTTGTATAATACCTACGCTTTCTCATTCAACATTTTTAGTTACTGAGAGTTAAGCTTTACAGAAGATAATAAAAGAAATCCCCCAGGTTTCCTTTCAAAAGCAGGAATCTCCATATCCAGCAAAAGGTCAGTCCAAATGCTCAGACCTCGGACTTCAAAGTCCCCATCCTGGGCCTTCAGCTGTCTTAGCTGAGTCTGGACTGTGCTGCCCAGAGGTTCTGGCTCCTGGCAAAGGCAACGGATGCGGTCCTGCATCTCCTGCCAAGGTACTTCATCTTTTCTTAGACTGCTGGTTTGCCATTCCCCATGCAGAGGGTCATAACTGAGACAGCTTCCCCAGGCTGAAAGGAAACTCAAATAAGCAGCAAGTAATTCAGGGTAATGGGCACAAAGTGAAGCCAAACACCGGGGAGACAGAAAGCGGCAGAAGGACGATAGACGAGCTGGGTCTCCAAGGAGCAACCAAGGGAGAAGCAACACCCTGGCCTCCGTTTCCCAACCAGGCTCCACCAGTGCTGCAGCCACTGCTCTGTAGAGCACAGGACCACAGGGCAAACCGTCCAACAAGGCTGAGGCGGTTTGGCCTTGGTCCCCGTCACCTCCTCCATCACCTTGTAGCTGTGAAAGCAGCAGCTGAGCCTGGACTCTCACTGGCAAGCCTTCCCATTGCTCAACACCAGCTATTCCTTCTACAGGAGGTTCCAAGTGACCAAGGAGAAGCTGGGAGGCAGCTCTACGTCTTGCCAGTAGACTAATGAAGGGCTCCTCCCCACCAGTTGCCGGTATCAAGAAGCTGCAGAAAAGTCTGTGGCGGGTGGTAGAGGGCAAAGCCCGATTCTCCAGCAGTGCCAACCCCAGCAGCTCTGGGCAGCGCTTCAACTGACTTAACCTGACCAGACCTCTTTTTTTCAGCTGTCGCTTCAAAGCTTCCCAGAGGCTTGGCTGAGCCCGAAGATGGCTGTGGAGTCGCCAAAAGAAGCGGCCCCAATTTAGAGCTCGCGTTAGAGTTGTGGGATCCCAATTTTGTACCAGTCGTGAGCGGGAGGCTGCCAAAAGGCTAGGCAACTGCTCAGTTTGCAAGAGCAGCATCTCCATGAGACAAAGAGCAAAATTCCTTGTTACTATCAAATGGCAACCTCTGAAGAAAATGTTTTATTTTTGCTAAGAGGTCACTCTCTAGAAATATCGTTCTTGCTCTGAGAAAGGTCTCGGTTTCATACCAAAAAATTTCTGCTGGTTGACTTGTTGCTGTCCGTATGATTTGCAATTCATTTCATTGATTTCTTTGTTTCTCTTTTTCTTCCTATTGTGTTAGTCCTCTTTTTCCTTTGTTTTTGAAGGGGCTTTCTGGGTAGTGTGATCTTTGATTGTAAAATATAGAGATGCAGACTGCCTTTAGCCAACTGTTTGCTTCTCTCCTGAAAAAGAATTAGTTCTAAAGCAGCTCCAGCTGCACAAAGTGATTTTGACTATTATCTTAGTATTATCTACAAGCATTTACTCGTTTGCTTGTAGTTGATGGCATCAAGTTCCCATTTGTAGTATTTGTTGTTGAACCATTTACAACCATGTAATCAACCTTGTTTTCCAGTTTGACCAAGCGTTGCAAGATGTCATCTAGAAGAACTGCAATTGTTCTTTTCAGATCAGCTAGAGAAAAGAAATAGATTTAAAAAGTGACACTGCTCAGACAAAATTTCATGTGACAAAACAGTTTTTTCACTGTTTTCCTGAGTATTAGTTTTTTCTATATCTATTTAATATAGTGTAAAAAAATCCAGAATACACAAACTTTTTTAATACACTGTTTAAGTTCTATTTCAGTTTTAACTTTTTGATTGTTTGCTTTTTGTAAACAGGCTAAATAAACACTACACTCCTTAGAGCTCAACATTCTGTACCTTCATTTGTAACAAATTAAGAACACTAAATAAACCCTAAAAATTTAAGAGTTGTCTAAATAAACAATTTACTTACTTATATACTTCTATAAACACTCCAGTTATACATAATATACTAAAAGCCATTCTATATATGTAAACAGTGAAAAAAATGCATATATTTCTATGTCCGCCCAATCCTCCATCGTTTCAAAATTTCTGGAAATTTTACATTTCTGTTATTTAGACAAGGAACTTATTATTCAAAGCAAATGTTTTTAGACATACCATATCCAATGCCAGTATATCAGCTCTGTACTATTAAGAGCAGTCTAATATTTTTTTAGAAATTAAAACTATTATATACTCAACTTCAGTAGAACACAGAAAATATAGCAAACTAGTTCTATTTTATAAACTCCTTATGCTAATTTTACAATAATATTGCTTTATATATTTTGTAAAACTAAACTGAGGATGACTTTACAGAAATAGTTTTTTTAGGCTTACCATATCCTGCCATTGCAACTCCATTATCACCATTTATTACATTCTTGTTTTCTTCTGCCAGGGCTCTAACATATCTTTTACTTAAGTCAAGTATTTGTTCACGCAATTCAGCACTGCTCTGTTGCCTTGGATGCTGAAAGGTGTAGCGCAGTAACATTATGCCCCAGATAAAACCAAAAACTAGCAACAATAAACTCAATTTCTGGGACACATTTTTTCTAGAAAATGCAAAAAACATTTCTGAGCAGGCTAAATATGTCAGCAGAAGGTAGAAGGTCTGAAGTCACAGTATCTTCATGGTAAGCTGTTTTGCAAAACATCTTCACAGCATGTTTATTCTTTCTGGGAGACCATTTTGTCTAATTTTTCCATCTGTTTCCTGAAAATTTTTATCAAAAACGTGTCAAAATTGTTTATTTTTTATAAACTACAGTATTGATTTATAATGGGTTACATAATTTAGAGCTTTATTACAGAAACTCTCTAAAATGAATGCTGAGGATACATGCAACTTAAGAACAAGTATCTGGTGACTTTCCAAATTATAATTGTATAGGTCAGCAATACAAGCATGTAGTAGAAATCCATGGTACAAATTGCCACTCAGCTATGAACTAGTTGGTGCCTTCATGTAAGGATTAATCTCTCTACTTCAGCTTTACATCTGTCCTATGAAAAAAATGCCACATAACCATTTTTATAACAATCTTTTAAGGTAATTAAATACTAACCATATCAGAAAAACCATCAGCAATTAAGGTAGAAAACCAGGACATTTCATCAGCCCTGCAGATAAACAGTTATCCTTTTTCTTTCTCTCTCTAAACCATACCCAGCTGATAATTAGTTAAGTTACAGTATGAAACCTTAAGAAATTATGTCTAAACTTATTTAGTAACCCTTTTTCATTCTCTGTCATGTCTTTTAAATTGAAAGCTTGCTGTCAAGGACTGCTTTTCCACTGTCTGAGCAGAAGGATAAAAATGCTATACAGGTAGTCCTTGCTTAACAACCATTCATTCAGCAACCATTCAAAGTTACAATGGTGCTGAACAAATGGTAGTTACAACCAGTTTTCAAAGGTATGGCTGTTGCAGTGCCCCTGCAGTCTGGGCGCTTGGCAATCCGCCTGCATTCACGACCACAACATGCACTTCAACTCCCCCCACCCACCTATCTCCTCCCCATTTCTGCCCTTTTGGCCACTCTGCACTTCATCACTGCCACCTATCCTGGCCATCCCCAGCTGACGTTTGCCATCTCCTTCCACTGCCCACGAGGCATGCCCAGCCAAGGCACCTGCTGGCCCTTTGCAAGGCTTGCAAAGGGCCAGCAACTGCCTCAGCCAGGCACGCCTCGTCAGCAGTGGAAGAAGATGGCAAACGTCAGCTGGAGGCAGTGGGGGGGGCAGGGCAGCCAAAAGGGTACAGATGGGTGGAGATAGGTGGATGGGGTGAATTGAAGCGGAGGTGAGCACAGCAGGGCAGGAGCAGCACGAGATCCTCGCCTAATAACAGCGCAGTCCTCACCTAATGACTGCAACTGGGACTACCAGAACTGCTGTTGCTAAGCAGTGCAGTCACATGATGTTCCGCCTAACAACCACTTCGCTTAGCAACAGAAATTCCCATCTCAGGGTCGTTAAGTGAGGATTACCTGTAATGAGAAACCTGTGTTTCCCAAGGGCTTTGCATTTCAGACCCCAAACCCTGGGGGAACTTGGTTAACAATGAGAAGAAACAGAAGTTGAAGTCTAGCTATATCCAGACTCTAGAGCAGCCTTTCTCAACCTTTTGTCCCTGGAGGAACCCTTGAAATATTTTTCAGGCCTTGGGGAACCCCTGCACATTCAGGCTCAAATATAGGCCAGAAGTTAGAAAATTATTATATTTGTTTCATGCGCAGGCCTGTATATATTCATTAACAGTGTTCTTAAACTAAAAATAAAGAATGAAACTTACCTCTTTAATGTGAAGTTGCCCGAATTTGAAATATTTTTTTAAATAGATCATGATCTCCCAGGGAACTCTTAGTGACCTCTCACGGAACCCTAGGATTCCACAGAACCCTGGCTGAGAAACCCTGATCTAGAGAATAAACCCCATTAGAGAAAACCAGAACTTCTGAATGAACATATCTAGGAAGTACAGCCAACCAATGTTTTATCTGACAGTTTTCCACTACAGATTAATCTATTAATTTGAATAAGTCTCACATATTGTCAACAATATGAAAGCTAATTCAGGTTATTACTCTTACAAATGTAGGCATGAAAAGAAACTTTAAAAGGCACATTGACACTTCAAACATGGATCCTATGATCCCCTAGTACAGTGTTTCTCAACCTTGGCAAATTTAAACTATGTGGACTTCAACTCCCAGAATTCCCTAGCCAGCATGAAGTCCACATGTCTTAAAGTCACCAAGGTTGAAAAACAATGCTCTAGTATGACCAGAAAAAAAAAGCAATTTGAAAACAATATTAGAGATGCCAAAACTTCAAAAATCATGTGTTCTAAACTGATCAAACTCCACTTTACAACTACTTATAAGGAGCAATTCTTTCATAATTATTCTGTGCTTTCTTCAGTAACATACAAGCAAGAAGAAACAATGAAGACTGTACATAAAGTCCAAAATTACACAAAGCTCTTCAGTGGGCAATCTTTGACTCTTAAACGTCCTTTATGAATGTCTCTCAAAAAACCCTATACATTTATTAGCTTTATAATAGCATTTATATATTATCAAGTTACTTATTACTGACCTAATGATATTTGTATGTTATGTTCAAATTAAACAGAAAAGACTTTTGTAACGGGTATAATTGCATCAACAGAAAGATACCATTTTCCTATTTATCTTTCTGTTGATGCAATTATACCCGTTACAAAGGTCTTTTCTGTTTAATTTGAACATAACATACAAATATCATTAGGTCAGATAAGAAATTATTTTATGAATTAAGCCCCATTAAATTGAAAGATTTAAAGATTTGCCACCAGGTTAGCATGCATCTAAATTCACAAGTCCCATTGATATAATAGAAATCACAAAGTTAACTTCTGCCCATAAAATCATTTATTTCCAATCAAGTTAAATTCAAGTACTTATACAACAGAATGTTTTTTTTTTAAATATTACCATATAAGATTAAATCTAGCAGGAGGAAGGGGTCTTTCAAAAGAAGAAAACTGTTCACAACCTATATTTATTTCAAATTCTGCAATATAAATAAGCTGGGGAGAAGCTTGACCGAAGGCACAAGAGGTTATATGGAGCAAAGAACTAAAAGATTAAGGTAATACTTTATTTCAGGAAAGCTTCTATGGAGAAGGCAAATCTTATGAGGCACAGCTAGAACATGTAAAATCGCTATGAAAATCGCCTTAGAAAAAAAAGACTATGGTTGTGTGTGTTCACACAACATGCTTATCACTGCTGAACCGTGATCTACTTAACCCCATTTTATGGATTGCATGTTGAACCATAAATTAGCCACACGAGCTGGCTTCGCGCAACAAGCTAGGTTAGAACGCGGCTTGCTCGTTTCTGTGTCAGTACGTCGTGAGAACATACCTCGGTACACGCCCCGAATCGTGCCTTAGAAACAGATATTTTTCACCAAGCGACTCTCACAAATCCATTCGCTGCCTACCACGCTTCTCTTTCTCCATGGGTTTTACGACGAAGGTAAAGCTGGTTGTGGGCAATCCCCAAAGGACAAACCTTGTCCGCCCTTCCGGCACTCGATCTCTTTCTCCCCTTCCTCCAGATCGTGTTCTCTAAACCCAAAGTGTGAGCCTCCAAGTTACCACCGAACCTCGCACGTCCTACCCGCGGTGCACACGCAGAACAAGCGTCCCCTCACCCCAACCTAGTTCCGCTCATTTCAGGCAGCCCCGCCCGACTGCGCAGCGCCTAGAGGGAAAACAGAGCCATTGAATCGCATCCAGGCCGCACTTCCGGCTGTCGGTGGAAAGAGGGTAAAATTACTATGCGGGGTGGAGCAAATGAAGGCAACGCAAGCCACACCTTCAAAATGTTCGTTTATGCTTTCGCTCTGCTCCTAATTTTAAAAGCACGTTTTTAATTATGATTATTTCTTGTAGTACACTTACTGAATTTAGACTGAATTTTAACTTAGTTTCTATTTTTTGTTGAAATTTTAGCAACCTGCTGTTTCCACTTTCTTTTCAGCGTTTTTTATACCATATGTTATGAACTTAAAAAACAACACTTCAAAGGTGGAACAAGTTATCTAGAAAGGTTAACTGCCCTTAAGCATTCAAGTGAAGACTATACAGCCACGTGTCCGGGATGCTTTAATTCGGATTCCTGTATGCAGGGGGGAGTTGGACTTGATACCATAAATGACCTCTTCCCCTTCCATGATTCTGTGGTGTCCCTATAAAATGGGTGTGGTGTGATTGAATGCACAGTTCGTTAGGTTTGTATCTCACCTCACAGTTCTTGTTCACATGAGACACTGAACCACAAACTAATCACCCACTTTTAGTCCACCATGTTGTGCAAACCCAGTTTGTGTGTGATTAGTTTATGGTTCTGTGAGCTATGCAAACTCAGAGAATTGGATTGCATAGACTGGTTAACTGGCCCAAAGGGAACTTAATTGATTTAACCCCAAAATTGGTCTTGGACCATAAATAAATAAATAACATTAATAAAATATTTGGTCCTGGAGTTCCCTGGAGCATCAATATTAGCAATGAGGGTACTCACTTCTGAGATACGTTTTAATCTTTTAACTAATACATCTTTTTCCAGCATTCCTAGAAGTTATGAGGGGAGTATGAGGAATCCCAACTAAGATCAGGGCTAAGAGCAGCAAGCCAATTCAGTCTTACTTAATCTGCTACATGCTCCAAGCTACCCTTCTTGGCCCGGTTTATACACCACAGTGTTCTGGCTGCATAATCTTGGTAATGAGGTATCTGGAGTTCCCAGCAGCTATACAATATACCAGCGCTCACACTTGTAGTTCACCAGTATCTGAAGAACCACTGATTCCTCTCCCTTGTTCATACATGTAATATGTACTCAAAACAACCCAACTCCTTCAGACAAAACCTAACCAATCTTACTTTTGAAAGGAATTTACATTATATTATTTAAAATACAAACTATTTGTTACCTTTCTTCTGGGCCAAGAAATATTTGCAGGCATTTTTAAAAAATAATACTATATGATGGATTATACAATGGTTGGACTTGGTTATGCTGTTATCTTTTTAATCTGTTGTTCTGTTTTTAAGTACTGGATATTTGTTGGGCTTTGTTCTCCTTTGCTTTTATGCTTCTATCCAATTGTAAACTGTCCAGAGTCACTTTGTGATTGGGTGACCATATGAATCAAATAAAAATAAATAAATATTGTACTTACCCAGCAAATTGTGATTTATTTAATTAAACCTATTTATGAAAACCCTGATTTAGGATGTGTAAATGTTGTGTAAACATAATAATTGATTTCGGTTCTTTACAATATCTCTGTCTGCAAAGCTCCCTTGTAGATCTATTAGCAGTCTTGTCTTCTCTTGTTATGGAAATTAATTACATAGCAACACCAATTAAAAGACATCTAACTTACTATTGATGCTATTCATTGCCTTCCAAATCTGTTCTCAGTTGATGAGTTCATCTGTTCATTGTTCCTTAGTACAACTACTTTGTTAACCCTTAAGTCCACTAAGAATTCATATGAACTAAAACGCATCTTAGCCCCGTATTTCAACATTATAAAACAATTAAAGAGGCTTGTATGGCATGGCTATTTCAGAAGCTATTGCTAGCTGTCTCTGCATGAATGTGCCAACAACAGGTTTAGCAATTCAGAAATAAGTGCTCCATATGCATCCCCAGATATTATGAAGGACTTGTTTCAAAAGTTTTGCATAGCCACAATTCTGCCGCAGCACTGTCACAGGCCTCATGTGATTGACACTTGAACTACATCTTAGCCTTGTTAGCTGTGCCTCTTACAGAACTCAAAAGAAAATTGTGATCAATATGCAGTACTCAACCATAGGAAATAGGAACTAAAATCTCTGCAGGGTCCATGAGACCTTTCTCTTCTCCAGCAATTGCACTATACTTACGGCTTGTGTAAGAGATCTTGTTATAAGTACATGTGATAAAGCACACATCCTTTTAAATACGTTCTGTAACTTGCAGCTTCTACAGCAAACTATGATGATACAAAAATGACCTGTGGTGCAATGGTATCATGCAAATGCTGCTCATATGTACTTGTGCCCTAACCTTAGATGCCAGCCATATAAGTCATGGGCATTTGCATTACAATTTAATCACTTGTCCTGTTTCATCCCCCCCACCCCCAGATGCCCATGTCTGTCACATGGTGTGTGACATTTGCTCATATTTAAATGGGTTTTGTATTACATTTGTTAATATTTTGGAGCGGAAAACAGAGTAAAAGCATTCAAATTCAGTCAAGTCAGGATCTTGCATGAGCATTGAGCACAATCTGAATAGATGACAGAAATTCCAATGCTGTCTGGGATTATTTCATCTTGTAAATTCTGAAAAAGTAGATAGGAGTTTTGGAAGTATGAACTGTTGAGGTTTTCCTACTAACGATTAAGACTGCTATTGTACCTCATCATTTTGGCCGGGTGAAGAGGTTGTATTTGATTGTCTCCTTTCACGTGCTTGATGCAAATCGCCTGGGGGGAGGAACCTGCCCCGACTTGTTTCTTACTTCCTCTTTTTCTCTCTGCTGATATGTAGCAAGCCAGGAGAGCTAAGTCCTTTAAATATGTATTGTTTTTTGTAAATAAATTATTTTTATAGATATGCCTGGTGTGTGTCTTTTCTGATCTCTCCTGGGCTAAAGGCTTTCCCAGCATTCTGCCAACATGAACCTGGCTTATGTGGTCTGGACCATTGGCCCAAATGGCTCCTTTGAGAAGCCAATAGGTATGTGACTGGCTGGACCAGGAAGACTGGGAGAGAGGATGATCCATGCTGCCTTGAAAGAGATGTGGAGCACCCACTCTTGGAGGCCATCCTTAGATCCAGTTGGGTTGCATAACTACTGCTGAGTCTCCAACCTTCCCTTTGTGGGGGAAGTAGAACAGATAGAAATTATTTTATGCTTCCTTAGGTACAGGTTGGGGACAAGATGAAGGCAACAACATTGGTTGGGGTTATCTCGAACCATGGTTACTGTAGCTGCAACAGGAGAAAGGCCCAAAAACTTCAGTGGAAAAAAGAATACCGGCACAGCTAAGTCAGAAGTTCCAAAGTGGTCTTATTCAAGAAGAGAAAGGGAGAGAGATTTGTGGTTCCTTTAAGAATACTGACTGTTATTAAATCCTAATTTTGTGTGGACTGATCCCTCATCATCACATTTTAAGTACATACAGTTGTAGGGGATGGAGGAAAAAAAATGTGGTGAGGATTGACTGAGTGGATAGGAGACATAAAAATGAAAAATCAGGGAGTGATTGTAAAACAGTGGCATATGGCCTTATCAGGTCTATTTACAAAATAACAAAGTATTTTATAATCCACCAAAGACCATAGTAAAGGTAAAGGTTTCCCTTGACGTAAAGTCCAGTCGAGTCCGACTCTAGGGGGCGGTGCTCATCTCCGTTTCTAAGCCTTGGAGCCGGCGTTGTCATAGACACTTCCGGGTCATGTGGCCAGCATGACGACTCGGAACGCCGTTACCTTCCCGCCGAAGCGGTACCTATTGATCTACTCACATTTGCATGTTTTCGAACTGCTAGGTGGGCAGGAGCTGGGATTAACAACGGGAGCTCACCCCGCTGCGCGGTTTCGAACCGCCGACCTTCCGATCAACAGCTCAGCGGTTTAACCCGCAGCGCCACCGCGTCCCTATAACCAAAGACCATAAATGTCCTTATTTAAGGAGCTTTATCCTCTAAAGAGGTTTACTGTATGTTGGATTTATAGCTTGGAAGAAAAGGATATGTGAGGGTAAATATAATATTGGAAATGATCAAATGGAAAACAATTATACTATTTTATATGGAATATTTTGTGTTGAATGATTAATAAATAATCATATGCTAAGAAGTCTTGATCCAAATTAAAACCATGAGAAATAATGCTGAACCCCTTGATGAATTAGTTCTGTTCTCTAGTGTGAGCAATACTTGATGGGTTAGCAAAGCCCAGCTATTCAATTCTCAGAGTAATTGAGATGCACAAGCTTTGGCCTGTGACATAAAATAAGATTACAGTATGATGAAAGTGCCAAGTAGCAACAGTAAGAACAGACCATGGAACAACAGACTGGTTTAAGATTGGGAAAGGAGTACGGCAGGGCTGTATACTCTTACCCTACCTATTCAACTTGTACACAGAACACATCATGCAACATGCTGGGCTTGAGGAATCCAAGGCTGGAGTTAAAATCGCTGGAAGAAACATTAACAATCTCAGAAACGCAGATGATACCACCTTGATGGCTGAAAGCGAAGAGGAACTGAGGAGCCTTATGATGAAGGTGAAAGAAGAAAGTGCAAAAGCTGGCCTGCAGCTAAACCTCAGAAAAACTAAGATTATGGCAACCAGCTTGATTGATAACTGGCAAATAGAGGGAGAAAATGTAGAAGCAGTGAAAGACTTCGTATTTCTAGGTGC
Organism: Candoia aspera; assembly: GCF_035149785.1. Lineage (NCBI taxonomy): Eukaryota > Metazoa > Chordata > Lepidosauria > Squamata > Candoiidae > Candoia > Candoia aspera. Next base: position 33,076,983 of record NC_086156.1, on the reverse strand, counting down.
AAAGATTACTGCAGATGCTGACTGCAGTCAGGAAATCAGAAGACGCTTAATCCTTGGGAGAAGAGCAATGACAAACCTCGATAAAATAGTTAAGAGCAGAGAAATCACACTGACAACAAAGGCCCGCATAGTTAAAGCAATGGTATTCCCAGTAGTAACATATGGCTGCGAGAACTGGACCATAAGGAAGGCTGAGAGAAGGAAGATCGATGCTTTTGAACTGTGGTGTTGGAAGAAAAATCAGAGTGCCTTGGACTGCAAGAAGATCAAACCAGTCCATCCTCCAGGAAATAAAGCCAGACTGCTCACTTGAGGGAATATTAAAGGCAAAACTGAAATACTTTGGCCACATAATGAGAAGACAGGACACCCTGGAGAAGATGCTGATGCTAGGGAGAGTGGAGGGCAAAAGGAAGAGGGGCCGACCAAGGGCAAGGTGGATGGATGACATTCTAGAGGTGATGGATTCGTCCCTGAGGGAGCTGGGGGTGTTGACGACCGACAGGAAGCTCTGGCGTGGGCTGGTCCATGAAGTCACGAAGAGTCGGAAGCGACGGAACGAATAAACAACAACGATGAAAATGAAAAGATTGCACTCACTAAGCCATAATATGGCTTGTTCGGTTTTACTTACAGGAATATATGAAGCAAGACATCGTTTGCAAGCTATAGTTCATGATATGAAAATCCAGTTCTGGTTTATTCAGAAAACCATGATTAAGCCGACTACACACGCGGAATAGTTGGAAAGACAGCTGCAGGCAATTTTGAATGCAATAGTATACAAACCTACGTTAGAATAAACCCGACCGAATACAGAAATTATTTCTAATTATGCCTACACAGAACCGTGTACAACAGACTGAAGTTACATATACCGACATCTCAACGCATATTTCAGGTAGAAGTCCAGAAAAGCAAGACCACAAAACAAAAACGAATTATTATGCAACTGCAATCCCGTTATGCATTCCCGGAAAAAAGTCCAATAGGCGCGAAGCCAAGGACTAGACCCAGCGAACCGCGCCTGCGTCACTCGCCCTGCCTGCTCTGTTGTTCCTTGTGGCGTCAACGCCCACATTGTGGCATAACTGGGCGTGTCACCGAGGGGTTCCGCCCCCTCCCTCAGTGTCGGGCGCAGACCTCAGTGATTGAGGCGCCATTTTGCGTTGCCGCCGCCACAGAAGAGAAGTTAGGTAATTGGAGGCAGTGGCAGGAGAAAGTCGGGTCTCGGCGCTCCTCCCTTGGATTCCCGCTTGTTTGGCCACCTGCCGCCTTAGACACGCGCCAGCATGAGCGACGTGGAGGAGAATAACTTCGAGGGGCGGGTGAGTAGTGAGCGGTTCTGTCCGGGCCGAGGTGTCGGAGGCCTGGCCTGGCCCTGAGGGCAAGAAGTGGGCGAAGAGGAAAAACGAGCCTCCAAGTCGGGCGCTGAGCGGGGCGGAGTCATCCCGAGAGACTTCGTTGTTCCTTGCCAAAATGGTTCCTTCATCTGAGGTGGGGCTACGCTGCATCCCGCCCGCAGGGACCGCGCTCTCGTTGGCTGTTTCGACTTGGCCCTGCTTTCCTCCTTCCGGACCAGGATCCTCGGACTTACAAACCGTGATCCCGACTCCTCTTTTAGCGCTTTCCTTCACCCCTTTATTGGGTTTGGATTTTCCCGTACGCCCCCTCGCTTTTTTAACCGTTTGCCAGTTCCTAATTTTTTTCCATTTTGAGGTTCTTTCATTCCCGATTGCTTTAAGCCCTCTTTTTCACTTTAATAAGTAACATCTCTCCCCTCCGCCCCCCAAATTCAAATAGAAAGTATGTTGGGTTGGTGGGAAGGGACCCTACACAGACAGGGAAATCGGGTGGGCCGGCGATAAAGCCCTCTTGACCTGGGAGAGAGTTGAGGCCCGTTTCTAATAATAATATGACGGAAGTGGCGTCAGGGTTTTTTCAGGTAAAAATTCCATTAAGCTTCCAGCATGGTGTATTAGTTTTACACCGGAAGACAGCGTCAACTTTTTGTTACGATAAGGTATTAAGGTATGGTAATAGCAGATATTCTCTGCATTATTGTAGGTAGTAATGATGAAAAGAGGTAATTACAGGCTACTTGCCACTGTTTCAATTCTATTTTTGCAGAATCTTAAATAACTTCTCTGGTCATTGTTGAAAAGTATGTTTAAATTTTCTATAGAGAGTATAGCAGCGTATTTTTAAATATTATGTCTGGGAAGAGTGTTACAGTTTTTTTAGGTTTAGCTTTACTATCTGTGTGTGTGTGTGTGTGTTCTATTTTTATTACAGTATGAAAAAACTTGAGTTAATTTCATCCCCCTCATACCATATAAACTTGGGAAAAAATCGTTTTTAACAGTGACATATTTTGTAATTATTTTTCTCAAAAGTACTAATAGAAGTGTGTGGTTACAGTGTAAATCTTATCCTTGGATAGAACATCTTATTTCAGCCTTTACAGTTAATGTTCAGTTGCACCTAGTAATGATGTTTCATAAAGCTTATTATTCCCACTCATATTTTAAATCTTGAAAAACAACAAAGCCAAATGTAGAGCTGTGAAGATAAGAACTTTCAATATATTGAGAATATTGTTTGATTTTCTATGTAAAAGTTCAAGAACACCTATCTCAGTATTGAAGCAGTATCTGGAAGTTGTGAGGAAGTGAAAGAAATGAAACAGTCTGAAACTAGGCAAGATAGAAGTGTTTGTTATAGGCTGTGTGAAGAAATAAATTGCCCAGTATCACTAGATTAAGAATCTGGGTGCAATCGAATCCTGCTTTGTTTCTTTATAAGTAGTTCCTTATGTTATTGAAGTAGGGTGCTTTTTGTTTGCTTTTTGCTGAGGTACACTTCTCTTAGTTAGTTCTTGGCCTAGTTCAGGGTGCATATACTTGCTTTTAAAGTCCAGTGGCCTAGGAACATTATAAAGACTGTATCTTCATGATATCTATGTTTATAAGATTCAAGACTAGCAACATAGTGGCTTGGACCACAGCTTTCACTATAGTTATCCCGGGACTCAGAAATGACCTGAGTGAGATTAGAAAATAGTGTGTATTTAGTGCGGTCATGTGATGCATGGTGGGTGGGTTGAAGGTCCTTTTTAATATGAACTCTTTTTGAGCTCAGTCTTAAATGCAATATGGGGAAATAGGGAAATAGCTTAGTATTAATAGAATATCCAAGTAAACTGTTCAGTTCTGTTGGTGGAAACTAACGTACAGCAGGGGCACAATGAATAGAATCTGTTTATATAGAGACAAGTGGGAGAGATAACAAAGGGTCTGTTTAGATTTTTAAAAATTTACTGAGAGATTTCAGTATATTAGTATTGCACTAGTTCGCTGTTCTCAGAGTAGTAGATACTGAAAACCAGCTTCTCTATCAGAAGTAGATACAGCATGTTTGAGACCACCTAGCCTGAGTTGCATAAATTGTACTTTTTAAGTTTCAATGCTTCTGGGATTCAGGTTCTGTACTGTTAATTGCTAATGAGATAAAACATTTTTTGGCTTTCAGAACAGAAAGTTAAATAGCTTGCAAATTCTGCATTCTGTAATGATTACCTATTCAAAATCACTATCAGAGTCACACAAGGGTCTTATGGATATCTGATTTAATAATGAATAGTATGCAGGATCACAAGCAAAGCTCAGAATAGTAAAAGCGCAGGATGTCTCCCGATAAAACCCCAAACGGCTTCCAGTCCCTCCCCCCAAAGTCAGTACAATTCCACGCCCTGCAGGTGCCCCTAACGGTTCCTGCGGGTCTGCGGGAAATGTCCTTGACAAGGCAGGTTAACCCAAACATGCATTCTTCACTTCTCACATCGCAGTCTGGTGCAAGGAACAGGAGCAGCCCCCTCCCGTACAGCGACTTGTGTCAGCACCATGGCATGGGAACCCGTTACGACGTTTTCCAGGAACATTGGAACAGGGACTATGACACATTCCCTCCCTACATTAGCTATGTAAATATTTTATAACCACTGCTATTTTCCTAGAAGAAAAGGAAGCTGCAGAAGACCAGCTGATCTGGGTTGCCTGAAGTTCATCTAGCAGTTTGGCTTTTGAGTATTTTTGATAAAAGTCATCAGCCTTCCCCCTAGGTTTAGACCAGAGGAAGGAACCTCATAAAGCTGAGTGATCCACACCTATTTCTTAAACTTCAAGAATCTGGAGAAATTTTGAGTCTCTCATTGCACTTTCAGAAGATAACATAGTCCCTATGATAAATGCAGCAACATAAATTTTGTAGTCTCTCTATAGAAGTCGTCTTACTTGATAATGTAAATATATTAATGAATGTTCTTAAATATTTGTGATTTTCATATACATCATTTCAGTTTTTTCTATTGAGGTGCAAAAAGTACAGCCTTGGAACTGCATGGGGTCTATCAATATCCCTTTTTGTGAATTAAGAATCCCCAAGAATAGGCTGGTAGAAATGGCCCTTTTTAAGCTTTGAGGGGTTAAAAAGCAAATTGATTGCCTTAAGCTTTGCAAAGGCTTAACACATTTTCACTTCTTAAACTGACTCTTCTGAGAAAATGGGTTATATCCCATCTACTTTTTGCTGCGCAAGTTGTCTGTGGCCCCCAAGAAGTACTCCTGGTGTTCTTCCTCAGGCAGATAAAACAATAGTTTGGCAAGAATTTCAAGGACTGAATATTCAAATGTATTTTACTTTACATATCATATATAGATATTTCCATTAAATCTTGGCAACTTTTGAAACATTTGGGAAAAAGAAGGTTAAAATAAATTGCTGTGTAAAGGTTGAAAAACTGCAGATATTTAGATGTTCAATATTTGGTTTAAAAGCAAGGACTATTTATAAAATAGGGGCTGCCTTAACCAATGTCAAGATCAAAAGCATGTTAACATTATTAGATGTTAATATGCTTTTGATCTTGATGTTGGTTAATCTCAAAAAGTTTACAAGGATGGGGGCTACTGGGAGATTCCAAGGCTGTATAGATCTGGAAATTGAAGAAAAAAGAAAAGAAAGAGGTAATAGAAAATCATGTATTGTTGCCTCTTTCTCCACCTTGGATACCTTCATAAGATCATCAGGAATCAAGCTTAACTGAAAGGAGACTTTATCCTGGTTTGAATGTTTGATTTTACCTATGTTGTGTTGCAGCATTCAGCAGTGCTACCCAGCTTATGAATTTCATTTGAGTTCTTCTGAAAATACTCAGTTGCCAAAAAGAGACCCTATTTTGAAATCACATATTTGGAGCTAAGTTGGCAGGATCTGTTTTCATGGGAAGGGTTTCCTTAACTATTACTTCACATATCCAAGGCTCATTATGAACATTGAAGAAACACTATGGAACAAAGTTAAATTAAGAGAAGTATTTTTAAACCTACATCATGTAGATTTAAATCTACATCATGTATGTTTGATATAAATGCTTATTGTTTTAATACAACTTTGGAAAACACAGATGATTAAGCTGTATTGCCTTGATGCTATTTCCGCTTAAATCTTTTTAAAGTTGTGTTCTAACCCATGCATTCAGAAATAGTTGGTTTTAATGCAGGGATGTTTGTTTAAAGTGACATGGTTACTGGATCTTTCACATATTTTCTAAAATTAAAATATACATGTGCATCAACTTTATTGGTCACATCTCTGTTCACATTTGTAGAACAGGAGAGAATATAGGAAATAACCCTGAAAAAGAGTCATATGTGTATCAGTGATAATTCATTTATTTCAAACTCACATGCTATGAGTATTATGTCTAAGATCAGACCATTCTGAATGCAAAAGAATAGTACCACTTTTTAAAACTATTATGGCTATTATATTTATAGGCTTGACACTCACTTTGGTTTGCTGAATTTGAAATTTATTAAAATAAGCAATAAAGCATATTTTTGTTAAATACAGGCAATCTTATCTGCAGCCAGAAAAGATTTCAGGATCTGATAAATCATTATTCTTTTTCATTAATCGTTACTGAGCATACTGTACTATTCTTATTGGAGATCATGGAGTTTTAATTTGGCTATTTCTGTAACACACAGTTGTCAGAATTTTACCTGTTCTATTCAACCTCTTAACAGTGGTTGAATGTTCATGAATTAATCAACAAATACCATGGCTCATGTAGAATGGCTTATTGTGTAGACATTAGAAGCTATTATAAAAACTTTTTCTGGGAGCTTCAGGAGACAAAATGGCATTTGGAAAGGGATTAAAAATGTGATATTAATTGAATCTTGTTTTCTGCTTCATGTACAACATACTCATGATGATTAGAGAACAAATATTCCTTAACACATTTTTATTATGCCTTTTAGATTTAGTGGCACTTTCTTTCAGAGTGATATAAGATTGCAACTACTGTACAGAAATATCCATGTTTCGGTTTTCTGTAAGCAAAATAACAAATATACCCAATATGTAAAATCTGCATTTGACTTCTCTGTGGTATCTAATCTAAATATATAGAATAGCAGACAAATAAAATATACTGTTGGATTGAGACAGTCCCAATATTAAACTCTATATACATTTTAGAAATCTGAACATTTGAATGTTCTAAGCATAGACTAGAATCACAATACTGTGTATTACTTGATTTACTTTTCTATTCAAGTACTCTTCACTGTCAATAAGAAATTTAAAAATTAGTACAAAAAGATTTAAAAAATTAATATTAAAATTAACATTAGTTAATTTAAGGCCTGGTAGTAAAATGCTGCATTATGGCTCCATCAATGTTACTAAACTGCAGTCTGTAAAACAGTCATGCAAGACTGTAAATAATCTCTGTGAATAAAATCCAGTTGAATGGATAAAGAAAAACATTCTGTTTTTCAGGCAGTTCACTATTTAGAAATAACTGTAGAAATATTTCTTAAAACTATTTGACATGTCAGACTGTAAATTTAAATTGTTAGTCATTACATGAGGTGATTTCATCTCTTACACAGACATTTTATAGAATTGTCATGAGTTGTTAAATTAGCATGACACTCCACAGTATATTTCATTCCTGTTGTATGTAGTTGTAGAGACCTTCTAGTTGGTCCAACTAGAAGGTCTCTACAACTGCATACAACAGGAAGCTCTTTGTCAAAAAAAATGGTAGTTCCTTTCAGTAGGCTGTCTAGCATTACCTTTGGTCTTGTGCATTTTCCAATGTTATCATATTTCTTCCTACCATTCTTCCCCCATTACATGTCTTTACTTTTCAGAAGTAGTTCTGGATTACATGATACTTAACTCAATTGTGGGAAAGTACTGTAGAAAAATACTTGGATTTTATAAAAGCCACCAAGCATTTGCAGTTCCTTGCCTAAAGCAGTGCAAATATTGTTTGAGATTTTTGCAACTTTACTCAGTATTTCAAAAGTGATGGGGAAAAGATCTGAAATTAGATAATAAAATGAACATTTTTAATTCCCAAGTGAAAATCAGGTTTATTGAGGTCAGCTTTTGAGTTAAATAAAATTGAGAGTAATTCCTGATTGGTTCCTTAGTTTGAAAGAACAAATAATCACCTTATTTAGATACTCTAATGCACATAATAAGCTTGCTCTTCTTTCTATATTGCCTTGCCTGGTATATTTCTTCTGATGTACAAAGTAGACATCCTAGTCAGGTAGTTAACCTATTTAGCAGCACTATTAAACCATATTTAACTTTTATTATTGAACAAATAGTTTAACTTTGTTTCTACTTTATAAATATTTTGGAACTTTTGAATCAAATAATCACACTTAGTGATAGATATGAATCATGGTATTTATAAATCAGAGATAGCATCTGTGGCCAGGATCCAAAAACTCAAATCAAATTTGCATTTTCAGTACAGATTTGGGACTTGAACAACCATCACTTATGCTACTACTTATATATTTTGAAACTGAGTTGTAATAAGACATGAAATCCTGCTGTTTAAAAAAGCAGGAGTCAAGACACTTTATTGTTTGTACTTCTTGGATATGCCATTATAGCTCTTTGAATCTTTGCCTATAAGTCTACTTAATTTTTTAAACCTCAGGCAAATGTAATACTTAAGTGTGTGTGTGTGTGTGTGTGTGATATTACAGAATTGAAAAGTTACTGAAGTTAGGGAGCAGAATAGGTATAGAATATTTGGGAAATGCTGCAAGGGAATCAGTGGACTCATTACTAGAGCCTATATGATTATATCAGTTAAAATAATTTTTAATTGTTTTTATAAACTAGTTATTTGCATTTTACCTGCTGGCTATTCCATTTTAGTAGATAAAATTCTGAAACTCCAGCAGGGTTTTATAATCCCCACATGCTTAAATATACTAAATGTTCTTTTTCCATTAAGGTTAATGTTCGTGAAGAAATGGAAGAGTTTTTTCCAAGAATGTGGAAGATAAATCAAGATAAAAGAAGGCTAATGAAAAGTGTTAAAGATCAGAAAATTAAAATTGAATGGGGGAAAAAATTGAACAGAAGATTGGTCAGATAGAAGCACTTGAATATTTTTAAGGCTATAATGAATTGTTTGAATTGGGGAAGAATACACGAAGTATGAAAAATGAAAAACTCAATGAAGAATGAAGAAAAGTAGAAAGCAAGAGTGAAGTAGAATTAAAAGAATCTGGAAGAATGAATGGGTCCTAGGTTAAGTAAATGTATGGTTTATGTTCCAGTGTCTGTATGATCAAGTTGTAGATGAATTTGCATGATTACTTAGTTAATAGACATAGTCATATGGTTCAAGTAGGGAATTATTTGAGGAAATCACACAATGTTAACAGTGGGTTAAAGAGAATCTTGTCCTGGAGGGTATTGCCTAACCATTTATTTTTCAGGCACAATCAATAAAATATAGTTACTTTTAACATAAGAAGGTAGGCATTTGTGCAACCAATACCATTTGTAATACTGCTTCTTTTGTTAGGAGTCACGCTCCCAGTCAAAATCTCCAGCTGGGAGTCCTGCTCGTGTAAAATCTGAGAGCAGGTCAGGATCTCGTAGCCCATCAAGAGCTTCTAAGCATTCTGAATCACATTCTCGATCAAGATCAAAATCCAGGTATGTGTATGTTATCTATTAAAAACTTGAATGTGTTAAACTTTACTTGTATACTTCTTGGATGGACCTTTCAGTGGAAAATTTTGACATTATAGAAATAAGATTTTTAATTGTCAAGGCTTGAAAAATGTTGTCCAGAAACTTCATAGGTAGTCATATAGCGATAAAGGCAAAAACAAAAAGATTGGAGAACATTATGACATTGTCGAAGCCCATCTGAACAGTTGTACTATGCATATTACCAAGTTATCATGGTAATGTGCTTTAATAATATGCAAGCATACACATGCAAATGTAGAAATACAGGTAAGCCCTAATTTAAGTTCATTTGATACTTGTAGTTATGAAAAATATGAAAATGGTCCTATAAGAAAATGAAAAAGTTTATTGAAAAAGTTCAAAGGTTCCCATGACAAATTGTGTCCCAAATAAAAATTATGAATTTCCTCTCATTTTACACCTTCTAGAATGGGGTGGCAGTGATCGTGCAGCTTAGGGAGTCTTTCTGCAGTTTACTGCCCCAGTTTAGAATTTTAAGACCTGTAGTAATATTTCATTTCCTTGCCTTTTTAAAAAAAATAAATCTGCTTTAGGGAAGGTGAGGGTTCAAATTTCTTCGGGGTGATTTCCTCCATATGAAACTCCAGCATGTCACTCAAGATGCAGATCTTATCCTGAAAAAGGTTGCCTATAAGTTTTGAAAAATGATAGACTTCATGTCCTAAAGTTTGACCAGTTAATATATAAATGCCTTTCTTTTCAGTTGTTTTAAACTGTCAATAGCTTTTAATATTAATTTTGATGGTAGTTTGATTGCAGTTCTTATATGGAACTATATTTTTACCATTTAAAGGTCTAGATCCAGAAGACATTCTCACAGGCGATACACTCGCTCTAGATCCCATTCTCACAGGCGGCGATCACGAAGTAGATCATATACCCCAGAATATCGGCGTCGAAGGAGCCGCAGCCACTCTCCAATGTCTAACCGAAGAAGGCACACTGGCAGCAGAGTATGTAGTGTAAGCTTGTAGGAAAATTATGATTTTTTTTCCCATTTAAGTTGGTTGGCTATAACAGAGTTTCTACAGTCAAGAGAAAAGGACAAGCCTTGACATTTTTACTTTCTAGGCCTGGTGGCATTCATCCTAGCAACTACTGAGAAGTTGCCCAAGAAGTAAATGTGTGTTTTGCTACCTAAACTTATTCCTTTGCAGTAGGGTGTGGGAAATGGAGGTAAAGAAGTGGTAGCTTGGTGGAAGGAACCAAATTAAGGAACCAAAGCAGATTACTTCTGAAGTGTCTGCTGGGAAATTTATACCTAATAATATTCAACAATTTCTTAACAGTTGCACTAATATTTCCTTAGAGAGTTGGATTGGCCATGGAAGATAAAAGTTTAAAGCCTTTCCTTTCGAGGAGATATTTAGACAGCATAATTTAAATTACAGTGTATCTTGTATCAATGTATCTTGAAATCAGAACTCTGTGATGAGGTGAGGCAGTTCGATATAGGTCACTCCACAGTAGATTCCTTTCCTTGTGCCTCTAATCATTTTAATGAAACAGTCATCTTGAAGAAATTTGATACAATGATGGATTAAACAAAGCATACTGCTATTCACTTTATATGCTGCTCAAAATACGCAGCTTCATGAAATATTTTGCTGTCTCTGTTCCTGGGTAAGAGTGTAGCTATTAATGAAGTAACTGCTTTAACTGCCAATACTAAGATACTTAATAGTTTAATTTGGTATATTTTAGGCTAATCCAGATCCTAATACATGCCTTGGAGTGTTTGGCCTCAGTTTATATACTACTGAGAGGGATCTTCGTGAAGTCTTTTCCCGTTATGGACCATTGAGTGGAGTAAATGTGGTGTATGATCAACGGACTGGGCGATCAAGAGGATTTGCTTTTGTTTACTTTGAAAGAATAGATGATTCCAAAGAGGTAAAACTCTTTTTTTTCTGAATATATTAGATTTTTTTTGCAAAGGTGCTGGTTAACACTGAAACTACTTGATAAATGTTTAACATTTGTAATCATATATATAATTTTACATAACTCTGTATTGAATAAAATAAATGGCTTCTTTTGATTATAGTTTAGCTTACATAGGATTCTAAATATATGGTTAATATTGATTACTGTCTATTGAAAACACAACCTCATGTATCAGGTTTCATTGTTTCATCCAATTAAAGCTAATAACTATTCTGAAGAGCAAAGGATACATCCTGGATGTGGGTCAGTACTCTCCATATGCTTTTTAGATGGTGGGATGTGGGCAACTATGTTTGTTTGCCAGGTAGTCTCTAGTTTAGAGATACTTCCTTGCATAATCATAGCTTGAGCATGATTGGGGTAAAACTGGACTTTAGTTTTTTTTGCTTCTGACATGCTGCCCAAAATAGGCCAATATTGACCAGTGGTGGTTGTTAGCAAGGAATGTTCCATGTAGCACAGGAACAACTAAGGCTGGTAACTTTGTTTGTATCTTCTCTATTGTAAAAGTGTCATTTGAAAGTCTTGAATAATCAGAACCATGATGTGCAGCACAGATCAATATCTCTGGGTCTGTCACAGTGACAACCATGGCATGTGAAAGAATGGTAAATTAAGAGCACGAATTAAATTAAAGAAATAGATTGTAAGTCTGAAATCAAGAGAAAGTGGAAGGATGTGATAGATCTGAATGAAGGTCTGATTTTGTGAGTGGAATTGATGAATATATGCAGGGAAGTAAAGATGTAGGCTTAATTATGAGTGAAAGGGCTAATATGTATGTTGGAAAGTATGAATAGGTGTTATTGTAGGTATGTATTAAAGTAGGAATCCATAGGTTAGTGCTAATGGAAGAACTAGATATGAGTAGTGGGGAAAATTGTGTAATACTTTCAGTGGAGTCCTTGGTGCTCTCTTGAGTTTGGTTGTTTGCTTGTTCCAAAATTGTTCCAAACAGTTCCAAAACTGGCAGGGTAAGCTATAGTATATAAACAGGGAGCAAACCCGCACTCACTCGCATTGATGTTACCTGGTTGGGTAATAAAACACCTGCAAGTAAACAGTCAAGCACCAAGAACTCCGTAGTTCAGCCCTGAGCGATATATATTCTCTTCTGTTGGAATACCTTCAATGAATGTGATCATGAAGAAGAACATTATTCTGCTAGATGGCATGAGTGGATGACTGAGAATGAGACAAAAAAGTACAGAAAAAGTGATTTACAGAGCACAAAAGAATGAGAGTTATGACTGCTGAATATCTGCTTAGAAGAAATGTTTGTTTTGAATAAATGATTTAAGTCATGTGAGCCTGTGGCAAAATAATAAATGTATATCTAAAAGCATGATTATTGATTGTTCATAATGAAAGGTTACAAGGGCAATGGGAAGTACTGAATGTGGGACAGATAATATCAGAACCAAATCTACACTTTGCACAAAACCATTATTATGGCTGGTATAGTTTTACAGGTAGTTCTTGATTAACAACCACAATTGGAACTGGAATCTTGGTTGTTGAGCAAATTGGTCGTTAAGCGAGATGCCTACATGACTACTTTGCTCAACAACCTCAATCCCAGCACTTCTGGTTGCAGTTGTTAAGCGATCTCCAGGGTCATTAAGCAGATGGAGCAAAAGAGCTGCCTGCTGAAGATTTCAGCTCCCCTCCGTGCACAGAGGGGAAATCCTTGGTGTGGCTATAGGAACTAAGCAGAAATCTTCAGGATTTGAGCTTCGTTCCTGCGACTCCATGAAAGGTTTCCTCTCCCCTCTGTGCACCGAGAGGAAATCCTTAGTGGGGCTGCAGGAATGAAGCAAAATTCTTCAGGATTTGAGCTTTGTTCCTGCAGCCCACATTTCCCCTTCCCTCTGTTCCCTCTGCTTGCAACCTTTCCTGCTGCAGAGAAGATTGCAAATGACGATCACATGATCCTGGGGTGCTTGGCAACCGGCTGTAAATGCAGTCCAGTTGCTGAGTACCCAAAATGTGGTCACATGATTACAGAAAGGGATGGTGCGATATTTCACAATGGCCAGAAGTGTTTTATGGGCTGCAAAGCACCCTTTCCAAGGCTGTTGTAATTTTGAAAGGTCTTTAAGCAAGGACCACCTGTATCTTAGTGCAATGGTAAATCCTACCATTTGTTACTTGTAAGTGTGCATAATTTAGTATGTGTGAACTTGGCCTGTATGTCATATTTTTTAAAAAATGAAATAGCTAATACAGTGTGTTAATTCAGTGTATAAATCTGTGGGTCAGCAACTTCATTTTAAATCAAATATATAATTGTTAATCCAGTTAGGTAGCAGCACCCAGCTAACCTTTTTTGATCTCAAAAGGCTAAGCAGGTTGGGCCTGGTTAATATTTGCATGGGGAATTACCAGAAAACCCAGAGCTATAGGATGGATGGGGAAACTTAAAAAAGAAACAAATAACAACAAACTTTTTCTTAGATTGTTGTGAAGAATCTACATAGATATCTTAATGAAGGTACCAGGAGCTGAGCTCAACTAGACGAAGACTTTTATGTTTCTTACTGCTAAGATCTTTGGGAAGATTAGGAAGAAATTGTGTGAATATATGGTCTTTGCCCTCTTGCCCATAAAATTCTCTCTAAATATAGTTAAAATCTACAGAAGAACTATAGTTAAAATTTAATTTAATGCCAATTGGGTATCTTTTGAAACTGTTTGAAAAAGGAGGTGTATGGTAAACGTCTGAATTGATAAGACATTATTTGTTCTAGGTGAAATTATAAAACATTCAGTTACTGAGTCATTCATTTGAGATTATTCCTGAGACCTTAATATTCTGCTTAATCTTTCCCTTTGTATTATAGAGTATATATTAAATCCTTAGAAGTAAGAATTATGTCACTATCAAATCCAAGTTTCAGGTTGTTTTTATGTTGTTTGCTATTTTGCAAAGTCAGATTTCAGATATCACTATAAATAAATCTAGATAGTGGACAGTCTATGGTACGCTATTTTCAAGATTCTGATTCTTGTAATATGTGTGTTTTTTAAAATATTCTTTTTACTCTAATTATATTCAATATTTCCATGAAAGGTGAAAGATTTATATGATCTGAAGAGAAACCAGAGTATACTCAACTTTGGATGAAAAAGCCAAATAATTTTATGTTTGTAATATTGATACCCTAAATTGTAATTAACATTAATAGATTTTTTTTTCCTCTTTTCTATTCTTAGTATTCTAAGCTATCTAAGTAATAGAATATTAATAACTTTAAACATACTATACAAACATCAATGTATTGAAATAACACAATGTACTAAGATTTATAACAAATTAAAAAGGAAAAAAATAATTCTTTAAAATAAAAAGAATCACTAGGTGGCGATATAGCCTACAATTAAAGTAATTTTAAAGTACATTAAAAAGGGTTATATTGAATGTTCAGCTTTCCTGTCATTTGTTTCAAGCTATAAATAATGCAGAATTAGCTTTTTCTGCATACCAATTTAATCCCTAAATTCTCTATTTCCCCCTTAAAAATATACTTTGAATTAAATAATACTCCATTAAAACAGATTTGAGTTGAATGCATAATTGTTATCAATGCGCAACAGGGCAATTCTGTCTTATTCTGCCATTTCTGAGTAAACATTCTGAGTGCTCTATTATAGAAGCAGTGATTCTCTATGGAATAGCATTACCTATTTTTCTAATATTTGATAGCAACCAGGCATTTTCCTCGTTAATGGAAGTTAACAATTTTTAAATATTTTAATGTAGACATGTTATTGTTTTTTAGGCCAAATCATTAGTTTGCATGATTAAGAATATTTTGAAAGTGACTTGATACAAAGTATATTGTATCAATACAATACAAAGTGACTTGATTAAGAATATTTTAATTTAGTAACTTGATACAAAGCAATAGTAACAGCAAGTTTCAACATCCATGATTCTGTAAGAGATGGAGCCTGATGTAAATCAGTGTCATGACGTATTAATTGAGCATGTTTTTAAAAATGTATTTTATTGTTAAAATAATAAAACAAAGGAAAAAACAGTTTACGTTAAATAGTGACAATAGACGTAGAATAAAGCAAAAGAAGCAATATGGGAAAACTTTCTAGGGACACATTCTCACCTTCCATTACAATTGTCTAAATTTGCCTTAGTATGTAATGTGCAGTATACATGGGAGCCAGTTTTGCTTAAATTTGGTTAGACTTCTATTAAGTATATCTAGTGTCAATTTTGCCATTGCTGCATTTAGTACTCTCCATTTTTAGCCTCCCAATATGATACTGTAGGCAGTTTTGTAGGTTTATGTTTTTGTATATGTTTATGTATTGTATTTTTTGTTTATTTTATGTGTGGATTTTTAATAAAGTTTATATAGATTTAAAAAAATAACAGGGATCTGTTCTAGAAGAGCTGAGTATAATTGAAACTTCAATTATACTCAGTTCTTCTAGAATAGGTTCCTGTAAATGAAATGGAAGTAGACAGGGAAATCATGAAATGGTAGCTGACTCTGCAAGAAACCACATTGCTGCATGCCCCTGATCATCCCTTCCTCTTGTGGCTTTGATTGAAGTTAATCATAGAAGAATTTGCTTTACTTTAGAGAAAATAGCTGCCTATTTCTCTCTCCTTTTTGCCTTGCTTAGAAACAAAATGTCAGGGATGGATTAGCAGCTCCCTGTGTTAGCTTAAAAAGTATTAATGTTTAAGTGACCTTAGTGGCCAGGAAATTGAACTTGTATTAATTTTTCCTTTAGGGGAAAAACAGCCTGCTTTAATTAGTAGCAGATTAGTAACTACAGGCATGCTAATTTTGTGTATTGAGAATAAACATTAGTTTCTCATTATAAGAGAGACTTTTTACCTTCCTTGTAGGCAATGGAACATGCAAATGGAATGGAGCTGGATGGTAGAAGAATCCGGGTGGATTACTCTATCACAAAGAGAGCACACACGCCCACCCCTGGCATCTATATGGGCAGGCCAACTCAGTAAGATTTTTATTTTTATTTCAAGATTATCTTAGCCCTATTATTACGAGAAATCCATTTGCCATGGGATTTTAAGTGAAGCGCTCAGTTCCTTTAAACATGTTCTAGTCTAATGGTTACTTTATTTCAGGATATTCTTTCTACAAATATATTCATTGGCTGGTATTTTAAGTGTGACCTTGGAGCCCAATGAATAGGAATAAACAGACACACACAGGTTTACTTTATTCCAAGCTCGGAACAACCTACTTCATTAGAATGTTCCATCAGAATGTTTCAAAAGAATTATGTTCCAATGCAACATAACTCCAAATAGTTCCAGTATTCTACTATAGGGAACCAGTGGAACTCAAAATAAGCCCATTGTTCCTTTTTATGTTTTGGTCCTAGGGCTCTAGAAGTAGGTGTAATTGTAGTCTATGCTGAGTACTTCCTGAAGAATAAATAAATGCTTTTAAAATTACCATAACAATCAATGGAAGCAACAGTTCTGTACAGTTTTGCAGCCTTCCTTTACAAATAGCCTCAGAACCTAATCCAGTTAAGCTTTTATTTAGGACAGGCCATGAACAATGTAACAGCAAAAATATAGTTCCCTAACAATTAACTTGAGCTTTTTTAATGCCCATGTACAATGCACATGTAATTTGCCTGCCAAATTTAACAAAGTACAGGTAGTCCTCGCTTAACAACTATTCATGTAGTGATGGTTCAGACTTACGATGATGCTGGAAAAAACAACTTACAACCGGTCCTCACACTTAGGACTGTTCCAGCGTCCTGCGGTCACGTGATTGCACGTGATCACGTGATTTTCGATGTTCCTGGCCAGCTACTGGCAAGCAAAATCAATGGGGAACCATGTGGCTCACTTAACAACCATGTGGCTTACTTAATGACCATCGTGATTTGCTTAATGACCACAAAATAGGGCGTAAAATTGGGTTGGATTCGCTTAATGACCACTTCGCTTAGCAACTGAAAATCCTGTCACAATTGTCCTTAAGCAAAGACTACCAGTACCATAATTTTGGTATATAACATCTTCAAGTTTAACAGTAAAGTGCACAGTTTTGTATTTGCCAACCTGCCAGAAAAACACTCTCCTCCCTTCACGACATCTAACCAAGGGCCACAGAGATAGTACAGTAGACTCTCAGTTAACTGGCACCCATGGGGATTGGTAGATGCCAGAAAAATGTAGTTTCTGGTTGCTTGAGTGTTACTATTAAACCCTAATACCCACTAGATGGCAGCAGAGAGATACAGATTTTTTTTGCCCATTGCTTGAGAGTGCCTCCCCCCACCCCCCAAGCTGCTTGAAAGTGCCGGTTCGATTTTTCTGCTGGTTGCTTGAGTTCTGGTTAACAGAGTCTGCTGTACATGTGCCTGCTGTAGTGCAAGCGTAAGAACTGATGCTGTTTTGAAGCCAAAGGGTAGTCACACCAAATATTGATTTGATTTAGATTTTTCTTCTATTCGCTCACTTTGCATTTTGTAAATTGATAAACATGAACAATTACAGTATATATTTTTGAAAGCATTCTTTCTTTACAGCATTTTTTCACATCTGCCTAAAACTTTTGCACAATACTGTATGTAATATAGAATGTGTGTTGTCTTGATCCTTGAGACAAAATCTTAAATGTATAGCTTTCTGCATAACTTGTCTGGTCTCTTTCTTATAAAAGCAGTGGAGGTGGAGGTGGAGGTGGAGGAACTGGCCGTCGCCGTGATTCCTATTATGACAGGGGATATGACAGAGGATATGACAGATATGAAGAATATGATTATCGTTACAGGTACGTATTCAGATTAGATGTGGAAGTTGGGGAGAACTTTAACACAGGCAATAAATTCTGATACAGTGGTGCTTAAAAGTTTGTGAACTATTTTGAATGTTCAATATTTCTGCATAAACATGAACTAAGACATGATCTGTTCTCCACACAAGTTGTAAAGAGAACCCAATTAGATAAAGAGAACCCAATTGAATAAATGAGTCAAAAATATACTTGCTCATTTATTTATTGAGAAGAATGATTCTAAGCTACATATTTGTGTGTGGCAAAAGTATGTGAACCTTTGCTTTCAGTAACTGGTGTGCTTCCCTTGGGCGGCAGTCACTGCAATTAAACGTTTCCGATAACTCTTGATCGCTCCTGCATGTAGCCTTGGAGGAATTTGAGCCCATTCCTCCTCAAAGAACAGCTTCAACTCAGGGATGTTGGTGAGCTTTCTGGCATGAACTGCCCGCTTCCACAACGTTTCTATAGGATTACGGTCAGGACTTTTAACTTGGGCATTCCAAAACATTTTCTTCTGCTTTAACCATTCTTTAGTCATGTGACTTGTGCGTTTGGGGTCAGTGTCTTGCTTCATGACCCACTTTCTCTTGCGCTTCAGTTTATGGACAGATACCCTGACATTTTCCTGTAGAATTTGCTGGTACAATTCAGAATTCATAGTTCCATCAACGATGGCAAGCCGTTCTGGTCCAGAGGCAGCAAAGCAGGCCCAAACCATGATACTGCCACCACCACATTTCACAGATGGGAGAAGGTTCTTATGCTGGAATGCAGTGTTTGCCTTCAACAAACATAATGCTTTTCATTCAAGCCAAAAAGTTCTATTTTGGTCTCATGCATCCACAGAACATTCTTCCAACAGCCTTTGGGCTTATCCTCGTGGTCTTTTGCAAACTACAGATGGGCAGCAATGCTCTTTTTGGAGAGTAGTGGCTTTCTCCTTGCAGTTCTGCCATGCCCACTCTTGTTGTTCAATGTTCTCCCAATGGTGGTCTCATGAACACTGACATTTGCCAATGCAAGAGAGGCCTTTAGTTCCTTAGACATTGCCTTGGGCTTCTTTGAGACCTCCCGGAGTATTACACACCTTGCTCTTGGTATGATCTTGGTTTGTTGACCACTCCTGAGAGGGTAACAGTGCTGCTAAATAGCCTCCGTTCGTACACGATCTGCCTGACGGTGGACTGGTGGAGTCCCGACTCTTTGGGAATAGTAAGCTTTTCCAGCCTGGTGAGCATCAACAACTCTTTTTTGGTGGTCCTTAGAAATCTCCTTTGTTTGAGTTATGATACACTTCCACATACCTGTGTTGTGAAGATCAGACTCTGATAGTGAATTCCCAAAATTCTGTTCTTTAAATAAGGCAGGACCTCCCACACTCACGTCTGATTCTCATCCCATTGATTGAAACACCTGACTCCAATTTCCCCTTCAAATGAACTGATAATCCTAGAGGTTCACATACTTTTGCCACACACAAATATGTAATTTTGGATCATTTTCCTCAATAAATAAATGAATAAGTGTAATGTTTTTGACTCATTTGTTTTATTGGCTTTATCTGGCTTTAGGACTTGTGTAGAGAACAGATCACGTTTTAGATCATCTTTATGCAGAAATATTGAAAATTCAAAAGGGTTCACAAACTTTTAAGCACACCTGTATTTTATAGGCTTAACATGTTTGTCTTCAATGGTGTCTTCACATAACTACTTAAGTTTTGCTTGTTTGATTTATTTAGGGCATTTATAGCAGGGATAGGCAATCCATGAGCCACATGTGCCCCCCAGCCTCTCATTGTGGACATCAGACCACTCTGAAAGTCAACTACTAAGTTTGGGAGACAAATGCTCAATTGTCAGAACTGCAGAGTTAGTGAGGAATAGAAGTATATGGCCTGCTTAAGCAAAATCCTACTGTAAATTTCCCTCAAAATGTGTGGAAAATGCGCCAAAAATGCTCAGACCTACCATTATCAGGACATTACCAGAAGGTCTTTTGCAGCATCTGGAAAACTAAGTTACTGCTCATTTATAACCTGGTTTTCCATTTGTATTATATTTGAAGCCGATAGTAACAAAACAATGTTTTCACCATTTTAGTTGGCTGCTTTTAGTATGGTATATTGAGAATTTTTAAAATACTCAGTATACCACAATAAAAGTCAAATAAAATAGCTAGGTGAAAAAAACAGGCATAAAAATGAATATTGTGCTGAATATGTTATGAGGAGGGTGAAGTCAAAGCAGAATGAACAAAATTTTGTAATTTGGGTTGGCGGAAAGAGGAGGTCACCTTACTTTGTATCCAACAGGAAAACCTATTTTCCTTTATTATCATTTTTAAAATCCAAACTGGTAATGGCATGTATGTTTTCTTTTCCACTCTCTATTCTTTGTTAATAATAATCAGCCAGTCAAGCATAGGCAAATCATTATTTTCTAACAAAAACTAAGAGGGAAGTCTTCTATCATTGCATGTACATGTTGTTGTCGTTTTAAGGAAAAAAATAGATTCATCAGACACTATCAGAGTAAGGTGACCGTGTTTATTTCAGATGAAAGAGGCAAAAGAAGCAGGGTTTTTTTTTTCCACACAGTTTAAAAATTTCTGTGAGCACCATACTCCTGATTCTGCCTGACATTTAAAAAAAAAAAAATCCAGGATCATAGGAGTGGATTATTGAATTACAATTCAGTGTAAAGGCTTAATTGGAGCCCCACAAAAATAGTTAATACTAGTTTATTGTAATATTCTTCCATCAGTATAATTGTATCACT
This sequence comes from Candoia aspera, assembly GCF_035149785.1. Taxonomy (NCBI): domain Eukaryota; kingdom Metazoa; phylum Chordata; class Lepidosauria; order Squamata; family Candoiidae; genus Candoia; species Candoia aspera. The sequence continues at coordinate 33,056,342 of NC_086156.1, read as the reverse complement.
TTAAGATCAGATGAAAGGTACACAGTATGAGAAATAAGCAATAATGAAATAGGAATGGAAGAAAATTGGTTTGGGAGGAAAATGTCCTAGAGAGTGCTTGGATGGCAAATAGACCAATTTGGAACTTAACTTTTGCACAAAAAGATGTTGCCATGATAACCTACACCTTGGGATGTTATTTAAAAATAGAATATTCATTTGTGCTAAGCAGATGATACGTGTAGAGTGTGGTTACACAAACTAATGCTGTATGTATGTACACAATACAACTCTTTTCTTCCACATTGTAAGCCCTACAAACAATTTATCAATGAGTATCTTCAGTCCTCATTAATGTTTATATCTGTGAACTGTTAAATTGTATGATCTTGGTAATCAGCCACTGTCAACAGAAATATTTTGCATTTTCTTCAAAGGAGGCGGTCACCTTCACCATACTATAGCCGTTACAGATCAAGATCAAGATCCCGTTCCTACAGTCCAAGTAAGCATAACTATATTTAATTGTACACAGTAAATATGCATAGTTTGGGTATATTGAGAGATTTTAAAAGTAACATAGGGAATGCCAGTGCAATGTACTATGCTGGAAGGAGGAAGAACTAAACATAGAAGTTGATGTGGAAGTATGAATTTATAGTTACAGTCTTCTTTTTTATTTTTCAGGGCGTTATTGAAGAAGAGAAGCCAGTTACAGAGCAAATACCATTTTTAAATAGCAAGTTCCAATCCTAGCTTTTCCTGTAGGTCCCCTACAGTCATCCTATACCCAATTAAAATACCACTGGTTCATTTAGATGTATTTTCTTTTGAAATACCCATTTCCATCTCTTCTTAATGTAATATTTCAGGTGTAATTGTTGTAGTTTTATGTACTTAAATATCTTTAAGCAAAAATTAATGGGAATCCCAGAGTGGTAAAACATTTTGTAATTCATGCTTTTGTTTGTTTTTTAAACAAGTGAATTTTTGTTGAACCTCATGGGGAATGGAGAAGTTGTATGTGTTAATGCTTGCATGTTGTATTTTCAGTAGAAAGCTACTATTTTAATAACCTCTCATCTTTCTGGATTCAAAAAAAAGTGTCCTGTTTGTTCAGTTATAGCACAATTTGGTATGTAATCTTAAACCAGAATTTTCCTGTATCTTAAGTTTAATAATTAAAACAATATTGGATTGGAAGGACTATCCCTTGGAGGAAAAAAAAAAACTTGCACCCTGCACACTCTGTTTAGTGGTGCTTGATAAAATAATCTCAGTGCTGATCAGAGTAAATTAAAATTTAATTTAAATACCAAGCTGACCTGCAAAGAATTCCTCCCACTTTTACTACCCCCATAATCAGGGCAAGCCTAACTGACTAGATAAAAGAAATATTTGATCTGTCCACACAAATCTATACGATACAGAAATTAAGATGAAGCAGGTTCTATTTAGTAGTATGATCTGAAATTCTTATTACTTCTCAAAATAAATTTAAATTGTACAAATACAGCTGTTCAGTATTTAATATGTATCATTCGTTAGAGTTCTTGGATTTGGAGCCGGGAATGGGTAAAGTAATGCAAAGTAACAACACGACAAGGAATTGGACATGCTGATATGCTGAAGACAGACTGCTTCTGTCTATCATTTAACTCTACGTTCCAAGGAAAGATCACTTGAATACACTCTGAACTGAAAAACAGTACGAAAATTGAGATCTTAAAATTCAGCATGTTAAAGTGGATTTAAGAATATGATTCCTATCACTTTCTGTATTGTTAAAGGGAGGATTTTACATGCAAAGATGCTAAGTAGGAAAATAAGAAAGCAAGGAAGTATGGCTCCTCTAACTGGAAGAAAATCTGTACATCTTGATTACAGTTACACACCATTTAAAAGAGACAAAAAAGCTAAGAAGGAAACAGACCAAAACACATCCTTTTCAGCAGTCAACACCCACATAAGCAGGGATTAGCACCAGAAAAACAATCAAGCAGAAAACAATACCCTAATCAAGGAACTCCCAAGGAGAAAACCACACCCCCACCAACACGGGCAGGACAAGCAACTGTATATAAACGGAGCAAACCCCACACCAGCACTGATGGTGTTACCTAGTCAGGTAATGAAACGTCTGCAAGCAAACAACCAAGCTCAGAGAGCACCAGGGACTCCACAGAATTCAATAGTTTTGACTGACTGCAGTGTAAGAGTTAATTCCAAAACAACCCATATTAAAGGAATGGAAAGCAAAAATGTCCAGAAATTGTATCTGCTAGAAATATACATAGGAACAAAGGGTGCCATTTACCTTTCTTTCACAAACATATGTAGATCAGAAGCTTAATTTAAATACCAATACATGTTTTACCAGTATAACTCATAGAAATAGCATTCTAGGAGTTATACTGGTAAAACATGTATTGGTATTTAAATACCAATACATGTAAAAATATCACAATTGTAGCAGCAGGCATGCCACAAGATTTCTGCTTTAAAATTTTTGTATTTTATTTGCTGAGAAGAAATATTCCATTTTATTTGCAATTAAGTACTTGCTTTACTGTTCTGTTCTAAATTAGGTAGCTCTTTGCTGCTGTCACTGCTACCTGCAATTTATTCCATGTTAATCCTTTTACTTATCCTTAGCATTTAAACCAGTCTGTGTGGATATCAAAACATTTAGCAAAGTGAAATGGGGGTTGTGACAAGAACCTTAAAGCACTTGCAATATATGTAAACTGTTGTATCGTCTATCTCATCTGAAATTTACAGAAGTGATCAAGAATCTTTTGCCTTTAAGGTGGTTGAAAATTCTAAGAGAAGTTGTATTCAGTCCTGCAACAGACTAAACCATAAAATTAAAAATGCTCTAAGCTACACTTCTGCCAAAATATATTGGGGGTGGATATATCATCTATCTTGAAGTATTACCCAAATGCTGCTATTCTGTATCATTTGAAAGAATTGTTGAATTGCAAGCTTCATATAATTACATTATAGCTTCTCTTGAAAGGTTGCACTGTTTTGTATTTTTGCACTGCAGGTATGATATCCTTTCAAATTTGAAAGGATATCCTTTGAAATATTTCAAATGAAAAAAACGGAATTACACATGTATAGATGAATTGAAATTCATGGCAAGTACATATTTAACAAAGAACACCTCATGGATTTGTTTGCATAAAATTCCACATATTTCATAATTCAGTCTGATTAAATGCACAGGTTGCTGAGGCCATGTTAGCTTAAATTCTTAAAATAAGAGTTACTGAAAGATAAATCTGCATAACAAGGATGGAAGCACTAAATGCAGATGGTCATTTTACGATGGATGGTACACTATGTGCAGAAGCACATCCCGATAGTTATTTCTCTCAACACATTTATTCCTTGCAATACATGCACCATGCACTGCCTTACTACTACCTGCATACTGTAATTTCTCCATTTTCTTCAGTATTTACTTGCTGTAGTTTTTCGCAATTTTTACTAACTGGCAAACATTCCAGTTTTATTTAGGTTTGTTTGTTTATCAAATTTGTCACTGCCCATCTCCCACCAGAGGGACTCTGGGCGGTTTACAACAAAATAAACAAACATACAATATAATTACAACATATAAATACAATATATAAACAAAAAAATAAAAATGAAATCCAGATGGAAAATGATCTAATTCAGTCCTTGTGTGCAATGAGCAGCTTAATGCACTAGCCATCCCCAAGTGCGACTATTCCCCGCCCCAGACCAGGTGGCAGAGCCAGGTCTTCAAATTCCTCCAGAAGGCCAGGAGCGAAGGGACCAACCTCACCTCTGGGGGTAGGATGTTCCAGAGGGCGGGAGCTACTGCAGAGAAGGCCTGCCTCCTGGACCCCGCCAGATGGAATTTGCTTACCGACATAACCTGGTAACCTGGCCCCATGCCACATAGGACTTTATTTATGTTTATAATATTTGTAACCAGTCTTGTTCTGAAAATTCTGCATGTACTATTTGGGTCTGGGTAACAAACGGCTGTTAGCTAGGATCTAAATGCAGTAAACATGGAGTTTTTTGTCATAAATGACTACCTTGGTATTTTTTCCAGCATTCCCTCACTTTCATTACACTTTCAATTTTACTCATTCTGCTGGTGACCCTTTTCACCTTTATTTACATCGAAATCTCAGCATTTTCTCTGCCTCTTTTTCTCTCAACCCACAATATACCTTTTTCTTAACTGCATTTTTTGCAGCAGTCATTCTCTTATATACATTTTTCCTCACCCACAGCAGCTGCTCACTTCATTCTACCAACCACCATATTTCTCATACAATTTCTCATACAATGACCTAGCCCTCTAGAGAAGGCTCTAATGCTGGGAAAGATGGAAGAACAGGGACAGATCGTCACAGAGAAAATCTATGTGGTCACTAAGAGTCAACAACAGCACATAATCTACCAACTTTTCATTCTGGTGAATGATTTATATTCCAATACTTTTTATACAGAACTTACACTTTCTCTACAGGTAGTAATACTTTTAGTTTTTTCCTTGTTCTTCCAAGACCATTCTTGACACTACCAGAGTATGGTCTAACCCACATTCAGTCCTCTCATCAACATTGCATTTTTCATTCTTACCCAATTTTCATTATTTCACTGCTTAGTAGCACTGCAGAAACAATACCTGTTGCAAATAATTGAAAAGGTATTCTTGGCTGCCTAGCCAATGTGCTCAGTGAAACAGTTTTTCCTGTATCTAAATATTGCTGCAGATTCCCTTAAGCGTGAAAGATTCAGATACTAGTCCAAGGTAGTAAACCAGTTGAGAATTCTGTAGAATGGAAATGTAAAGTTGTACATTATTTACCTTAGAATTACCAGGTTATAGCTTTATTCACTGACTTGTTAACATTTCTGTTTCTAAAATATACTCTTGTGTGTAAAATTTATTGTGAGATAAATATTTGCTGCTGTTAGTGTTAGCCTCGACTTTCAGCTTATTTTATCCAGCTTTTTAATATGAGATGTTTATTTCAACAGTGATCTATGGAAAGGAAATGTCATGAGTAAGGATGGCGAGCAGGGGGCTCCCACCCAGACTGTCAAGCGCATGCGTAGCACTGAGGAACTGTTCAGCCATTCAAAGAGACACAGATCGGGACCGCCTTAACCTTTGGGGTTTATATGGCGGGGTTTTCCCACGCTTCCTCAGTTTGTTAGGATTCTTGTTAAGTACTACTTATAAATATTAGAGACCAAGTCATTGTCTCAGTGTATTTCCTGGTAATCAGGACAGGAAATACTGCAAGCAGGCAGTCCTTAAAACTGCTGTACATTTTCTGTTGGAAGCTGGCCTCTTCAGACTTGAAATGTTAGCACATCTAAATAAAATATACGCTTTCATTTTGGACAGAATGAATGTCATTCTACTGTTGCCACTAACCAAATTAGAGAGAAATTACAGGTACAGTCAGAGATTGTGGGGAAGCTGGGCAAGGAATGGAAGAGAGCGCAAACAAAATATCAAGGGATAGCAGGCAAATCAGATGACAGGTGATCTCATAAATGGCAACTTTGCACAGGCAGAAAGACATCTAGGAAGCAGCTTTTCAAATCATTCAAGCACATCTCTTTAATTCACTACAAATACGACTGGGAAATTCCTCTTACAGTTTCCAAGATTCTGTATTTCAGACTAGCATTAAAGATACTTTACTGAAATACGTGTAGGTTTTGTTTCTTTGATCTTGCCTAGCTGTGTAGGGCTTTAGAAGTAACCATGGCTGGTGCAAAAGCAGCAGTTTAATAGTATATACTGCTGACTTACATCATCTTGTTACAGTGATTGTTTACAACTAATGTTCAGGACACACATTTTTCTTTGCTTCGCTTTACAAGGTCCTTGTATTCTGATTAGTATTGAAAATATGTGCAAATAACTCAATTTTTATATTTTCAAAGGAAAACAAGTAATTGCTGCTTTGGTATTTTTTCCAACACAACAGAATGTTATGAAGACAGTATATAAAGAAGCTTGGGACGTTGATAGTCCATCTGATATCAGCATGATAAATCTCTACAAACAAGAGAACTAGACCAGATTTGATGTGGAGAGAAGCCAGCAAAATGGAGACTGAATTCAAAAAGGGGCTGGAATTGGTCGGGGGCTGTGGAGAAAAATATTCTGCAAAAAAAAAAAAAAATCCAGTGCATCCATTTGAGAAAGGCAGTTGGTGGCATCTCAGAAACTGTTTCCTCCATTCTAAACTCTCTTCTGGTCACAAGATCCAGAGCTGAGCCCCAACCTGTGCTTCCCATTTCACAAAATATACTACACAAGATGAAAGCATAAGCATATGTACATCCAATTGCAGTGCAGATGCACCCACTCTGGTTAGACCCTCAGGCGCACACAGGCAACATGCGCCCTTGCTCTGTACACCTTTATGCCCTGGGGAGAAAGTACATACACACACACATGTGGATGTAAGGCTGCTTCATTACACAGAATACAGATGCCTCCTATGGCCACAGCTGGTAACACAACTGGAAAGAATTCCAGAAACTATTCTTGGTATGCTTTTCCTAACTTGTCTTTAATGCAGCTAATAGTAACTTTTCATCACTGCTAAACATCTTTTTCTGCCAAAAATTTCCCTCCTTGCAGGATAGACTACTGTGCTGACCAGCCCTTTCCTCTCCCAACAACCTCTGCCAAACCTCTGATAGTCCATGTGATTTCAGGGACATTCAAGGATTTTGGATAGAGCTGGATGTGCAAGTATCCCTTCTTGCAACTACTTACACTGTGTTTGGACACCAGAGAGGGGGCTAGTTCACAACCCAACATGAGAAAGTATTTTAAGAGGTATTCAGGCAAATCTACATTTGGTGACATACCTCCTTTCACAAAATGTAATGCTTCTTCAGAGGAAGCTGTGTGTGGAGAAATTTTGAGAAAATATGAGTCTGGAAATAGTTGTGATAGACTGACACTATTAAGCCATTTCATTACTGCCAATAATTGGGTGACAATTTGCTACCTTGAAGTCACCAAACCCTTGAGCACCCAAATTTCAGTTGTTGCAAGCTGTTGAGTAGTGATGTGGCAATTAAGTGTTGTATACCTTCATTTAATCCTCTTCCAAAAGAAAACCCCTCGTTCTTCAAATAAAATCTCAGACCAGCCTGCTTCAAGAGTATGAAGCCAAAGTACTCCTTGTTGCAGCCTTTTGCCACCATTTGCATCCCCACAAAACATTTTAATGTACAGCCCTTGCTGCTAAAAGATTACCCACCCCTGGTTTGTAATGATACAATGAACCAATCCAGTAGAAATATTTAAACCTGGTTACAGGATCATATGCAAGCTGTATTCTAAACATCCAGGTTTTTCTCAAGCGTCCACTTCTTCTATTTTTGCAAATTTATAGCACAGCTGCTGTCGTGGGCAGTACTTTTTCTCCAGTCAGCTTTCTGGTGCCAGTAACAATGGGGAGATGTGGGGGAATAAATCTTTTTTTTCTAATTATACATTTTTTCCTGAAAATAGAGGTTTAATATGCTCCAGAAAGGTAACTAAAAGCAAGGCAGAGAAAAGTGCAGCAAGGTGATGGGGAGAACGAGAAGGTCCAGTGGCAGCAAACTGATTATGCCTCTGTTACCAAAAGCCCCAGCAGCTGAATGGGAAGATACTTGCATGGAAGGGCTGCTTTAGGTTCTAGCAACTTCTTGGTGTATTTATTTTCCTTTCTTAAAGCAAAATTACCCATGAATTGAGTTTTCCAACAAATGTGTGATTCAAACTCAGAAAATCTATTGCTTTTGCATTCATGTACTTTTGTACCTGTACCTTCCATTACGAAACAAGTATAATTCTCCGAGTTCAAAGCTGGTGTAGATGTGTGCTCCATGACACCTGGCAGTTGCAGCTTCTACATATTTTCTTGTTTTCAGAGTTATTTCAGGTACTGGCACCAGAAAAGTAGCCATAAAACAGCAACATCTTAAGGATCCAGCATTATGGAATATACTATTTCTAAAATTTAGAATATAGTTGTATTTAATATTATCTTGCCTTTATTATTTTTATAAACAACTCAAGGCAGTGAACACACCTAATATTCCTTCCTCCTCCTATTTTCCCCACCACCACCACCCTGTGAGGTGAGTTGGGCTGTGTGTGTGTGACTGGCCCAAGGCTTTCAAACCTAAGGTGGGACTAGAACTCTCCGTCTCCTGGTTTCTAGCCCATTGCCTTAACCTGTTATTTATGTATAAATTTATACATAAATTAATGTATAAATTTAAATTTAAATTATTCAAATGTTTAAGCATTTTGTGTGTAAATCCAGTGATAATCCTTAAGATAACCCTAAGAAGGAATCATCATTATTCTCCATATTGAAGACAGGAGAACTTTGGCTGAGTAGAGGCTAACATAAAATGCTTAAACATTTGAATAATTCTATAATGTATAAATTTTTAGATTCATGGGAGATGTGATGGGACATAACACAAGAGGGTGGGAAAATGTCCCATCACATTTTCACATTGCATAGGCTATTTTTGTTGGTGTCTGCCAGAGATACCTGCCTAACAGTAAAGCCAACCCTGGTTCTGTGCTGTTAAGAAAACTGCTGCTGCAAAAAGCTCAGCAAGAGTTCTGTTACAAGATATATACATATACACCACTCAAGCAAGGTTGGTCTGCTAGGAAAAGTAGACAATAGATCATCCAAAGAAGGTGGAAAGCAGAAGGGTGTTGGCTGTGAAGTTCTGGGAGTTGAAGTCCACCCATCTTGAAGTTGCTGAGGCTGAGAAACACTGCTCAAAAATGGGCTTATTGGCTGGCTATGCCCAGCACCAAGTTCCAATTATTAACGTGTGCACTGACTTCACAAAAGAAAAAAGGTGTGTTTCAGTTAAAGACAAATTGTTTTTTAATCTATGTTCTGGGACAATTTAGGATGGATTGTACTTCGTACTAATGGGTCATCAGTCCTCAAATATTATCTCTTCCAAGATACTCAGTGGGAGGGGGGAGAGAGACAGACAGACAGAAAACTCTTACCTTTGCCTGTTTTTTTCAGAGCTTCTTTCACAAGTTTTTTTCCCCTGGGACAACTAAGCTTTATTATTGTGTTTTTCTGTTGTGAACTCCTATCCATGAACTGTCAAATGAGCAAGAACACACATGTTTTTAAACAAACCTCTTGTATTTTGAGTTGTCTGCACTAATACTCTGAGTTCCACAATAGTTTCTGTACCTAAAGCAGAGCAAATATATGAAAACCATCTATTTGGGGCAGGAGAGAAATCAGCCTGGGTTGCAGAACAAAGCAGTGCGCATAGACGAACAGTCATAATATGGCAGCAGAAGGCCCATGGACTTAGACCTTTCAGAATTTCAGAAGGCTATCAAGACCTGATGTTCCAGGAAGTCTTTAGGGACTGAAGGGAAAATAGCTCCTCCACTGGTTGTGACTGCTTATATTGGAATAATTTCCTGGCCCATTAGGAGTTCTGATTATTAATATTAGTGGTTCCTTTTAATCAGAGTTACGGAGATGGAGTGTTTGCCTCTTAAGATTTGTATATGATTGAAGCAGCCTATAAGCTTGAGCAACACACACACACATATATATACATACATACATGCACACAGCCTTGTGTGGCACAGAGTGGTAGGCAGCTGTATTGCAACCGAAACACTCCCCATGACCCGAGTTCGATCCCAGCGGAGGTTGGATTCTCGGGTAGCCAGCACAGGTCCACTCAGCCTTCCATCCTTCCAAGGTCAGTAAAATGAGTCCCCAGCTTGCTGGGGAAGGTGATGACTGGGGAAAGCAATGGCAAACCACCCTGCTATAGTCTGCCAAGAAAACGTCGCGAAAGCGGCATCCCCCCAAAGGATCAGACATGACTTGGTGCTTGCACAGGGGACCTTTCACCTTTCACATACATACATACATGAGAATAGAATGCTGGAGCAGCTAGCATTTGGTCTAATATAGCAGGACTTTTCAGATACTATCAGGAGGTATCATTCTAATGCTTTTCATTACAAAAGCAGGGCAATTCAGAAGTAGCCTAATAGTTCTGCTGATTAAAACTTACAATTTTATGTAGCAATTAAAAAAAAGTCACAGCCAGTATTTGGCTTCCACCATAGGGACCTTTCAAAAAGAATGTACCTCTGTAGCAGAGTACAGACAGGAAGCCCCAGGAGTCTTAGTGCACTAAGACTTTTGGAACACTTAGTACATTATATTAAAATGGTGAAGTATCTCCAGTTTCAAGGAACAGGTAGCAGGTAGATGATAGAAAGCCATCTAACCAAGTTTAAGGCAGCTTCCGATTATCCCATAGGAAGAAGAGCAGATGAAGATAACTAGGTCTGGCTATGGGAAGCAAACACCTAGGAAGTTCATAGTGACAGACAGGCAGACAAAATATGGATAGGTCAACTGGGAACAAGAGTGAGTCAGTTTTTATTAGGCAAATTTTATTTGTGTCTGTTAACTTAGCACACATCACTTCTTGGCTTTTGGGCTAAGGTCAAGGATAGTAAACACATTAGTAAAAAGGGGCAATCAGCAAGTAGCCCATTTTATACACCCAGTTAAATGCTGACACTGGCAAACCCCTACAGCTAGTAAACCCATGGAACACATTAAAAAAAGCAAACAGTCAAATAACTGATCAAGGTAATTAGCCTAAATTAATTCCATTCTGTAAACTAGTTGGCAAGAAAGGACTTATCACAGTTAAATATTTCTGAAATTTCCAAGGAGAGGGAATGTCAAATGTTTCTGCAAAATCTATATACAAAGTAGAGGACTAGAAGATAGTATGTTCGCTTCACATGCAGAAGGTAGTGGTAATGAAACACAATGTCATCTCAACCCAACATGTAGTTCAAAATATTTGTGAATTTTTGCAAGCTTGTTTGCTTCCTTAAAATAATGCATTTCTTGTTTTAATACTGCAACCAAAATACTTAGGGCAGATTACCAAAATTAACATGAGCGTTAATTTACATTTACAACAGAACTTTAAAATTAGATGGGGCCAAACAATGAAGAAAAACATATAGGTGAATTCACCAAAGCAAAGCAACAACAAAACAAAATGTTCCATTGAATTATCTCAACCTAAAGCCCATAGAAATAAAAATATATTCAGTAGGTGATAGAAGGTCTAGAGAGTTTTGGTCCGTGGCAAGGAAGTCCATTGTCTGGGTGCAACTCAAGTTTTCTGTCTCATGCCAATCAATTAGTACCTCTTTTAAGAGTTTAACTCAACATGGCATAGAGCTTCACCTGCAGATCTTAAGGGACAGGTTTGTATGATAAAATCCCCATTGCTAAATTGACACATTTTGTTTCTATTAGTAATGGTCATTATTTTTTGAGCTTCCATTTTTAAAATTCCCCATGGAATGAACTTGAGAAATCAATTTTTAGTTGATATGCACAGTCTATCAAGGATGCATTTTTAAAATGTACAGGGATGATCTTGGCTCTTTTCTTGGAAAGTCTTGAATATATGCCATATTTCTATAGAGATGTCCACCCTCCTGCTGTAATTGAAACACAGTACCCTCATGACAGCTGACAGGCTTGAGATAGTCATATCTGCTCCTGTGTTACTAAAAATAACCTTATCTGCCTTATTCGACAATTCATTTCTTCTAACTTAAGTTCCACCATATTGAGTTTATGGCAGGTTTTTTTAAATGAGGTAATTTTGAAAGCATGCACTACGAAAATATACAAATTCCAACAACTATTGTATGTGGAACACTCATGACAAGTACTGAATTATCTTCTAACTTTTCTTTCAGAGTGAAGTTTGAATTTGACCTGTTGATTTATAAAACACTTTATATACATTTCCTCAGTGTTTTTAACACCTCATAAAGTAGGATGGAATTCTTATAATACAACTCCAGGTAAAGGTCTGCAAAAATAGCCATTTTCCTAAAGCTACCAAGCAAGTTCCTACATGTGCTGAGATTTGAATTTGAGATTTCAGTTTAACAATTAAAATGTTCAGGTAGAAGTTGCACCAATTTTATTTGCTTATCTGGATCCTTCAGAGTGCAAATTTCTCTTGCAGTATACTTTAAATTGTAGCCAGTCCCATTGCAGTGGGACTTTTTTCTCTATAAACATTTAGTCAGATTCCTCAGCTCTCAACAGAAAGATTTCAAACACAGAATTTTAATTATTCAAATAACATACTGCAACCCATTGGTAAGCAGATAAAGTGCACCAAATGTAATTATTTTCTTATTAATTTTGTTTCCTGTGATGCTACAGTTGTAATCGAAATTATTCAACCCCCATCGCAAATCAGGTTGATTGTCAAAATGTAGACTTTCAGCTGTTTGCAATGAACAAATCAAAGAAAAGCAATTGACATAGCTCAACACAACAAATGCTTCAAGTGGTGTCCCCAAAGTCAACTGAAAATGCAACTTATCATGACTTCTCCAGTCTCAAAATTATTCAACCCCTTCATGGCAAGCATCTTTAGTACTTAGTAGAGCACCCTTTTGCTGTTATGACCTGTTGCAAACGAGATGCATAGTCAGACACCAGCTTCTGGCAGCGTTCCTGAGGAATCTTAGCCCATATTCTTGGGTTTGCGTGCTGCAACCGCCTTCTTCAAATCCCACCAGAGATTTTCTATGGGGTTCAAGTCAGGTGTCTGTGATGGCCATTGTAGAATCTTCCAGGACTTCTTCTGCATCCAAGCCTTAGTGGAATTTGAGGTATGCTTGGGATCTTTGTCCTGTGGGAAGGTCCAGTGATGCCCAAGCTTCAGCATCCTTACAGATGGCATGACGTTTTCTCTTAGGATTTCCTGATACTTCAATGAATCCATCTTGCCGTCCACATGCTGCAGGTTTCCAGTGCCAGAGGATGCAAAGCAGCCCCAGAGCATCACTGAGCCACCACCATGCTTAACTGTAGGCAGAGTGTTCTTTTCAGCGTATACTTAATTCTTCTTCCTCCAGACATACCGCTGATCCATCGGGCCGAAAAGTTCCAGTTTTGTTTCATCACTCCACAGAACAGAATCCCAAAACTTCTGTGGCTTATTTATATGATTTTGAGCATATTGGAACCAAATTTTCTTGTGCTTTTGGGTCAGTAGTGGTGTACGTCTTGGAGTTCTGGCATGGGAACCTTCTGTATTTAGTACAAACCTTACTGTGCTCACTTAAACCTCAGTGCCTGTTGCCACCAAGTCTTACTGCAGGTCTTTTGCAGTCACTCAAGGGTTTCTCTCAATCTGCCTTCTCAGAAATCTGGTTGCAGCCATTGACAGCTTCTTTTTTCTGCCCTGTCCAGGTAGTGTAACCACTGTTCCTTTAACTTTGAATTTGTGAACTATGCTTCCAACGGTGTCTCTAGGAACATTCAGTGCCTTCGCTATCCTTTTGTATCCTGTTCCTTGTTTGTGAAGGGTGATGATCTCTTAGCTTTTTGGACTGTTCTTTTGACTTAGCCATACTGTATTTCTAACATGCAGTCAAACGTGACACTCAACAAACCCCTAGCCAGTTCAGGTATTTCATGTGTTCCAGCTCAAGCACACCTGGTGCAACTAATGAAGCCCCTGATTAGTTGCATCAGGTGTGCTTGAAACAACATCTGTTTTGCATACTGCATGTGTGCTGTTGTGACATATTTTATTCAGGGGGTTGAATAATTTTGAGACTGGAGAAGTCATAATAAGTTGCATTTTCAGTTGACTTTGGGGACACCACTTGAAGCATTCATTGTGTTGAGCTATTTCAATTGCTTTTGTTTGATTTGTTCACTGCAAACAGCTGAAAGTCTGTACATGTTGACAATCAACCTGATTTGCAAAGGGGGTTGAATAATTTCTATTACAACTGTATGATTATGAATGTAATACTAGCATAGGACACTGAAGATTACTTTTTGCCTGGAAACTTGTCTCCCTAAAACCAAATTTCCCATTGTCCTTAGATTATCTGTTGGATTGGCTTTAAAACATTTAATCTATTTTATACGCTTATGAATGTCATTAAATGTGCTGAATTTTAGCATTAAGTGGTTTCAATTCAGTCTCCATTCAAGGGTGAGCAATCTAAATCTCTAATGGAAAAACTGGTTTCATACAGTAGATCATACAAAATGGTTACAAAGCTGAATGAACAACTGTTTTAATGATAAGGCATTTATCACCATACATCTGTCACAGATCAAGTGATAGCTATATAGCATTCTAACCTCAAAACACCCTACCGATTACTTGTGATGTTAAATTCTCTAAAACACAGGAGAGCCAATCACCTCCTCAGGGAACATAGTTGACTTTGATTTTAGTCTTACCACTATACAGTATGCATGTTTTTGCTACAGGCTAGGGACTAGCTGTATTTTCTCTGAAGAGTTAATCTATTTCAAAGTACTAGAACGAGGCAAAAGATTTCAAATGTTATTAAGCATTTCCTTTGAAAAGAACCACCTTATATTCCAATACTGGTAAACGGAGTAGACACAGATTTATAAAATAATATGTAATAAATAAATTAAACTTGCATGCTTTTTCCCTCGTAAAACTATTGAAAAAAAAGTATGGCTATTTGATGATTGCTTGAGCAAGATGAAACTTTTAATTAATTCTTATTTATTTATTTATCTTTTTTACTTATTTTATTCATTTTTGGCCTTATTTGTAGGGTTTTCAAGTGAGTTTTAAATTTGCTGTGTATTAAATTAACAATTCCCATTCAGATTTGCAATTACTCATTGAAAGAGTTAAACATATGAGAAATGCCTCAAAGTATCTTTGTCCCTATTTATTTATCACTACAGCAGAACTGATCTGCAACAGATTACTGGCTGTAGTTTACTTCTTTCAATTTGTATAGCTGTCCCTCTCATTTTCATCTTTAGGCAGCCAACAGTTAAAAAAACAACACAACAAAAAAAGCCACACATAATTGGCATAATTGAGATAAAACCACAAATAACCACCAATAAAACCATCTGCCATACATTCCAACCCCCATGCCTGGTTACATAGCCAAATCTTCAACACCTTACAAAAGACCAAGGGTTTTTGAGGCCAATCTAATTTCCAGGGGGATGATGTTCTAAAGAGCAGGTGCCACAACAGAAAAGACTCTCTTTCTTTGTTTAACCCTAAGAACTACAGCAACTTCAAATTCCTGGAATCATCTGGAAAAGATATTTTGATAGTTGCAGATTTTTGACAAAAAATAGTAAATATTTATATCTAGTTCATTAATGTTCTAGTTCAAACCTTATTCAAGAAAAATAGAAAGTATGGAACAAGGTAGGTAAATTGGCAACACATTCATAGAAAGACCCAATGCATCTATGTGGAGCCATGCAATTCTGGAAGAACACACAATCGCCAGACAATCCAGTTTTATGTCCTGTTTGATTTTTCCTACATGGCCACACGACTGTTTATGAATTCTATCTTTCTATAACCTCATTGTAGAAACTAACCTAATTTAAACTATTTTAAATATTTATATGTTGATATTATTTTACTAGAATTCAAGACAGCTTACAATAGAAATAGGAATAGAACAAAAAGGAAAGAATGTTTAAGTTGCATGATACACTGTATTTTAAATGTATTAGCGTAGACTAAATAGTTACTATCTCTTAATAATTATGGAAGAACTCTTCCGTGTTATTAAAAAGAAATTTAGAATTGTCCTTCTGGATCAAAGTCTAGTATTCACAACTATCTTTTATCTTTATGTTTTATTGATTTTATTGTAATTTCTTTGATTGTTATGAGCTGCCCAGAGTGTTGAGAGTCAGGCAGCATACAAGTTTAATAAATTATTACTACTACTACTACTATTATTTTAGAACAGTCTCCCCAAACTGGTGCTTTTCAATGTATCTGCTGGTTGGGTAACAATGGCCACAATAAGAAAATACATACTGGATTGGAAAAGACTGTATTTGGTCTGTTATTAATTTGTCCTTGCTATAAAATATTAAATAATGATTATTAGGACCATTTATTTTTATTAGAGACAAGCATCTTTAAAACAGTGTTTTAAGACTTCTCCTTTGGAAACATCTTGTTCTCCCCAATCTCTAAACATTATTCAAATATGTTTACTTACTGAAGAGGTAGGAATATAGCTGCAAAAGCTCACAGATCATAGGGTATATCTTGGTTAGTGTTAATAAAGTTATTTCATCACTTTTGTAATATAAAAACAATTTCATCTATAAAATCCTCAGGGGTTACTATTGATTTTCAATCTGGACAATGTATTTTACTTGTTCAGCAATAAGATTTCAATAGCACTAATACTTCATACAGATGGAGAAAGCATGGAAGTGTCTCTCCATCTCGTTCCAAAGTTACATTTTTATGTTTCCTTACGCAATCCAACTGTTCAAACTTTGAAGATTGGTATTTTGAATTATAAATGTTGAAATCATTATATAATGTTCACAGCAGTGTCATAAATACTTCATTTATGAAAAAAAAATTAAGATTAAAATTAGTCAAACAGTTGCTCCCAAAGAATAAAGTTGGGAGTTTTTCTTATGTATCTATATCTATATTCATTCCATTATTAAACCATTGTAATTTGAATGGCCTCAATAGCTAGATGACCTTTAAAGCCTGTTTTCCTTGATATATGAAGAAATATGAAGGGAATGAGAAAGAATGAATGAAAACTACAGCTACCAACCTTTTATGAGTTTTAACATTGGTATACGAAATAGAAATTGAACAGGTATGGCTCCCCTTTGCTTATTCATGCTGGGAAAATTTTTTACTAGTATTTAAGAGAAAGGCTCAAGAGTAATGCCAAGGGAAAAAGTAATTACCTATATTTAGTTAATAAGAAAGTTTTTTTTTAAACCAAAGAAGTCTAGTATATTTAATGTGGATTTCTAGACCATATTTGAAAACTGATTTTAGTCATTATTTTTTTAAAAATCAGTAAAAATTGACTTGTTCCTTGATATTAGGCCCCACCTTTATTCTCTCTTCATGTTTTGCATGTATTCACATGTCCCAAAAAGAATATACTAACAAACTGCAGTGTATATTCCACACAAAATCAGAGCTTGGACAAATAAGGATCTTACTTTCAGCCATCCTAAATTAATAATTGTCTATATTCATACATTTTTGTTCTATTGTTAAGGGTATAAATTATTTTGGTGCTGTTTAAAGACATTTTTAACTATAATCTATCATTAAATTTTTGATCATTCTAGTTTAAATCCTACATCAGATTAGCTACTCTATTCATGTGATGGTGAGCTGCAGCTCATGAAAGTTTATGTTTTTTAATAAAATGTGTTTTATTAAAGGTGCTATCATACTCCTGATTTTTTTTTGCCACCATAGATTCAGTTCTCCCCCTACAATGAACAAAAAGAGGTACTCATTAAAACAAAACAGCTTTTAAGATCAACACATTCCATTTCCAGCAGCGAAAGAAATTATTGAGCCCTGTCAGCACAAGCATTTTATCAGAAGACTTCAATAATATAAACAGAGAAGGTTTGAGCTCCAATTTAAAAACTAGTTCTACTGGGAACATACACAAGATTTTTACATTAACTAAACTGCCCATTTAAAGGAAGCAGGTCTTCCAATATACTATTTATATACCTACCAATCTATATATAACTGTTTACTAAATGTTAGATGTAGCTTACAATCTTGATACTATCACTTCGGCAGCATTTTAAACAAGATAGGAAACTTGTTTGTTTGTAAGTTGCAATTTTACAAATATGCTGAAACAAAACAGAATTATTCTGTGATCCTATTATGATACTATTTTAACTTGCATTCTGCAAAATCACTATCCACGCCTGAAAAAATATTATTTTACAGACCCTGTATCAAAGCAAGAGAATGTAATTGTTTAGCTAAATCTAAAATTCATATACTGTATCCCAGGTAAATAACCTATATACAAATTTACTTTAAAAATAATAGATATTTTACATCAATCTGTACCAAAATATTAATAGTCCCATTTTTACAATTAATAAAATATCTTCCTAATTACAGATGTACAGAATCTATAAAATTTAGATTACATAGAAATACTAGAGAATGGGAAGAAGGGAATACATGTTTTAGAATTTAATTTTTTTTATCTATGTTAAGTGTAATAATGTGCTAGAAAATGCTAGCCAAGCATGGACTGTATTGGGAAACTCTAGGGAGCAAAACCTATCATCTGAAATCTGGACAATTATTGTTTTCAGGAAATTCTAGTTATGTCAGTTCATCCATCTGTCAACAAATCTGAATTACAGGCTAGTAATATTTTACATTTGATAACCCAAGTAAATCAATAATACCTAGCTTTTAACTCTTACATTGCCACAGTCAAGGTTAACAAATGAATAGTCATATTTCTGCTTTATAATTATTTTTTTTCTACTTAAATTCATCCCATTTACAACTTTAAATGAAAAAGAAAGCTAAATTAAACGAATTTAAGAAGATTTTTAGAGGGATGTATTTGAAACTGATAAAAATAAAAAGCTTATATTCCATTTGGTAATTCAGTTTCAAGTGATCAAACCATGAACTAAATAAAACAATTATGACTTGCTTTATACACTTTCAGGTATAAACTTCAGCTGATAACAAAGACAGAATTAATTTGAAATGCATTTATTATACCTTTCCACTTAAGTACATAGAACATCCTTGACTACAAAGCTAACCAAAAGACCTAGTTGCATCCAGTTCCAAACTCCAGATAAATGCCTATCTTAAAGCAAAAGAAAAACTGCATTCCTATGCATCCTTACTATTCACAATGGTTGAACTTGTTTCTAAACAAACTTGTATAAGATTGTGTTGCTAGTCTTACTTTCTCTGGAAATAAATTGGGAAATCATGACTTAACTGTTCACAAAACCGGTGCAACTAATTTGGTCAGAATCTAATCCATTGTCTGTCTTAAAACTGCAATTCTATAGGTATATGTCCTACTGAACTCAATGGATCTTGGTTCTAAGTAAATATGGATCTTGCTTCCAGGTAAATATGGTTAGAGCTTCAATATTCTCCAACTAATATTAGCAAATTATTTAACAATACATTCTATAATCTCAAATTATCTCTCTCCCTATACTAAACAATGCAACACTATCTTAAAATTTTAGTGATTTAGTGATTTCCCCAAAACTATTAAAATATTGCTAAGGGTTGCTTCTTAGCCAACAAGACAAAATATGCCTCTAACAACTTAATTCCAGTGAGCTATTAAAGAAAAATTCACACTGTGCAGTCCTGAATCTTTTGACAGCATACTCCACTGAATAGAATTGGAGATACTTCTGAGTAAATCTTCACAGGATTCTCCTGCACAACTACAATCCTAAAAATATATAAAATTCACCAGAGACAATAGAATTTACTTATTAAACCTAGAATGGCAAAGGAATGTGGTTCTTAACCACAGTGATGAGTAGATTCACTTCAGTGGGATTGTCATTTCATTGTGTTGCATTAAATCTTTCCCCTTTGCAAAACAATTTTATTCACATACAAAACAAACTAACTTTGACTTTATTCAAGTGCAAAACAAAATCATACTTAATTTCCAAACAGCTGTATTGTCTGCAGCAACCATTATTTGTTAATTTACAAATTTTCATAAAACCCCATTTCAAAAGCAATACAAACAGCAATGATACTCATAACATGTAAATGATCAGCCTACTTCAATGTTATCTAGATTTTACAATATTTATAAATGGTTTTACAGTAATCTTGTTCATTACAAATAATATCCACAAGTTACGTTTTCATTTCTTCCTGCACTCTCTTAACATGAATTTGGTTTCTTCTTAATTGCTACTGTTTCCAATATTTTATTATTTTTGTGACATGCAAACATAAAGTTCAAAAATCAAATTTATTACACATAATTTTATTTTACCATTTAGTACCCAAACTAAGTAAAACAGGTTATCAACAAACAAAACATGGATATTTATCAATGAAATAATCTTCTGTATAAATACAAACCCTTCCTGGGTACTGAGAATATCAGTTGTTTCCTATATATGGCTTTAATTCCCATTTATATTAAAAATAAATCAATATTTGAGTACATAAATTACTTAAAAATAAATTATTTCTATATTTTATAAAGTATAAAATTATTCATCTGTGTACTTGTTTGCTTAGACTCCCCCCCCCAAATAGCCTGTATATATAGCCCAAAATAAACATTACGCAAATATTCATAACGCAAGCAAACACATCATGGCTAGCGAATAGATTATACATTTATCTTATGCTCTATGTTAATATTGATTGAAAATTAGCATTAGGAATCGCCAAGGTTCTATCTTTTCTTCTGGCAAACTTTCAGAATGCCTTTGATAGCTAAGAGGACAGAAAAAACTTAACAGAGGTGAAATACAGCTGCAGCCTGTCAAAGTCTGTTTCTTTCCTTGCAAAAGGTACAGAAACCTCGCAAAGAAAGAGCAGTACCTCCTTGGATCTATTATTAAATAACCAGCAGTAATCATTCAGTTGCACCATTTTTTTAAGATTAGAAATGCATTTTAAATACCCAAACACTTTCTCAATTTAAATAACAATTTTCAGAAGGTAACAAAGTAGTTTTGACTTCTTTCTAGTCTTTCAATCATCTGTAAAAGTCGAATATGTTTTGTTCGAATGAACAACTCAGAATATTTCTGCATCTTAAGTGCTCTCATTCCCCTCCCCCACCATTCACATTTTCTTGAAGGTTTTGCCTATGAGCTTCTATTTTAACAAGCCACATTTTTAGATTCACAATTTGCACCGAATTCGGGACCCGTGGAATATTTCTGGGTTTTCTTTGTTTACATAGTATTCTTGATTACAAAAACATTAACAGGCGATTCGACTCTTCGACGCTCGCGGCGCAAGCACTGTTCAGATAAATTCTACTGAACGTTAGAGGGGGAGGATATCCCTTAACGATATCTTAAAAAGCGAGGCGAAAACTTCATACTACTCAGTATTAAGTCCTGCTCTACGAAAATGCCGAGAAGACTTGCTTTTACACAACTACAGGTTGGTGTAACATTACAACCAAGCCTTAAGCCCCGAGAAAACCTCTCCTCCGCCAGCCATCAAGGAATGCAAAACCGGCATGCAGGAGACCCGTATACTACAAACACCGGTTGCCTTTCTCTTCCAGCAGATCGTTCGTTTCCCTCCCCGCTTTTCTTAAAAGGAGGCACGAAGGAGACTTTACCTTTATTAGCATAAACAGGGTGGTCATCCAAACCACCCTACAAACCATCACCCTATCAAACAAAAGAAATCCCAAGTACGAAAGAGCGCGACTGCGCGAGCGAGTTTCGCGCCACAACCAGAAGAGCTGCGAGGACTGCCCAAGAAGCCCGTGAATGGAGAGAAGCGGGAGCGAATCAGAGAGCTGGTGATGCCAGCGCAATCGAGACTGAGCGCTGTGATAGGTAGAGGCATCGACCAATAGGACGCGTCCCTGTTACACACAAGCAAGAATAAGATCCCAGAGCTCACGCGCGGCTTACTACGATTACTACGGCTACTCCCCTGCAGCTCGCGCTGGCTGATGAATTGTAACCGCGCGTTACGTGACGAGGTTGGCTGAGAGCTTTCCCACCCCTTCATTTCCTTTTCTCGAGGGGGGGACTTAGTAGTTTGCTCTCAGCTAAAGGCGCAAACCAGAAAGTAAATCAGTAGCTAGAACACCTTATTTTTAACATCATGTTTCTTTCTACCCTCCTGCGGCTAATTTCTGACAAATTAGGGGAGCACGAAGCCGAGCGTCTGAACGGTTTGCGTTTAAGGCTTTCTCTAGTTTCCTCACAGTAAGCTACGTAGAACTCAAAGGCCCTTACTTTTAAATAGGCTCGCATAGGAAAATGCACCGGGAAAAGAACAGATGCTCACATATGAATCAGCAGCGGATACTTCTGAGCCGATTAAATGTATCCATGACCTGCTATGGGAAGTAATACGTTATGCTAAATTCAGGCTGGAGGCGGGGAGGAAAATAAGGGGAGGGAAATCAAAACTGACCAATGACATTTTTTCCAACATTTGGAAAGTTCTGCTTTTGGGTAACCTCCCCCCCATCCCTGTAATTTCAGGAATCCATTTTCTCCTGTTTTCCTTGGTTTCATTGAACTGCGGGGCTTTTTTATTACTCTCGTCTTCGCTCCAACAGTTGTCAACTATAAACAGCTTTACCGGACGCCTAGAAGTACCATGAACGATAGCCATATTAAAACGTACATCCAGGGAATTTAATTCTGCAAAAATCGGTCAGAGTTCATTATAAGCTTCAGTTCTTCAAAACAGAAAACACTCACCTTTTCCAACCGCAAGTGCAGTTACTTTGTGTGTGTAAACTTAACAATTGATAGTGTAACTCAGACTTTCAGAATACTTTTAAATATTCTACCTCGGTTTTGCTGCTATCAAGTGGCAAATAGAACCTTTCAAAACTCAGATCCTTAAAAGAATTGTTACCTTTTTATATTGCATCAGTTTTAAGATTAAACTAAATTAGTGCCAAGTATAAAAATAATTTGATACATATTGTTAATATAAAACTTGCACCTAGATTTTTAAAAAGTCAGAATGAAAAACCCTGGGCATGTTTTAATTTAGTCATTCCATTGTAATTTCAGTGACCCTGTATCTTTAATTAATAGTAAATTCTTTAAAAGCAACTGAACATAAGGACACTAGTAAGTACTCTGAAACATTGATCTATAAATGGGCATTTTAATTGCAAATTATGTTAATTATCAAATATTTGAGATGTAGATTGTAACTTGTAATTTGAAGGAGCTAAAAGTACAATACAGTGCTTAGAAATTGGATCTTAATTTTTGTCATAAATTATTTTATATTCCCAGTTACAATTTTAATATAGTAAAATCCAGTTTGATCCCTATTTTATTACAAAAATTACTTATTGTTAACAAACATTTGAGGTACTTTTTATTAGTGGATCTCACCATGTTTAAGTTCCATCCATTTCAAAACCCACTCAAATGTTTGATAAAATAGCTGATTTCATAAATCTATGATCAAACATTAACTTAAATATGTCTTAAGTTTAGTTCCTTTTCAGTTAAGAATGCATAAATAGAATTAACATAAAACACTTGAAACTATGTTAATTTTTGTCTCATATTCACAGAAACACAGCTGCATACATATCATTTTATAAATTAATTGTGACCAAAGTAACAAGTTTGGAAATATCACTGAGACGAAGTTCCTATTTTAACTTACTTTAAAAAAAATTATTTTCCTTATAAAGTTATTAGTCAAAAAGCTATTACAGAAAAATGTAACATTCAAGAAGACCAATGTTCACCTAACTTTTTAGTAGAAGTTGATCAAAGTTAAAATATGTTTTCATATCTAAAAATCTTGTTTGAAAACAAAAAGAATTTTAGTTAATATCATAAAGCTGTTTATGAAAGATATTGCTAAAATATAGCAATTTATACATACATGAGATTTGTTTCTTAAATATCTTTCTGATACAAGAGCTATTAGAACTATGAAGTGTTACCAGTTTTTAGTATACATTCATATATTTGATAATGCTTTTGTCAAAATAAATTAAAAAGTATTTAGAGTATTTCTGCAAACTAAAAATCGTTTGTTTATCCACTAGCTTCCTGGCTGCAAACATGTATGATGCGTCTTACTCCTATTTTCTGCATATTCACAAAAATGTAGTGCAGGGATTGCCACTGTAAACTAAATAAAATACTGAACCGTTTTAATCTACCCATTATAACCACTTACTCCATCTAGGCAGAATAAATGAACCCTTTCAACTAAAGGGAATTCTTAAAACCTACTGGATTCCCAGCTATGAAATACAGTGCTGGCTTTCATTTCCATACCCTGTCTTCATCTTCAGGCTTCATTTTGTTTGCCCTGGAACCAAGCTCCACACATTCTCCTCCCTCCTCTCCCCCAACCCACCATTGTGCACTTACAAATGTTGGAAATTATGAATGGTTCCTTGAACCAAGGGGGGGGGGGGAGGAGAATGGGGGTAGATGGATTCCTCTCTGCTATGGTAATTGTAGGGCTATGTTGTCTAATCACTCCCATTTTCTGAGCCAGAAATCACCATTACTAAATTTAAAATAATGGAGGAAGGAAACAGCTTGGGAAGGGGGAGATGTCCAGAGGAGCACGTTCTCCTCTGCCCCTGCGCACTCCCACTTTTTAATCACCCTCCAACTGGCCTCCACCCCTTTGTCCTCCGATTCATAATGTTGAGCTCTAGAATCGATGCAAGGAACGCTCATCAAACTGCCAGAAACATTACTATGCAGGAAGGAAAGGGTGGGTGGGAGCTGTTTCAAGGAGACGGTCGTTCCTCCTCCTCCCGCCCTCTACGGAGACCCCCTTGGTCTTTCTCTGGCGTGTAGCCAATTGCGAACAAGACAGTAGACAGTACTAAACGCGAAATCGCAGACAAAAGTGGTCGTGGCGCAGCGCTCATGAATTAGTGTGGAAGGCCAGTGCTGCGACCAGCGTTTTGCCCTTTTTATCCCACTCGGGTTCCCTCGGACCTATAACTCACTTAGCGGGGCCGGCCACACTTTGGAGAACCCCAGCGATTGCGGGGAAGGTGGCCTTTGTATCACATTTAGCCTCCTTCCTGCTCTTTCCTTTTTCCCCAGATTAAAAGTAGGGAGAATTTCGCCTCTCTTGGCCCTCTGTACATTATACAATTGTCCCGATCCAGGCGAGGGAGCTTCTGAGCCTCGAAAGGCAGAGAAACTTGCCATACACGAGACAGTTCGCGTACAGAGGAACTAAAATCCGCAGGAGAAAGTAAACAGGAGGAGGGGAAAGAGCACGCGGTCAGGTCTCCAAGCCCATCAAATCTCGCTCTTCAAAAACAAAAAAAATTGCCCTGCATGGCCAAAGCCAGCTTGGTTTCTACTCCTTTGTGACTGCCTGCGCTTAAATCTGCTGTTATCTAATTGAGGCGTTAGTATTCCTCACGTGAGAAGTTGATTGGTAGTATGAACACGTGGCTCATTCAAAAAGCCGGACTATTCAAGTGATTTTTCTTTCCCCTCCTCCCTCTCTTTTTGGGAGAGGCGGTGCCTACGTTCGCGTATTGTAACATTTTCATACTCCGCCTGCTGCTTGCAAGGGGGCTTGGGGGCAAGACAAAAAAAGTAGTTTCCCCCCCTTTATCCTCCCTTTCCTTTTTTTTTAAACCGCCATCGCAGTTCCAAACGCGTCGTGATTTCTACTGTAGCCTCAGATAGCGCAGCGAACATTCAGTATTTGGTCACAGGCTTTTTTTTTTTACTCTGTGTGAAGCGGGAGGGAGGGGTGGGCGGGTGGGAGACCGACGGATACAAGCTGCAGTTGTAAGTCTTCTCTTTTTTTTTGCACCCGCCTTCTCTTATTTTGACTCCAAGAATCATTTGAGGGGGTGTGTTTTTTTGTTGTTGCTTCAAGCCAGCCTGTGCATGTTTTTTTAATTATCGTTAAGCAAAGGTCTATTTTTAATTAGAAGATGAACAAGCTGTACATCGGGAACCTGGGCGAAAACGTGTGCCCTTTGGACCTGGAAAGTCTCTTTAAAGAGTCCAAGATCCCTTTTACCGGTCAGTTTCTTGTGAAGACGGGATATGCTTTTGTGGATTGCCCCGATGAGAACTGGGCTATGAAGGCCATCGAGGCACTTTCAGGTGGGTGATAGTCCCTTCTGGCATCCCAGCCCTAGCTTCCCACTACCGTACCCTCATTTCAGGGCGCCATCCGCTGCCTTCCTCTGCTCCAACAACCCTCTGGTAGTAATTCTCTCTGCCCCACCCCTCTGCGTGTTCCCCATCGTCATTTTGATTTAAAATTCCTACTCCCGGATTATAATCCCTCAATTTGTCCCGAAGGCTCTCCTCGAGGAGTTTTTCAGTGTGGGGTTCGGCTATACTAGGCTGCACTTATTCTGAAAGACTTCAGCCGCGCTGTTCGGGTTCCCGGAGAGCACTGCTTAGATTCTCCCTCCTTGCAACTCCCGGGCACGCTGTCAGGTAACGTAGGAATGGCTGGGGTTCAAGCCGTTTCTTTCGAAAAAAGCATTGCGAATAGGAGGTACAAGGCCGCTAGGCTCGGAGAATTTGCCGCTTTCTCTCTCTACCCCCCCACTAAGAAAAAAAAGCATTTCAAATGTGTTCGAGAAAACGGCGTGTGGGAGAGGGAGAGAAGGCGCGCTAAACGTCGCCCACAGCAGTGAAAAGGGAGGCGCGCGCGCAGAAACGCACACACCAGGGCCCAACTAGAAGCCACCTATTTCGTGGCGCAGGGACTCCCGCTCGGCCACAAACGCTCGCACGCGAAATGCCAGGGCTTCCCTGCGGCCGGGAGATGTAAGTTTTCAGTTGCCCGTAGGGCAGGTGGAAAAGGGAAGCCTTTCCACGGACCCAACGTACCGCGCCGCAAGCTTTGCTACAAGCGCAAAGCGCGCGCGCCCGGAGATTCTCGCTGGCCTCTCTAAATTACGGCCCCCCCTCCACTTGTTTCGAATTGGTGAAGGGAGATTTCCCGCGTAAGGGGCTTCTGATTCCCTCTCATACCAGAAGCCAAACTTCGGCTGTTTAAAACAAAAACAACAAAGGGCTCCTCCTCCTCCTCGGCGTCCTGCCTCTTTCAGGAGAGAGGTCGAGGCCTGAAAGTCCAATTCGCCACTGCTCCTGGGTGTCATTTATTTCGCTTTTCCTTTGGCTCTCAGGCACTCACTGAGCATCTCGACCTCTCAGCTTCTACATCCTGTTTTTGTGTGAAAGACAACTTGGCGGGCTGAACGGGGGAGGCTGGTTAAGCTGAATGATTTCATTTGAGTCCTGTTTTTGCTCCCCTCCACCTCCGAGTTGGAGGGGGGGGGGCTTTGCCTCAGCCGGTGACGGTGGGAGTAGGCATATGAAAGAAGACATAAGAAGGGTGTATTTCCAGAAAAAAACGCGTGGGGAGCGCGCTCATTTTTCACTGAAACCAGCAGTTCCTGTTTCCTCGTGACAAGTTATTAGAGGCCTGCTCCTTTCGTCAAGGGAGCCATACATATGTATGTGTCTTTGTGCAGTTAACGTTTCCGCATATCATTTTGGAAAGAAGCATAGGTTAAATAATGAAGCATCCACCTTAAATACGGAAAGTCTCTTAATATTAGTTTGAGCATTTATCTTGGGAATTGATCTCTTTGAAAGTTACCTTGTGACTTGTGGCTGTCATTCCCACTATCCTGCAACTTTTTTAAAACGTACAACTGAGTTGCATTTGTGTTGTTCTGCATCATTACAGATTCAGTTCAAGAGGGCTTTAGGAGGTTTGATGGAGTGGGAGAACATGTAACTCATTCTATAATGAGTTGTGTTACTGTTTGCAGGTAAAGTGGAGCTGCATGGTAAACTCATAGAAGTTGAACATTCAGTTCCCAAAAGACAAAGGTAATTTATTACATATGCATGATTGTTTAATGTCTAAATTGAAAATTACAAGAGATTGAGAAAGTACTTTAATCTGAAATTAATAATAATATTTTGTGGGAAGCTGTTAGAGAGTTGTGATTGTATAGAAATTTTTAATAGTTTATAAGAAAGTTGAAATATTAAAATGTTTTGGAATGCAAGTAATTTCAAAGAAATAGTTTAATATTAAGAATTAGCAAGTTGAAATTTTTAAAAGGTATATAAATTTGTCATTTTTCAAGTTTGGCCTGAAATTGGAGAGGGTAAACATTATTTTGTAGAAAGACCTCCATCATATGCTGAAGTTGAGGTATTTTCTTGTTAAAAGATATTCTTATATAGTAGAATGGCAGTTAAACTTTTTATGGCAACACAGAGTTTATGCATAATTAACTTTTTGTAAACGTTGTGAAGTGAGTGTTTAGCAGTACAGTTTTTATGGACTTGACATGTTTGAATCAATATATTAGAGAAACATAAAAGTTCCTTGGGACAAGTATATCTGTCTTAATTTCTTGAATGATTAGGTTATAAAGTATTCCCAATTTTTAAAGAACACCAATTTAGCATGTTTGTTATTAATCTTTTTAGGATTATAAAGCTAGTTATGGATATTGTCTAAATGAAAAATCTTTTTAAAACCCTTTAGGGAAAGTTTGAGGCTTATAAATTAGACATTTGGTATCTGATTTTTTGAATTAAAATATACAAAGCTTATTTAAAGAAGTTTAGTTGGAAATGTGTTTTAAGGGGTAGGGAGTCAGAGCAAATATGAGTGTCATTTGGCATACCTGTTACATGTTAAATCTACTGGCATTTATTTTGGTATGCATATTAAATACTTGTGCTTTCATGTTTCATTTGTAAACTAACTAGTGGCATCTATTATGTATAAGCTTATTTTAAAGATGATTAAAAATTAACTAGTTCCTAGGTATATACTATAGATTTGGAAAATATATACCATAAGTAAATAACTTAAGATATACATTTCAAATTAATATCATGCAAAGGGGTGCAATAGCTGTATGTGTAATGAAAATATCTTACTTTGCAAATGAAAAATTACAGTGAATTTATAATACGTTATTTTATTCCTATCATGCAGTGGCAAAAGCATGCAACAATACTGAAAATTGCTTTGGTATGTTTTAACTTCAGTGTGTTATTGTTTTGAACAAGAATATGCAGAAAAATGATACCAAGCATTTAGTTGAGAAACAACATCTGCAGATATGTTTACTTTATTTGTAAATTTGACTGCTCTTCATGGGAGAGATTTTTGCTAAAATTATTTAAAATGCCACCAATGATTAATTTTTTTTTGAAAGCATGATATAAATGTTTAATAGAATACAGCATGCATATGTATGATCTCTGATATGGAGGCCAGGTTAAAATATAGGCTATAGTCCTGTGGACATTTGGAGATAAGTCCTGTTGAACTCAGCAAGACTTCCAAGTGAATCATGCATTCGGTTATAAATAATAGATTGTGTTTATTGTTAACACTTCAAAAGTGTACAATCCTCTAGGTAAGGAACTAACATTCTCTGAGAAGGAATACGCTTCATTGCTTGCTAATAGCTTTTATAACTTCTTTTTTAAAAGGTCTCTGCATAAAAATCTGTGTAGATAGTTGAATATCCATTTGGCAGAATATATGTTTAGTAAGTCTTTTAGGAATTCTAAGTTAGCATTCTCTCTCCTCCCTTTTCTACTTCTGTTTCTTAATAGAAGATGTATATAGTTGCAACCAATTGATCTGGGACTGACTTGGTTGGATAACTGTTTCAGTTGGGTCAGAAAAAAATCAATAGGTCATTTGACAACTACATTTAATAAAAAATTGAAACATATATTAAATTGTATTAAAATATTTTCTTATTGGTGAGGTAAAAGTTCTGAACTATTTAGTGATAGGTACTTCCGTATAATTCATGTTCTGCTGTTCTAGATATTTCTTGTTCACTTTGTTTTGTGAGACCAAGGGTATATTGCTAATCCATATATTCTCATAATAATGGTTTCCGTAGCCCTTATAAATATAAATTACATTTGTAGGGCCAGTTATTGCAAGAAGTACCCTGTTTTTCTATTAAAAAAGAGTTTAAGGAGTCACTGCATTCCTACAGTTTGAACTTCTAAATTAAAAGAGGTTACATCAATACTTACAGAATCAACCTTTAAATGTTCTGTGAAAGGCAGTGTAGAACTTTAGTGCTCTTGAATGCTCATTGAACCATTGAGATAGGCAAATGGTAAATTGTGGTGGGGTGGGAATGGTCTGTGTATTCCAAATAGGAGACTAAAAGAGGGAACAGAGAGGATATGGAAAAGAACAAACTGTTTACGATATGGCTGTATTCAGAAGGCGATTTCTGACTTACTATGGAAACCTCAAGGGAACACAAGAATGTAATGTTTTGCATTCATAACCTCATGGGTAATAGAAAATATCTTACTATATTATGGAAGTTTAAGTTACTTCATTCAGAACTTGGAAATGACATTGTAACAGTTCTGCCTCTTAGCCACATGTTTGAAAAGAATATGGAATATTCTTAGCTGTGATATTCAGTTCCCACAAAGGAGGAAAACTATAAAAAACAAGTTCATGCATGCATATTGGAAATCTTTGTATGCACGCCTTTTAGATAGTATTTAGTTTGTTTCAACAGCTGTTACCTTGTTGGGTGATATACCTACCAGAGACTGATTAT
Source organism: Candoia aspera (assembly GCF_035149785.1). Lineage (NCBI taxonomy): Eukaryota > Metazoa > Chordata > Lepidosauria > Squamata > Candoiidae > Candoia > Candoia aspera. Next base: position 33,026,092 of record NC_086156.1, on the reverse strand, counting down.
TCAAATAACACTGATGTCATTTGAATAGTTTAGCTTTGGAGTGGAACCTGATTCTTGCTGGCTAAGGCTACATTATATTGAGTCAGTCCTTGAGGAGTATGAGTATTATTTAATCCTTGCAAGTTACATGGTCCTGACATTTATCTCTAAAATTAGAATCTTCTTGAAAGTACTATTCTTGCTTTGAGGAGAGATGCTAATCTATTTTAGGGGTGTGAGTGTATGCATTGGGGATTTTTGGGAATTGTGTCTGTTAATACTATCCTAACCATTTACCTATAGTTTAGTTTGTAAGGACTGATTAGTAGAAGCGCATCATATGTGTTCAGTCTTTTTGTCTCCAAGGCCACGTGTAGTAGTGCCTGGTGCGTTATGAGCTGTTCCTGAACATTGAAACAAACATACAAACAAGCTTCCAACACTTATAGTTCAGGTATTGAGATTAAACCTTTCTTTCCTGTGTCTCAAAATTTTATAAACTTCTTTCCTCCATTCAAATCCCCAAATGTTGACTGATGATAGGAGGAAGCTATTCTCAGTGCCAGTAAATTGAAAAGCTTTGTGGCTTAGAAAGAGGAAGATGGCTCTTGAGACACTTTGCTTTTTGACTTCTTAATTTAAATTTTTTAATAGTAATTACATCAAGTGTATATTTGTGTATGTATATTTGGCTATTTGTATGTTTATGGTTTTAATGTTAATTTTATTGTAAACTGCCCAGAGTCCCCCTTTTCGGGGGAGATGGGTGGTGATAAAAATTTGAAATATAAATAAATAAAATAAAAAGTGTTTTGTGGACCAAGAACAATTATAATAAAGAGAAAGGAGTTGTCCTCATCTACAATTCCATTCTGTAATAATTCTATGATAGGCTTAAATTTGGTGATGAAAAATAAAACAACTTCAGTACTTGTACAAACTACTTGAAAGATATAGATAGGCCATAGGTCACCATATACATACTGTATTCAAATCTGATTTCTGCATAAAATATGGAACGTTCTGGTTTACTGAATACAAAGAACAGTTTAAACTCACTATGGATAAGTTTTTTAAAATATATGGGTGAGAAAAGTACTGAAAATGTAATTGCTATTCAGAAAAGGAGTTCTTCAGAAGTAGAACTATGAGAGATGATGACATTAAATATTAGGTTTTTGAGTCCTATGTGAAGTCTCCCCATCTTTACTTCTTGATTTTCATATTAACCTTTATGTTCTATAGGAAACATATCATTGCATTAAAAAGTATATTTATATTTCAAATTTAGTCACCGCCCATCTCACTCAAAGAGCAACTCTGGGTGGTTTACAATGAAGCAAGAATAATTACTAGTTAAAATGCAAGTTGTGTGTGTGAAAGGTCCCCTGTGCAAATACAATAAAACATTCTTAAAAATATAATCCAAGACATAGATATTAAAAAGATCTTGATTTACAGGAGCATCTTCAGGGTGCTAACCACCCCCAGAGATGGTTACTCTTCCTCACATAAAATAGGCCTTAGCCCATAGCACTATCTAGCAGGCTGTGGATGATTTCAATAGCTAAGTTCTGTTGGCTGTGGTTAGTGCTTAGATGGGGGATTGTCAAGGAATTCCAGGGTGGTTAGCTAGACTGAGATATTGAAAAATTGTTTGGAAGAGGGTTACAGTAAATTATTTTAATAGTGCAGTCAAGAAAACTGCCCGGATGCTGCCACCAGTGTCAAGGGCATCTTTACTTTTTACTTTATAATGTGCATAACTGACCTTAGAAAATGTAACCGGTTGAAAGTCTCCCAATACTGGTATGTCTTCATAGAAGTAGAGTGGAATAGCTTTTTGAAATAGAATATAAGATATACAGTATACTTGGAAAATATTTTATTCATCAAATTTGTCACCGCCCATCTCCTCCCACCAGTGGGACTCTGGGCAGTTTACCACAAAATAATAAGTAAAACAATAGATATACAATATAACTACAACATATAAAAATACACTATATAAAATGCAATTACAAATAACTAATATAGATAAAAATAAAGTCCAGATGGCAATGATCTAATTCAGTCCTTGTGTGGGACGAGTGCTTTAGGGCACTAGCCATCCCCAGGCATGACTATTCCCCTCCCTGCCCCAAGCCAGGTGGCAGAGCCAGGTCTTCAGATTCATCCGGAAGGTCAGGAGTGAAGGGGCTAACCTCACCTTCGCGGGTAGGATGTTCCAGAGGGCTACTGCAGAGAAGGCCCGCCTCTTGGACCCTGCCAGATGGAATTCTCTTACTGACAGGGTCTGCAACATGCCCTCTTTGCATGATCCGGTGGGACGGGTTGATGTAACAGGGAAGAGGCAGTCCCTCAGGTAGCTTGGACCCACGCCAGGTAGGGCTTTAAAGGTGATAACCACCACTTTGAATTGGACCCGGAAGCAGACTGGTACCCAGTGCAGCTTGCGTGGTAGAGGTGTTACATGCGCCATTCTAGGGGCACCAAAAATAGCCTGCACGGCTGAATTCTGGACAAGCTGCAGCTTCCGGATATTCTTCAAGGGTAACCCCAAGTAGAGCACATTGCAATTTTAATCAGTAATATCTCTATATGCTGATGCAGAGTTTAAAGATGGACTTTTAAGATAGTATGCTTAGAAGGAAAAGATGGTTAACATTCATCCCATACTTCCTATAATGAAGCAGAGACAAAGCTGAACTATTTCTACTATTAGTACAGTCAGCTGCTCTTTGGAATTCTAAATTAGTTATGTCCTGTAAAACAGAATGATTTTCTTTCCATTTAAGCCCATTGTACCATATATTGTAAGCTTGTTGTTCTTATTACAGTTAACAACTGTTTATCCTGTAGAATGCCATCCCTGGGTAAACAAAGAAAACCTACATTTGTTTTTTATTATGTTGTTTAATTCCCTTAATCCTTTTTCTTGTTCTTTCTAATCTTTTGAAAAAATGGGATCTAAAACAGAATCTAGTTTTAATACATGTATTCTTTAGAATAGGATATTCTTGCTAATATGAAATGGAATTCTAAATATTAACTCAGCCTTGTAAGTTAACCTCAAGAGGTGGTTACAGTGCACTGCCCTCTCTAATACCAGTAGGCTACAGGGGTGGCCAGGAGGGGGTGGTTCTAGTATATCTACCTGCTACTTCCTTGTGGTTATGAATACAAAGGTTGGGAAAGAACTAGATTAGGCTTTGGTTGCATATGTATTGTATAGGTGTTCTGTAGCTGTCCGTGGGTGTACATTTGTGTGTCTCCTGGGTCTGGGAAACAGACATGACAGTTCCCATACAGTGCTAAATGTCACCAGTGGTGTTAACTTAGAGTGGTCAGTTTTTAGTCCCCTGTTTGTTAAAATGGATTCAAAGCAACTCATGCAACAAAAAATATTTAAAAATCCAGTGATGATAATATAGCAGCATGAGAATTGTCACAGAAGATGACAATGTTAACAAAAATACCAATGGCAAAACTCTCTGTTTTATCGTTACTGAGGAGCAATCATTGGGAAGCAGATTTTGGGATTATAGTAATAGGACTGGTAAACTTACTGATACATTGTGCTGTGGCAATGAAACCGCATATATGTGGTTTGGAATTGCTATTTTCAACTATGGACCTCTGATAAATTATCATTGAAGGAGGGAACAAGAACATTATGAGGGAAAAACTAAAAGGAGACAGCCATTTTACCCTCCTATTCTTCTCCACTGCCCAGCTCCCATCACCCACCTCAGCTGCTCCTTTGTTTGGCAAAGGAATTGAAGTAACAGCTGTCCAGTTCTTCTGAATGAAGGGTAAATGTATGAACTTTCCCTCTCCCCCTCCTGGATTTGGCCTCAGAACCAGCACAGTGGTTCGTATTGGGAACGAACACATTAAGGACACATAAATCTACTGATGTAAGGGTATTCAAAAATGGTTTGCTGGTTTCAACTTTCTAATATTCATAGGAGATGTTCTAAGTGTAAAATAGTTTTGGAAAGTGCACATTTTCTAGAAAAATTTCTCTTAGTTTGCAAGTTGGAATTTCCCTTACCATTTGAAGGATCCTGAGTGTATGGACAAAAGACTAAGTTTGGCAAGGTGCTGCTTAGCACCTCACTGTCTTCATCTAGGCTTGGAAGCTAAGCAGGTCACACCTGGTTAATTCTTGGATGGGAAACAACCAAAGAATACAAGGTTTTAGGTTAGGCTGAAGAAACTATAATGGCAAACCACTTCTATAGAACTGCCAAGACATTGCATAGATGTATCCATGTATTTACCAGGGATTAAATTTGACTTAATAATTTACTTTGACATTCTATGAAACCATTTCTTCCTTAGGTTCCAAATTTGCAGAAAGCAAGAAATAGGTTGCCAGTTCCAGCAGCAGATTGATAGCCTGGGCTCTGTGATTTCACATGGTCAGTGGGTATAAGCAGACATTTATTTATTTTGGCTTTGGGTGAGGCAGGTATGCAAGGATCTCTTCCTAGTCCTGTTTGATATCCCACTACCCATATATAGAGTAGCTCCCATTCTCTAATACAGGATGTGATGGCCGTACTTAAAAGTATTGTGTGCACTTCTAGTTCTCCCATCCTAAAAAGGATACTCTAGGATAAATGTAGAAATTAAACTGAAATTGCTTCTGTATAAAGACATGTACATTGTTGTATCCTTAGAGTGAATGGAAGTGAAGTAGACAATGGCACCATCTTTATGGAATATGCTTCTTTTAGATACTAGATTTTTCCCTCAGTACAGGTTTTTCAGGAAATAGTGAAGACAGATTTATTCAGTGGGAATTTCGATGGTTAATGGTCATTTTGATGGAGGGGTTCCTTGATTTTGATAGGAATTTCATTTATTATTTTGAGTTTACTGAAGGTGGTTTTACTGTGGATATTTTAGCTATTAATTTTGTTTGTATTTTTATATATGTTGCTTCTGTTGATGTAAGATGTGAGTCCATCTGGATTTGGAAACATATAATTTTAATACAAAAAGAAGAGGGAGTAGGGAAAGATTGTTGAAACTCCTGTGTTCAGGGATAATCATGCATAATTATGTCCATCATGAGTTTCCTATGATAACTTGCCTGAAAATCAGACTGGGCTGGACTTTTGGAAATCTGTTTTTCTCTCTTCTTGAGTTATGTTCACACATATAACTTTCTATTAGTAGATCTATGTAATCCTTCGTGTTTGAAAATCTTGTTTGAACCAAGATATTTCACTTTGTGCTGATGATTCAAAAAGGAAATAACTTTAATTGTAATCAGACTATGCAAAACCAAACCTAACCCTGTGGTGCTTTAAGACTCACATTTATATACAAGTCAGTGGATCCAAATATCTATTTTCCCCCTTGGGTGAAAAAATAGCTTTAAAACTATCAACCTACAAGTTCCTATAATGCATATCATACCAATTATATCACCAGTTGACTGATCTGGGTACATTATAGACATGTAAACAGTATATAGTCAATTTTCTATATGTTAATTCTTTGTGTGCAGTTACACATCTTTTAAATGTAGTAAACAGTCTTAAATAGGCCCAATACAAATTCTGGACTAGCTCATAGCATACAATACTTTTCCTCAGTGATTGAACCTAAACTGTCTCTGCCCACAGGGAATAGTATTTTATACATACTAGGAAAGGAGACTAAAGCAGACATACAAGGAATATTTCAGCATTAATATTTCTTTACAGATGACTGAATTATTTGTCCCAGTAGAATGGTTCAGTTGAGTTTACTGTGAAATATTTTGGGTACACATGAGAAATCTTATGTTAAATTGGGGGGAGAAAGAGATCTTCCTTTTTCAGAACTAAATTCTAATTAGTAGAAAGCTACATGGAGAGCTTCATGTGAGTATTTTTGATACGATGGAGCTTGTTCATTTGCAGTTAGATGGAACATTTCTTGAAGAATTTCTCAGTAAAAAGAGTCTTTAACACTTTCCATTAAGCTTCTTTGTAACATTGGTTTTCCTTTTTGGTCAAATAAAACATGTAATCTTGAATAAAGATTTTTCTTTGGCTTTGCTATAAGACTACAAGGCACAAATCGTGTACATTCTGAGAAAATAATGATTTCTTGTGTTTTTTAATATATTGGTGAATCACAAATTTTATCTCCCAGTAATACACAAACATGAAATGTAGGAAAAGCATTCTATAAATCACTGTGGAGAAAAAGAAAGTTACAATGTACGAGTTAAAATGTTGAAGAGAATATGTGGTGTCTCAAGATGTTTTTAGATAATTTGTTCTTACCAAACTCATATAAAATCTTTCCCTGTATCCTTTGGATTCAGTTTTTTCCTCTCATATTGGCATTATTACTTTCAGTTAACATATTTGTCTTTTCTTTCTGCAATCCAACTCAGTACCTTCTATTCAATGAGTCTTAAATAGCATTTACTTGACAGTCATAAAGAATATCCTGATAAGGATTTTGCAGTAATCATAGTTTTTGGCTTAAATGCATACATCTTGTTTTTCATATTACAATGCCTCCTTATAGCTACTTGACAAGGGAGGGGGGATGTTGTGGGGAGCAGGCTTTGTCCTATCATGGTAATCTACTAGCAGGGCATGCAGAAGCAGTCTCTATATATGCTTTCTTCTGAGAAGCTCCAGTGTGCACCCATGATTATTTCCATGTAGATACGTCATAAATATAATATGTAAAACTATTCTGTGATAGTATTTTATAATATAAATTGACCTTAAATTTTCTTTTGAAATATACGAAATAATGCTTCTTCGGTATTTTCTTTTAAGGTATTTTTTCTAATCTGCAAAATGTATTTGTATGTACAAAAGACTGGGTTTTGTACTCTTATAAAAAAATCTACAGTCTTTTTGGTTGTATGTCCCTTTAGCTGAGCTTTCTAAAAACAAGCTATTGAGTTTTCAGCATAATGATCACCAAGATGTCTTTTTGTGCATTTCCATAATATACTCATAAGCTGATGTTAGTAATTGAGATCTGTATTGGATGTCTATACCAGATGAGATAGATAACTCCTGAGATTCTAGAAAAAATAGTCAGAAAATTAGCAAATTAATGAGTAAAATGGAATCAAACCTTTATTCTTAATACGGTGCTTTGTTTATTTTTATTTGTAGGAAATGGAATGGAATACAAAAAATAATTGGGAAGTAATACAAAATGGCTTCTCATCAGAAATGTGTGGTAGGGTAGTTCCCTCTAATACTTTATGATTCTATTAGAATTAGCAGGATGTATAGAAGAACCCTTACTTGTTCAGGAATTTGATTTTAAAAATATAATTTAGTAATTTTAGTTATATTTTAATGGTAATTTAGGTGGTTATGTTTTTAGTGTCATTTTATTGTAAACTGCCCAGAGTCCCCCATTGGGGGAGATGGGCAGTGATATAAATTTAATAAATAAATAAAATTGTTGTTGTTGTTAAGGAAATTTATTGTTAGATACTTTCTTGAACAGATTTGCTGGTAAATGAAAGATACATATGAAGAGTGACACTCATACAGCAGTTAGCAGCTGGGTACCATTTATGCAATTGTGTCAATGAAGATGGTATAACGAGTTTTATTTCACCTGCAGAAAAAAACAGTTACGATTTGAAGAGCACTTCACTTTTTATTTAAAATATTTATATGCCTTTTTTAAGAATACATAATCACAAGATGAACAACAAAATTTACTGTAATAGAATATCACAAGAATAATATTGTAAGACCAATATTAAAACCAGTGCTGAATAATTAAAAAAAAAACCCTAAACGTAACAAAATGGTTAAGCTCATTGAGTGACTTTGGCCAGTTATGGTTTCTCAGCTCAACCCATCCTCTAATTGTGGGAAAAACGGGAGGAGAGGATGCCGTACATGCCACTTCGAGTTCCTGGAGGAATTAAATTAAATCCTGGTGGGATTAAAATCAAGCAAAATTAAATATAATATTCTTATTAGCAGTTTAGATTTCAAATAGCAGTTCAGACCATGCAGGAAAGCTCACAGGACAGATATTGCAGACAGGTGCTGTACTTGCATCCCATGATTTTGGAGGGTGAATTGAAAGGATTGCACTGCCCTAGTTGTAAGTCTCTGTTTCTGAAGTCATATTGCAGTGGCCCAGATTTGCTTGGTGTGCTGTGCAAACTTCGTTATCGCATTACTGTCATGAAAAGCAGAATATGGTTGCACTAAATTATTATATTCATTCTGGGGTTGAATAATCATTATTTTAAAAAATAATTAGTTATAATTTTTATTCTAACAAGTAGCTTCCATCTGCCAGATAGTTTAAAAAATAATTGTGATCTAAAATGTTTCATTGTCTTTCCATTCTGCAGTAGTACAAATCTTTGCAGTATATAAAATATGAGTTACATTCAATAATATATATCAAATTCAACCTTATGATAGATCAGAGATAATGTAATATTTTTCTAACCAGTGTCCTATAATGTCTTTAATTACTATCCTTTTGTCTTTTAAAGAACTCCATAGGAGAAAAAATCAGGGATGGCAGCATATAGAAACAGTACAGGTTGTGGTTTTAAATAAAGGGAAAAATGATTTCTGAAGTTTGATTTCAGAGACTTTCCAGTTTAGTGCAAAGTGCAGGTTAAGATGTTAGATACAGTGCAATACAGTTACATTTATTATGAACTTAGTGATAAAAAAACTAATTGAAAGTTTCAGTAAATACCATTCTAGAACACAAGTTGACTAACCAGAAATGCATATGTGTGTTTGATTAATTAATTAAAGACTATACATTTTTAATAGTTGTTTTAGTTAAGATTCTGTTTTTTTTAATAGTTTATGTTGTTATGACTTAGATAATCCTATCTACTTGAAGAATTTGCCATGTTTTGTTAAAAAGTTCTTAAAATATAGGTAGCTTGGAAAGTTAAGACTTGACAGGAAATAAATTGTATCTCTCAGGTACCTGTTGAGTTCTTTCAACTGATGTTTATCTAACAAAAGACACATATATTTTGTTTTAAAATACTACAATTTAAAACGTCAATAGATACAGAATAAGAACAGAAACCAAGTCAAGTCCCATTGATTTCTATACAAGTAACCTAAATTTATGTTTAAATCCCTCCTATTTGGATATATGAAGACTTGAAAAAAGAGGAGAAAAAAAATAAGGGGATTCCTAATTTTCCAAGTTTTGTATGGGCCTTTATACCTCTGTTTTTTTCCACCAGTGGAATTTAACTTTATGTTGACTGTGTTATGGTACAGAATAACCATATTATAGGATAACTTGGTAATTTTGAATATATTAAACATTAGCGATAAGATTCAGCAAAACAGTTAAACTGAAGCATTTTATATTAAAAATATTGACTGATTATTACTATCTTTATTGGAAGAGGGTCTAAAGTTTTTAGATTAGCACAGAGATTTAGTAGTATCCACTGCAGTTAAATCAACTCACATGCTTGTATTTCATTCAGGCTGCTATAGGGATAAAGGCATGAAATTGTCCTGGAAATAAACAGAGTTAATTTAAAGTTCTTCCTAATTTGTCTGATACAACATTGGGCTTGAAGAACATCTGCAAGCCCTTTTGATTTCAGATATCAAGATTAGTTTTTCCTTATTTCTTGGTGAAATGCAATACATACTGGCACTGTATATAAATAAAAATGCTGGAATTTCACAAACATTTAATTTTTAAAATGAACATTAATTTACCTTGTTTGCCTGAGAAAGTGTTCTCAATTTGACACTTCAGCTGATATTGGCTAAGTATTCAAGGTTGTTATATGGAGATTTGGGTGAGTTCTTAGAGATTTAATGTTGCTGATAAATATCTCTTATTTTCTCCTCTGAAAATTAGATTAATAGTTTAATATGTGGGGGCTCTCTGCTGAATTTTCCCAGCATATTATCTCCTTTTGCTCAGTGCAGTATGAGACTTCGCTGATGCTCAGGAGTTGTGGAGGATGCCGGTCATTCTAGGACATTAAGTAGAATTTTTTTTAAAATCAGGTTATATTGCAGTTAATGCTTTAAATAGTTCACTGCAATACTGTACCTTAAATACATTAACAGAAATAAAAGACATATAGGAGAGATATGATTTAAAATGGAGACACATATCAATTTTTTAATTTACTTGATACTAATTTTAAAGGGTCTCATAAATAGACATTTTATTTAGATTTTTATAAATGATCCTTCAACCGAATATATTAGATACCCAAAACCTTGTTCACAGTGTAGCAGTTGATGTTTTATCTTTGTTAGTTCACTAAGCAAAACAAATATATTTTTTCTTTTATTTTTCACAATGCACTTCAAAATACTTTCCCTGTCCTTATGATGAAATAAATTATTCTAAAATCAAAAGTCTGCAACATGGTGCCTGTGGTATTCCATTAGCATCAAGGCTGTTCCTACCTAGACAAAAGAAACATTAAAGAATACTATAGTAGTTCCTGAGTCATCTTGTAATTTACTAGAGTTAACAACTCTAGTCTACCAGAGAGTAGAACCAATTACCTGCTACTGTGAGTTCAGGAAATAGGCTCTAGTTTAAAATTGTTTTGTTGCAGCTGCTGCAGTCTTGAACCTGTTAGTCAGTACAATACTTTTGTAGCTTGGCTAGTATGCAGGTACAGCAAAGCCAAAGTGATAATGCTTCAGGAAGCAGAAGCAAAATTACTCAGTTGTTATTGCACAACTCACCTCACAGGGTGGTGGTTGTGGGGAAAATAGGAGGAGGAAGGAGTATTAGATATGTTTACTGCCTTGAGTTATTTATAAAAATAATAAAGGTGGGATAAAAAAAATAGAAAACAGCAAATTTGAACCTTTTGCTGGGAAAAAGCATCCCCATGTGAAAAGGTTCAAAATGGTAGTATAAATACTAAACTGTCATCCTCATTAGATGGGTCACACCAGGAAATCAACTCCATTAGAAGGCTAAAACTACTTTTATTGAGATTGGCTATTATAACAATCTTTTTTTTTAAATAGTCTTTATTAAATTATTTACACAAATAATACAAACATAAAATGACAAATCAACAATAAACATAAAATGCGAAAACAAGAGAAAGAAAAAAGGAAAGGAGAAAGAAGAAAGAGAAGAATAGGTTTAAAAGAAAGGAAATGGATTTCCAACTCCCTAAGTTGGAAATTTTATACCTTAACTAAATAATTTCTTTTCACAATTCACTAATTTGATTACAATAATTCTACAGTTCTATTGAGATTATATAAGTCAAATACATAATATTTACATCTTGTATTATATTCATATGTTTTACACATTTACGTTAATTTTTGGGTCGATTCTACATAGTTGAAGAAGGGGGTCCAGCTATTATAACAAAATCTTGAAAGTTTGATTGTGCTGTACCTCTTCCTCCTCTTTATAGTTTAGTGAATTAGGGAGGCATCTGTCTGAGCTACTTCTGAATGTTATCTGGCTATTTTGACTTAAAAAATGCTTCAGCCATTTTGCCTAGGGAACAGCTCCCACATATCACAGTCAAATTCATCTTCCTTCCTTTCTGCATAAGCAGTGATTTTGCAGGGCAGTACAGTACAAACCTTGTTACTTATACATTCTCCCAGGAAAATAATTCAAAAAATCTTTCTTTTTTACGTTAATTGAGTGTAAAACTGATGGCATGATGTGGGAAATGTGATGTGTGTATACAGTACTTCTATAAGGTTGAAAGAAAGATTACATGTATGTGCTTGGTGCAAAGAAGATTGTGTATTTGTGTATGTGTGCATATGCTCATTTGTAAATCACTGATATAGCACCTTCTTAGTATCTTGCACTTATAATTTTAGTCAAATTAGCTTAAACTATATATGTATGTATGTACTCTATATATTCTTAAGCTTAAAATAAATAGGATTGAATTCACATGTAAATATTTATGAATCAGTGTGGTACTGTCAATACATAATTACTGTGCCAGAATACTTTTATAAGAATTATGTAAAATTAAACCCTAAGATGTTGGTGCTAAAAGGTTTTAAAATAACAAGCAGCAATACAGCCATAAGTGCATTGCATGTGCAAATTAGAGTGGAGAAGCTTACTTGTATTTTAAGCTCAGGAGATATCTGTCTAACAGTAGTTCTAGAGATGTGCATTGTTCTGGATTGTGCTTGGATTCTCAAACAACTGAGAATGCATAGGTATCATCCCCAAACTCTCAGTTTACTATACCCAAGTAGGGATTCACCAGTAGGAAGACTATCCTGAGAGTTGAGCTCAGTTACTTGCTTAGAAATTTCCATCCTCTCTTTAAACTGAAAAGAGGGACAGAATGCAAAAGTACACAAATACTTTTGCTGATTCCATGTTTCAATTTAGCATGAACTCAGCACGGTACCAAAAAGAATCCCTGACAACTATGAGATGGTTAGATGAAATATTTTGAGCGTTTTGAAAAAAGATTTATAGTAAACATTATAGCCTTCTCCTTTATATTTCCTACTTAATCCACTTTTAAAGTCACCCTGGTTACTGTTATAGTTTAAAGAAGTGAAATCTCTAGCTTAATGATGCAATGTGCAAAGAAGTACCAATTTTTGTCGGAAAAACATTTTGGAGTATTTTGGTAATAATTTGGGGTAGGTTGTGCTTCTTCCAAATTCTTAGTCTTTAGTCTGTGATCCTGGTTTGCAGGCTAGCTTGGATTGAAAAAACAATTTCTTATTGTAAACTAATACCAGAAGAGGGAATTGCAGTGGGGGAGCATGAAAGGGTAAATGCACAGTCTCAGCCCCCTCTTTGCTTTTTTATATACTGTATTGTCAAACCATAGCTCATCTTTGCATCAGAATTCTCTCACTAGAAATCTGCTGTGTTCTAGATATTTCTGATGTGTGGTTTGTATATTGCTAGGGAATTGGGCTGTTGTCTGACTTTTTTTAGCACTGTTTTCGCACTGACTCTCACACAGAGAGCTATGGAGGAAGATTAAATTAAAAATGATTCATCTTACAATAAGGAGAGATAATTAAGTGATGTTCTTTTCTAGTAATCCAAACTGCATACTTTATGATTGGAAAAGCACCTCCTGATCAGAAAATGCACATCATCTTTGTGACTAAAAAAAAATATGGTCATTTTCAGGAGTCCATTACAGCTGTTCCTCTTATATTGACATTTTCTTAGCACTCTGTTCTTGCTATCCTCTTCAGGGGCTGTATTGAGAAATGTTTTGTAAAGATGGCTTTAGGCCTAGTTGAAGATAGCCCTTGGAAGATGAGTTGATTCTTGTACTAATACCATTTTCTTGTACTAATACCATTTACCTTAAATATGATGCTCAGGATAATCCTTGCTTGAAACAAACATAGCCGTATGTTTGTCCTTTGGCAACAGCCATTTGAGCTTTTTCTGCTGATAACTTCTGAAGACCCAGTAATATACAGCCATTCTGAAAACTTAGTGCTTTTGTTTTAATGATCATACTCTCATAGGCCTTGGGTATGCAAGCTATATGTTGAAACAGCCTATGCATCCTGCATAGTGATACACTAAGCTTTTTGGAGGACAAAACTTAAAATCTAGTTTTCTGAAACGTAGATTTTTGTTCATGAAATTGGAACCAGGATTATGTGTTTGTTTTTAAGGAAAACCAAACAGCAAAAATATGATAAATATAATTTAATAAATAAAACATCTGGTCATGGACCATAATAAAGGCTTAGATTTGATTTAATAAATAAACCAGTTCTTCCTCTTAACTAGTGCAAAGTGGTCCCACAGATTATACATGTAGTTGGATTATAGACAATGGGTGGTTGTTTTTCAGGATTTCCTTTTTTAAAAAATTTGCTAGGACCTGTGTGGCTTATGTGGGGTTCATACTCTAAGGAAGAGATGGAAGGCTGCAGGTTATGTATATTTTTCTAGTAATTTTCCATGGGAAGGAAAAGGAAAATGAACACATTAATTTCTAGATTGAATTAATACACTTAAGAAGATGGGGGACACCAAATGTCTCACCAAAAGGAAGAAAAGGAGCCACATACCTTTTACCCATCCCTTCTTTCACATGTCCCTGCTGATTGAGGCCTCAGCTGCCAAAGAGTTCCCTGGGGAATGAACTTGTATATAATTTGGCATTAGTTTTATTTATTTAATTTTATTTTGCTGCTGCCTGGCTCCGGAACAAACTCTGGGCAACTCAATATAAAAAGAAGACAAATACAGTAAAATAAATAAGAAACGAAACAGGGGAAGTAACAGAAAGGTGATCCTGATGCTAAGCACAACACAGATACAACAAATATCAGACACCTCTTTGTTTTGTGTTCTGCATTTTAACTATTGTTAGACATTTGAATGCTTGGTTCAGTTGAAAGGTAGGTTATAAATTAGTAATTCATTGTAAGGTCTATTTTTCTGCCTTTTTACCTGTGCAATGGGCACTTACTAGTCAGATTCAGATTGTTAGTTTACTACTGATTGATTATGTGCCATTAAGTCAGTGTTGACTCCCAATGGCCACATGGGTAGATTTTCTCTATGACAGTTTGTCCCTAACCTGGTCCTTCAGGTCTTCCAGTGGTGCATCCATTGCCACTGTAACTCAGTCCATCCACCTTGCTGCTAGTTTTCCTCCTCTTTCCTTACTCCTTTCTCAGCATCAGAGCCTTCCCAAGAGAGTCTTTGCATAATGGGTCTGAAATAGGATAATTTGAGTCTGGTCATTTGTGCCTCAAGTCAGAACTCTGGCTTGATTTGTTTGATGATCCATTGGTTTGTTTTCTTGGCTATCCATGGTATTCTCAGGCATTTTCTCCAACATCAAATTTCAAAAGCATCAATATTCTCTACCTTCTTCAAATCCAACTTTTGCTTCCATAGAGCATCACAGGGAATGCCATTGCCTGTACGATTCTGGTTTTTGTAGGTATAGACATGTCCCAACATCTGAATACCTTTTTCAAGGCCTTCATGGCTGCTATATCAAGTGCTAGTCTGTGGCATATTTCTTGACTGCTTTTCCTTTTACTGTTGATGGTTGATCCTAAAGGACAGAAGCCACTTCAATATCTTCCTTGTCAATTGTAAGGTGGATTGTTGTACCTGTTGTCATTAGTTTGATCTTTATATTTAACCTTACTCCTATTTTTTCACAGTGCTCCTTGACTTATTACTAGACCTTGCAGATCCTTTGCATTTTTGGCTATCAGAGTAGTGTCATTAGCATAGCACAGGTTATTGATGTTTCTTCCAGTTTTAAAATCACACTCACCACCTTCCAATCCAGCTTCCCTTAATATATATCCAGCATATAGGTTGACTAAATAAGGGAGAGTATACAGTCTTGTCTCACTCCTTTGTCAACCTGGAGCCAATCTATTTCTTCTTCTTCTGTCCATAGTGTGGCTTGCTGACCTGTATATAAGTTTCACATGAGGGCAATGAGATGTTCTGGGATTCCCATTTTTCTAAGCGCATTCCACAGTGGACATGATTGACACAATCAAAGAACTTTCTATAATCAGTGAAGTACATACTGATTTCTTATGGATATCCTTTAATAAAGATTATCTTAATTTAAGATCATTCTCTTTCCTCCAAAAAGGAACAATTGATTGAAAAGAATTAAGAACAGGAACAAAAATCTTGGAGAATTTATTTTTGTCTGTCTGTCTGTCTATCTATCTAATTTATCCCTGCCCATCTCCTCCCATCAGAGGCCTCTGGGCGGTTTACAACAAGTGATTAAAACCATCAGAATAATACAAAAAATAAAATACTATAAAGATACTATAAATAGAAATAAAAATAAAGAATAAAAAATCCAAGCGATGAAACATCTAAAACAGTCCAAGTGTGGGAGGAGTGGTCTATAACAACCATCCCCATGTAACTCTATTCCCCTCTCCACACCAAGCGAGGCGGGAGCTACTGCGGAGAAGGCCTGCTTCCTGGACCCCGCCAGATGAAATTCTTTTACAGACGGGGTCCGTAGCATGCCCTCTCTGCACGATCGGGTGGAACGAATTGATGTAATGGGGAAGAGGCGGTCCCTCAGGAATTCCTTTCCCCAAAAGATAAGTGCATGCAACACCTTTGTATTACACTTTCAAAATGATAATTTGTATTAATTGAATTAATAGCTGCTATTTAATATATGTTGCCTATAAGATCCTCTGTTTATAAAATTAATTGATCCCTCATCTGCATGTACAATTCATTCTACATTACATACAATTCACTCTTAACATCCAGGAATACACACATTTCCATTTCTCCCTTCAAAACAGCAAAAAAGCGGAAAAAAAGGATAAAGATGGAATTACTGTGTATTATTACTATTTATTAGATATGTATGACATCCAACTTCCAGTGACTTTGGGCAGTTACAAAGTCCTGGGCAAACAGCCCGGTCTTCAAGGCATTTTGAAATATCAGCAGGGTGGGGGCCATCCAGATCTTGGGAGAAACCTCGTTCCAGAAGGGAGGCGCTACTACAGAGAAGATGCACTTCTAAGGTCCTGATAGATAGCATTGTTTAATCGAAGGAGCCCAGAGTGCACCAACCCTGCCAGATTGAATCAGCTGGGAAGATACTATGGAAAACAGGGAGTCCCTTAAATAGCCTGGCCCTATACCATGTAGGACTTCATAGGTAACAACACCAGCACCTTGAATTGCACTTGAAATCAAACTGACAACCAGCGCAGCTCGCAAAGCAGAGGTGTTGCAGAGGCATACCAAGGCATGCCTATCACTGCCTGTGCTGCTGCATTCTTGGCCAGGTGAAACTTCTGCGTGGTCTTCAAAGGCAGCCTCAAGTAGAGTATTAGCTGTAGTCAATCCATGAGGTGACCAGGGCATGAATGACTGCCTGAAGGGCCCCTTGATCTAGGAATGAAGGGAAGTAGTAGTTGCACTAGGAAGAAAAGAAAAAAACTTGGATGGAGATGCAGAGAGGGAGAGGGAGAGGGGTAACAGGACAGGGAACAAAGGAAGGTGAGAGAAACCCTGTTTTAGGCTTTTTTTTTTTAAGAGTTAAATTCACCATCCCAAGCGAAGGCAAAAATCTTTTAGCCTTCAGAGAAATTCAGCAGTTGTCTCATGCCATTTGCAGTTCAGCCTATTCATTTGTTTCCAACAGTGTCATATGTTCTTAGCAAATGTAAGAGACCATCCTTCCCACAATTCACAGGTAATGTATTGAGGAGGGGACTTGTCTGGTTAGCCACAGTATTTTACACAGAATAGAAAATAAGCAGAACCCTTTGCTATATTTCAAAGATTGAATTCCAAAGGTTTGCTTTAGATGTGTTTAAGAATGTGAGAAAAATGTTTTGAAGTAAAATATGAATTTAAAATATTTGTTAATAAAGTCTATATAGATGTTTGGATGCTACAAACAGGAAGCTTAGCAACCACAATTGGGACTGGTGACACTGTCATTAAGTGGAAAATTTTAACTGCAACTGGGCTTATGACCTTACTTTTCCTTCAGTCATTAAGCAAAGTGATGCGGTTGCTAAGTGAACCCCAACTGGGCTTACAATTTTGCACTATTGTATTAACTTTGCTTGTTGCAAGCAAAATATGCACCGGTTGTGAAGCACGCAAATGGCAATCATATGATTGAGGGATGCTGCGACGATTGTAAATGCAAGGATTGGTGGCAAGGTTTTATTTTTTTAGCACCATCATAACTGAATGGTCACTGTATGAGTCAGTGAGGACTACTTGTAAGCGAGGACTACCTGTACAATGCTTTGTGCAGTGGAAATAATGCAGAGTTTTTACTTTTGTGTGTGTGTGTAAAAATAAATCAGAGTAAAATAATGTACAAAAATCAATGGATTGCAAAATTCTATCTAAAATTATTAACATTGTCCTGATTAAGATGTGCTTTCTGATAAATTTCATTATTGAAACTGGTAGGAGAATGCAAAAATATATTCAGGTATTGTTCTAAGATTTACAGATTCATTGAATCTCTTCTTATTCACACTGCAGAATTGTCAGATTACATATGTAGCTTTTAATAGTGAGAAGTGTGAGCAGTATTTTGAAGTCCTGGTACAATTGCGCTAAATGTACATGTTTATTAAATAAAGCTTAAAAAAGTACGTGGCTGAAGGATTACAAAGATTGAATATTGTGAACAAGAATGGAGAAGTTAGCAAATCCTAAAGAGTTTCCTTTCTTCTATTCCTTTCTTCTGCATTTTTCATCTTTAATTTTCATGACAGAAGATATATTTTTGGTGACTTCAGTATGGAACAGTGTGACTGGTAAATTTAGATTTAGGTCCCTGCCAGTATGTTTCAAAAGGCAGCATAATTAATTCCGATCCATGTGCCTAAAGGGAGTTAGGGCTTCTGTTTCTCAAATAGCACTGCACTGTGCACACAGGAAGTCACTTTTGAAATTGAACCAAAAGCATTTGTGTTACAGCATAGTGAGAATAAAAAAAATCAAATCCCACAGGGCGTGCCTTGGGCATGTCTTAAGTAGCTCTTTGGATTCCATCCAAGTTGTACTGGCCATAATTCAGCAAACAAAAAGGCTTGCATGTTCCCACTATGATCTTGTTTTATTTTTTTTAAATTAAAATTAAAACTTAAAGCGGGGGGGAGTAACTATCCAGAATTGAAACTAAAAGGCTAATAAAGAGGATGTGAAATTTTGAAAATTATTGTACAGAATTTATCTTCACTGTTTTAAGCATAGTATGTCAACAGAGAACTGTACAAACGAATACTTTAGAAGGAACATTTCATAGCATCTCTCTTTTTAAAAATTTTAACTGTTGGGTATACTGTTCGATTTTTCTGGGAAATGAGTCTGGTCTTGTTCTTCAGTGTATGTTTTTAATGTAGGGATGTATAACCCAGTATTTCCCTTATACAACACTTTCAATTTACAGCAGTGAAAATTAATGATAAAATATAAAAAATTTAAGTAAAGTACCAATATGATAAAACAGAAAGGTTCACAAATGAGCAAAGACATCAGGAACTATATTGTTCAAATCAATAAAAGAAAGCATATAGATTTTAAAAGTATCTACTGAAATACACAAAAATGTTAGATAGCTGAGCTTCTCAAAAGGTTAGTCTTCTGAAATGGACCTTTTGCTTGTCTACATTTGTAATAATTAACTCTTAGGAAAAGGCTTTTTCACCAGATATAAGGGCATGGGCAGGCAAGTACAGAAAGAGGTGATCCACACAAGGGCCATGTTGTTTAAGACTTGAGAGTGATCACAAATGCTTCAAATTGTGCTCAGAAGACATAAGCATTCACTGCAGCTGTTTCAGGAAAACAGATGATTCCATGTACAGAAAAGTATAATACAATCCCATTGTTGCCACCACATTTGGGACCAGTTGAAGTTTCAGACAATAGTTCAGTAGTAGCTCAATGTAAAACACATTGTCCATCTGAATGTAACAAAGGTATACGTCATCGCAGCTATATTTGACGTTTTCAGGAATACAGTGGTAATTAAAGATTTGTGAACCCGTTTGAAATTTTAGTATTTCTGCATAAGTATGACCTGAATCATGATCTGTTCTCCACACAAGTCCCAAAACTAGACAAAAACAGTATACTTGTTCATTGATCTATTGAGGAAAATGATCCAAAGCTTCATATTTGTGTGTGTCAAAAGTACATGAACCTCTAGGATTATCACTGCATTTGAAGGAGAAATTAGAATCAAGTGTTTCAATCAGTGGGATGATAATCAGATGGGAGTGTGGGAGGTCCTGCCTTATTT
This sequence comes from Candoia aspera, assembly GCF_035149785.1. Classification (NCBI taxonomy): domain Eukaryota; kingdom Metazoa; phylum Chordata; class Lepidosauria; order Squamata; family Candoiidae; genus Candoia; species Candoia aspera. Next base: position 33,006,339 of record NC_086156.1, on the reverse strand, counting down.
TAAAGAACAGAATTCTGGGTATTCACTATCAGAGTCTGATCTTCACAACACAGGTATGTCGAAGCATGTCATGGCTCAAACAAAGGAGATTTCTAAGGACCACCAAAAAAGAGTTGTTGATGCTCACCAGGCTGGAAAAGCTTACTATTCCCAAAGAGTCGGGACTCCACCAGTCCACCGTCAGGCAGATCGTGTACGAACGGAGGCTATTTAGCAGCACTGTTACCCTCTCAGGAGTGGTCAACAAACCAAGATCATACCAAGAGCAAGGTGTGTAATACTCCGGGAGGTCTCAAAGAAGCCCAAGGCAATGTCTAAGGAACTAAAGGCCTCTCTTGCATTGGCAAATGTCAGTGTTCATGAGACCACCATTGGGAGAACATTGAACAACAAGAGTGGGCATGGCAGAACTGCAAGGAGAAAGCCACTACTCTCCAAAAAGAGCATTGCTGCCCATCTGTAGTTTGCAAAAGACCACGAGGATAAGCCCAAAGGCTGTTGGAAGAATGTTCTGTGGATGCATGAGACCAAAATAGAACTTTTTGGCTTGAATGAAAAGCATTATGTTTGTTGAAGGCAAACACTGCATTCCAGCATAAGAACCTTTTCCCATCTGTGAAATGTGGTGGTGGCAGTATCATGGTTTGGGCCTGCTTTGCTGCCTCTGGACCAGAACGGCTTGCCATCGTTGATGGAACTATGAATTCTGAATTGTACCAGCAAATTCTACAGGAAAATGTCAGGGTATCTGTCCATAAACTGAAGCGCAAGAGAAAGTGGGTCATGAAGCAAGACACACCCCAAACGCACAAGTCACATGACTAAAGAACGGTTAAAGCAGAAGAAAATGTTTTGGAATGCCCAAGTTAAAAGTCCTGACCTTAATTCTGTAGAAACGTTGTGGAAGCGGGCAGTTCATGCCAGAAAGCCCACCAACATCCTTGAGTTGAAGCTGTTCTTTGAGGAGGAATGGACTCTAATTCCTCCAAGCAGGAGTGATCAAGAATTATTGGGGGAGTGCAGAAGTGATCAAGAATTATTGGGGGAGTGCAGGAGTGATCAAGAGTTATTGGAAACATTTAGTTGCAGTGATTGCTGCCCAAGGGAAGCACACCAGTTACTGAAAGCATACACATACTTCACATACTTTTGCCACAAATATTTATTTAATTTTTATCCTGCTTTTATTATTTTTATAAATAACTCAAGTCTGCGAACATACCTAATACTCCTTCCTCCTCCTCTTTTCCCAACAACAACAACCCTGTGAATTGAGTTGGGCTGAGAGAGAGTGACTGACCCAAGGCCACCCAGCTGGCTTTCATGCTTAAGGCAGGACTATCTTTAAATCATTTTCCTCAATAAATCAATGAATAAGTATAGAGTTTTTGATTCATTGATTCAATTTATCTAGTTTTAGGATTTGTGTGTACAACAGATCATGTCTTCATATTTATTCAGAAATACTGAAAATTCAGAAGGGTTCACAAACTTTTAACTCAACTGTAGATTCAGTTGGTACAGCAGCCTAAACTTGGCAAAGGTATCTGGCTACAGTTATTCCTGAGTAATCAGATGCAATCACAAACCAACAAAAGCACAAACTGCTTTTTTCTTTAATAAAGGTATTATCATATCCTAAGCATCTTGAATTCTTGTTCCAGAGCTCCATTTCTATTCCGTTGCTGGCAGTGACATCAAGAAACAAAAATATAGCCAGAGCACTCAGGAATCTTTTTCATCCAAATGTTTTGGGGAGGGACTGATTTAGTCCTTCTATGGCCTGCTTAGAATAAGATATAAAATAGAAGTGCTATTGTATATAATCAATTTAATGAAAACCCATTCCTAGATGAGGTCTCCTAGAAATGTTATGAAGATATTGAAAAAACCAAGAAGCAAAGAAAAATTGTGTGAAACCCTGTGTACCAACTCCCAAGAGACATGCAGAAGTCTCACGCTGACACCTTTTCAAACTTATCCATAAAGAAGGGCTTTGCTATATTACCTCCCATAGAATGGCTGATAAGATCAGTGTGTTTTGAGAACGACTGTACATCTGCAGTCATTTTAGGGTTAAGTTTAAACTTGTTGGGTGTAGTCTTATTAAAATACACCAAAATTACGAAAATTTCTGACTTATGTATTCACTTGGTACAAGTATTTAAGAGTGGAATAATTTCAGTTTCCAAAAACTCTGTACATAGTTGCTTGGATAAGCTATTTTGCCAAGCTGTACATCTCCGGGAAGACATTGAATATTCAGAGAAGAAAGTAAAATAAATTTACAGTGTTTTTCAATCATGAATTAATTTTTCAATGTGTAAAATGAAGCCTAAAATGTTTATATAAAAACTCTGCTGTTTGTAGGTGAATAAAGTAATTAAAAGTGTATTATTGTAACAAAGTTTCTATTGGATATTTATCAATGGTATAAATTAATGGAGATAATGAAATATCATGTGTTAAAAAATCCTTCACTTCTCAAACCACAATGCCTGTTAATCATAATTAATTAGCTTGGTACCCTTAAGTCTGGTCTGACTCCTGATGTCTGTATGGACAAATGCCTTCCATCTTGACTTGTCCTTGTGACAATCCACAGCTCTTCCAGGGGTATTTCCAGTGATATCATTGATCTTGTTCATCTGTCTTATCTGTTGTTTTTGCTCTCTACTTCCCTCAAGCTTACCAAACATAGTTCATTTTTGTACTCCATCCATTTAGATCACATGCTGAAAAGAATGAGTTTTTGCTTGCTAATAATTGCCTCAGAGAGCAGTCAGTCTTTATTTCCTACGGGACCGAAACATTGGTGGTTCTTGCAGACTGTGGTACTTTTAGTAACCATCTTCAAGTCATAATTTAAAGCTGTCTCTCTTCTTTCTGTTTCTCAGTGTCCAGTTCTCACAGCCATACATTGTAGCTGGGAAAACTATTGTTCAAACTATACTGTTTTTTGTTATCATAGAAGTATCCTTATCCTTTGTCATCTAAGTTTGTCACTAGCTTCCTCCCTTGTACTAATCTCTTATTTTACCTCTTCAGCATGCTATTCAGCTTGTATCTGTTCTTGGACACAAGAAAACAAAAGTGTCTGGCCCTAAATTTCTTCATCATCAACTGAATCCACTAAGTAAGCATACTTTATACTATTTAGAGAATTGGATTTATCCTTCAGTTCTATGAAGAAAAAAAACCATTCATTCTCATTCTTTTGAAAGTCCAGTCCTCTGCATTAACTTTTCTTGGAAGTAACAATTAACTTCGAAGAAAGATTCACATACTCAGCTGATTCACCAATTACTTGTTCTGAGCAACAGTACTTGCGAATCCCAAGGCTTTGTATATAAAAAGTAAGCATCAAAAGATAGTAGGACTACTCACAAGTCACTCAAACTTTACCAAGTTGCAGAGGAATTGTAGAAGTGCTGCTTCAGAAATGCAAAATTCTTTGATGACAAAGCCTGTCTAGATATACAGAGCCACTTTGGAGATCACTTAAGGCTTTTAAACGATAACAGATGAATGAAGCTGCTCCAGAAATTAATGAAAGTATTGCAAGTGCTTAAAATCGAGAAGCTTCCAGAGATTAATGAAGTTCTCTGAAGTGCTTTTTCTGTTTGCCAGGTATTTAGAAATGACCCTGTCAAGGAAAATAAAACTTTTGTTTAATTATTCAGGCTATGTGTTGTATTTAAGCCAACTGAGAATTGATAGTTCCCCAGGGGCTGTACCTGTAGCGTATATTTCATCTGGATTATCACCTTTCCTTCTGGACATCAGCTGACCTATAGAAACGATTCCAGGAGAGAGGGAGCAGCCAAGAAAATACTAGGATGTGCTCTGCCTGCCCTGTACAAAAGAGCTAGATGACTTTTTACATGTTAACAGCATTATTTAATATTATTTTGATGTTATATTGTATCTTGAAAGATGTACATAAATTTGATTTCATTGCCTGCTATATTCCAGAATAGCATAGAACGGAATCTCAAACAAATATTGGGTTGATTGGTTGGATGGTTTTTTTTAGATGAACCGTTAATGTGAGATAAGCTGTTGTAAAAACTTAAGTTCCATGCAATTAATGTAGCTAGCTGGAATTGCTTAATATTTTATTTTTGCTTTGTTGAAATGTTGATGCTTGCTTTTCCTCACATTTATGTGAGACAGCTAGAACTATCTTCAGCATTGTTGCTTTATGTATCTGAGATACATAAGAATAAAGAAAAGATTAGACTAGCGAAGATAAGTACTGAAAGCATAGAATTTAATGCTGGACATACCTTCTAAGCACTGCTTTCTCAGCAGTGTTTCTTTAGTGATGTTTCTAGGTTTCTTAAGAAGTTACTGGATTTTATGTAATAGGAAATGGAATATATGCCTAACTAAATTTCAACATAAAATATTTTTCCAGGTTCTTTATTTCAAAGCATTGATATCTATTATATGCATTGTGTTCTGTGTATTTATGTATGACTTAGAAATGCATTTATTTCTTGGGTGATGCTGTAGTGTGATTCAGCTCCATGTTCTTGAAGGTCCCAAGGGTTATGTGGGGCATGAGTGTAGGTATTTTCATTTTTGGTGGAAGGGGCTAAAAGGTGAGGAAAAAGAGGCTTGATTGGTATGGAGGATAGTTTGGTCTAGCGGTTAAAGCTCCAGGCTAGAAACCAGAAGTCTGTGAGTTCTAGTTCTAACAGTTGTTGCTGTTAGGTGACTCCTGCGTGGCTGCAGCATCCCATGATCAAGTGATCGCCATTTTCTACCTCCTGCTGGCTTCCCTGCTGATTTTGCTCGTTGGAAGCCAACAGGGAAGGTTGCAATGGCGGTCACATGACTGTCAGCCAGCTGCTAAGTGCCTGAATTATGATCACGTGACCATGGGGGGTGCTGTGATGGCTGCCACTATCAGGACCAGTTTTAAGTACTCCTCAGTCAACACCGTTGCAACTTCAGCCACTGAACAAGTGGACTTTAAATGAGGACTACCTGTAGGAATAATATCAAACAAATTCATGCCCTCAAATACCTTGGAATTGTTTTCCATGCCAATGGAATTGCCCCAAATTCCATCTCTAAACGTCAGAAGAAATGTAGCTGCCATCCACAGGTGTTTTTTTTTTTTGCATGATAGAAGGTAATTAAATACCTGGTCTTCTGCTGAAGTATTCTGATGCCAAAGTAGTAGCACAGCCATTTTATAGCTTCCAAATCTGTGCATGTAAGAATTTAGAATCGTTTGTTCAATCAAGCTTCTTAAGGAACGTATTTTTGGTTCCGTATTGTGTCTCTAATTCAGCCCTTTGGGCTGAGGCTGGAATGGTTCCAATTAAAACCTGTACCAAATAGCACATTAGCTTTCACCCAAGGAGTCTGGCTATTTTTGACTCTTCAAGACAAATTCCAGACTTCCTGGCAGAAACTACTAGTTGCCATCCCAAAGTATTGTGGACGTTCCCTAGTATACTGATTCCAACGGGATTTGATCAGGCCAAAGAATCTTTTAGGCAGAGTTCCAGTTTGGTCTAGTGGTTAAGGTGCTGGGCTAGAAACCAGAAGACTGAGAGTTCTAGTCCCGCCTTAGTCATGAAACCTGCTGGGTGACCTTGAGCCAGTCACTCTCTCAGCCCAAGTCACCTCACAGGGTTGTTGTTGGGAAAATAGGAGGAGGAAGAAGTATTAGGTTATGTTCCCCGCCTTGAGTTATTTATAAAAATAATAAAGGCGGGATAAAAAAAAATCTTAAATAAATAAATCTTGGTGTACTATTGCAAACAAAGTTTTCATGACCGGAGGTTGATGTGTTTTTAAAACAGAGATGAGAATGTAATAAATAACCAATCAAAATCTGAGAGGTATAGAATCTTAGAAATTTAAGTGCTAATTAAATTGCTGCTAGTGTTAGAATTAACAAAATTCACACATGAAAATTGTTTTGGGAGGTTAAACTTTAGGAATAACTTTTACAAGTGTATGTAACAATTTCATATCTAAACCATATGCATGGGGACGTTATATTGAACCAAATGTTTCTAGTGTCAAATGCTTCAGTAAGTCAATAAAACACTATACAAAGTATCTTAGAACACAGTCTATTCTGTTGAATATTTTTGAAGAAGCTTGAAATAAGACATATTACCCTTTTCTACCATAAGATTTTTCCCCCACATATTGTTATTAATATGCAGTAGTGTTCTAACTTTGTATATTGTGTTAAATAACAATCTTTCTTTTTCTCTCCCCCCTCCCTCCCACCTGTGTCACTAGGAGTCGGAAACTTCAAATCCGAAATATCCCGCCACACTTGCAGTGGGAGGTAAGCATTCATCTTTAAATATTTACTTGTTTAAAAAGATAAATTGGTGGTATGTTTTACACCTTTTCCTTTTACCTTGTCTCTTGTTCTCTCACTTCTTTTCCTTCTAAATCTCCTAACAGATGCAAATTATTGACAAGAACAATTTTTGTTCTTGGGGTGTTAATTTGCAGGTTTGAAGAATAGAGGCTTCCATGTATTTCTTGCAACTGCCCTTAATTGTGGGCAGTTGGAGCTAAATGTTTTCAGAGTTCTGCAGTACAATCTTAGGTGAATAGTAGCTTCCTGGTTCATTTATTCTCTCTTTGAAGGCTCATCAGTGCTTTTCTGATAATGTTCATAAACATTAACATTATGACAACTATTATAAATGGAAGCTTTTCATATAATCTTCTGTCTCTAATTATTTTCAAAGCACCATGCTGAAGATTCTATAAAATTTAGGTAGTAATGTATATACTATCACAAGAATATGAGAACACCTTTTTATTTGTGCCTCTTTATCTTGCTGTAGTTAGAGATACAATTTGTAAAATCCATATTTGTTTTGTCTAAATAGTTTATCTGGTAGTTGTTGGATGCTGAAGAGCTGCTGAAGTCTTTTGGTATATTTTATTTACCAAAAATAGTATTTATCTACAGTATTCTCCACTCTCCCCCATATTTAGGGAGACTTACAATGTAACTAATGTAAATAATAATAGAATGATATCTTAGTTGTATCAATAAAAATAAAATATTTAAATGCCTGGGGAAAAATTAGAATTTTTCATGTAATGGTGGTAACACACTGGAACAGTTGCTATAAAAATCTTCTTGGAGAAGGAAAGGTAAAAGTAGCATGCCATAGTAAGAAAGGCAATTAAATTGAGATGAAAGGTTGATAAAATAAAGTTAGTGTGCATGCAAGCTGATGTGGGAATAGGCAGGTAAGTACCCATAGATGGCACCTGCAGCTGTATAAATAGGTTAAAAGTGTGCATGCAGAAATGTGATTTGCTGTTGATAGATTATTTTTAGAATGCATTAAACTCTGAGAGAGATTATGTGTATATATATGCATTTCATACCCACACAAACACACTCTTTAAATAACTAGCTGTAAGACTACAAATTAAAATCTATTAAATAAATACGTATGATTTATACATAATATGGTGTGTTGAACGAACCAGGGACCATGAAGACCAACCAAGCTTGTATGCTTTGTGACTGGTTTACTGGACAAGACTTCAACATCCCCCAATTTGAACATAAGTACCCAATGCCATGAACTGTTTTGATACGATTAGCTCTGTAGCAGGAATGCTTCCTGCTTCAGGGAGTTTACAGTCAAATTCATATGTATCATGCTAGTAATCAGTATGGATGAATTATGTACAATGGTGCTTAAATGTTTGTGAACCCTTTTGAATTTTCAATATTTCTGCATAAATATGACCTAAAATATCTGATTTCCACACAAATCCTAAAACTAGATAAAGAGAACCCAGTTAAACAAATGAGTCAAAAACAGTATACAGTAGACTCTCAGTTAACCGGCACCCATGAGGATTGGTAGATGCTGGATAAATGTAGTTTCTGGTTGCTTGAGAGTTACTATTAAACCCTAATACCCACTAGATGGCAGCAGAGAGATACAGATTATTTTGCCAGTTGCTTGAGAGTGCCAGGTTTTTTTTGCCAATTGCTTGAGAGTGCTTTTTTTTTTTCCCCCCCTCCTGGCTGCTTGAGAATCTCAGTTCGATTTTTCTGCCAGTTGCATGAGAGTGCCAGTTGCTTGAGTTCTGGTTAACTGAGAGTCTACTGTACTTGTTCATTGATTTATTGAGGAAAATGATCCAAATTTTCATATTTGTGTGTGGCAAAAGTATGTGAACTTTTGCTTTCAGTAACTGGTGTGCTTCTCTTGGGCGGCAGTCACTGCAGTTAAACGTTTCCGATAACTCTTGATCGCTCCTGCACGTAGCCTTGGAGGAATTTGAGCCCATTCCTCCTCAAAGAACAGCTTCAACTCAGGGATGTTGGTGGGCTTTCTGGCATGAACTGCCCGCTTCCACAACGTTTCTATAGAATTAAGGTCAGGACTTTTAACTTGGGCATTCCAAAACATTTTCTTCTGCTTTAACCGTTCTTTAGTCATGTGACTTGTGCGTTTGGGGTCAGTGTCTTGCTTCATGACCCACTTTCTCTTGCGCTTCAGTTTATGGACAGATACCCTGACATTTTCCTGTAGAATTTGCTGGTACAATTCAGAATTCATAGTTCCATCAACGATGGCAAGCCGTTCTGGTCCAGAGGCAGCAAAGCAGGCCCAAACCATGATACTGCCACCACCACATTTCACAGATGGGAAAAGGTTCTTATGCTGGAATGCAGTGTTTGCCTTCAACAAACATAATGCTTTTCATTCAAGCCAAAAAGTTCTATTTTGGTCTCATGCATCCACAGAACATTCTTCCAACAGCCTTTGGGCTTACCCTCGTGGTCTTTTGCAAACTACAGATGGGCAGCAATGCTCTTTTTGGAGAGTAGTGGCTTTCTCCTTGCAGTTCTGCCATGCCCACTCTTGTTGTTCAATGTTCTCCCAATGGTGGTCTCATGAACACTGACATTTGCCAATGCAAGAGAGGCCTTTAGTTCCTTAGACATTGCCTTGGGCTTCTTTGAGACCTCCCGGAGTATTACACACCTTGCTCTTGGTATGATCTTGGTTTGTTGACCACTCCTGAGAGGGTAACAGTGCTGCTAAATAGCCTCCGTTCGTACACGATCTGCCTGACGGTGGACTGGTGGAGTCCCGACTCTTTGGGAATAGTAAGCTTTTCCAGCCTGGTGAGCATCAACAACTCTTTTTTGGTGGTCCTTAGAAATCTCCTTTGTTTGAGCCATGACATGCTTCGACATACCTGTGTTGTGAAGATCAGACTCTGATAGTGAATACCCAGAATTCTGTTCTTTAAAATAAGGCAGGACCTCCCACACTCCCATCTGATTATCATCCCACTGATTGAAACACTTGATTCTAATTTCTCCTTCAAATGCAGTGATAATCCTAGAGGTTCATGTACTTTTGACACACACAAATATGAAGCTTTGGATCATTTTCCTCAATAGATCAATGAACAAGTATACTGTTTTTGACTCATTTCTTTAATAGGGTTCTCTTTGTCTAGTTTTCGGACTTGTGTGGAGAACAGATCATGATTCAGGTCATACTTACGCAGAAATACTAAAATTTCAAAAAGGTTCACAGTATTTTTTATATAAATATCTATTGTTTTAATACAACTTTGGAAAACATAGACAATTAAACTGTATTGCCTTGATGCTCTTTCCGCAATATTAACAAATCCAGTAAATACTGAATATGGATACTAATTAAAATAACACCTTTTGTAGCATTAATCACTTGATGTGCTTTGCTGTGCAATATAAGCTTATATATGTCTTTTCAGATATAAAAGGATTTTCCTGTTTTCAATAAGAATGTATACAAATATATACAGATCAGTCTGTCTGATTATTTAAAGATGCCTGCATTTGATTTTATTAAAACAAAATACAGTGACAACAGTAACAGGAATATACCTGAAGGGTGGACTAGAATTTTCACCAGTATTTATTTGCTTGTCCACAATGCTTCAACTTGTTATGCAGGAAGTCTCCAGCATTTTGGAGCAATGGCTGGAGACATTTGAGATTCTGATAAGACAGGGTCAATACATGTGGTTTGTTCAGTTTTGGTTTGGTGTGCTATTAGACTCCAGCCATTATGGTTTTCAGGCAGTCAGTATATGTAGCCGCCATGGCTTTTTGGACAAATTGTGATTTAACAAGACGTATATAGGTAGTTTTTGAATCCTTAGGACTATTAAAATAATCTTGTCTTCCTGCTTCATACCAATCAATCATGGAACTGGCAAGCCTCAAACAGCAAGCTAAATTTCTCTGGTTTCTGTAATATTTTTGGTATAATAGAGGAAAGTGATGTATTGAGTTCCCAGTGTGTCTGTGAAATACAAGTGTTTTATTGAAGATTATAGGGATAACAAGTTCTCTGTGTTGATTATACATACAATCACATTTACCATTGGTAGCCATTTCTCAAGCTTTCTCCTATTTCCCTGTATCTCTAGATAGCAACCCCCTTGGAGTAGGTATCTCTCAAATCTGATTTTTTTTTTTTTTTGGTTAAGCAAAACGTAAGAGTGGCACTATTTACACCTTAAATCGTACACGTTTTTCCTCCTTGGTGCATCTGCTTTAGCATAGTAAGCTATTTTTTTTTAAGTTGCAAAATTAAAATATGCTTGTGGCATAAACTGTACAATAAACACAAAGTTGGAGGGTGCTAATTTTTTAAAAGCCTCCAATGGTAGGCTGCTTGGAATCAAATAGATTCTGCAGATCAAAGCAGTGTTTAATTCTCATTAATTATATTGTCTCTCCATAGCTTCTCTGTTTCTTGGTTATTGTTCAAGCTTTTTCTGTTTCTTCAGTCCTTTTCCATGGACACAATATAGGAACTTTAATGAATTCCCATTTTCCTGATAATTTTGATTATATTGAAAAAATGGTTGCTTAAAGTTAGAAGTACTATTTCATATATATTTTACTTATTTCAAGAATCTTGGAAATACAAATACAGTCAGGACCATAAATATTGGAACAAGGATAACTGTTTTGGCATTTGGCCTCTGTGTACCACCACATTGAAGTTGAAAGGAAACACACCCAGATGGGAGCGAAGTCAGGACTTTCAGCTGTAATTCAAGAGGTTTGACAAAAGTGGGGCACTAACCATTCAGGAAGTATAGCCAGTGGCATACACACACACCCATCGTTGGTGGCTCATAAGTAATGGAACAAACCAACATCATTACAAATATAAGGATTGCCTTTATTTCCTGGATGAAAATCCTTTGCAGTCAATGACTGCCTGAAGTCTGGAACCCACAGACATGACCAAATGCTGAGTTTCCTCCCTTGAGATGCTTTGCCAGGCCTTTACTGCAGCTGCCTTCAGCTGCTGCTTGTTTCTGGGTCTTTCTGCCTTCAGTCTTGTCTTCAGTAAGTGAAAAGCATGCTCTGTTGGGTTGAGATCAGGTGACTGACTTGGCCATTGAAGAACATCCCACTTCTTTGCCTTGAGAAACTCTTGGGTAGCTTTTGCTGTATGTTTTGGGTCATTATCCATCTGCAATATGAAGCAGCGTCCTATCGGTTTGGCAGCATTTGGCTGAATCTGAGCAGAAAGTATAGCCTATACACTTCAGAATTCATCTTGCTGCTTTTATCAGCAGTCAGGTCATCAATAAACACCAGTGACCCGGTTCCATTGGCAGCCATACATGACCATGCCATAACACTGCCTCCACCATGTTTGACAGATGATGTGGTATGCTTTGGGTCATGAGCTGTTCCTTTCCTTCTCCATACTTTTCTCTTCTCATTATTCTGGTGCAAGTTAATCTTGGTTTCATCAGTCCAGAGAATCTTATTCCAGAACTGGGCAGGCTTTTTTAGGTGTTTGCTGGCCAAGTCTAATCTGGCCTTTCTGTCCTTGAGTGTTACCAGTGGTTTGCACCTTGTTGTGAAGCTTCTGTATTCACATTCATAAAGCCGTCTCTTGACTGTAGATGTTGACAGTGACATGCCTACCTCCTCAATAGCGTTCTTGACCTGGCTAGATGTTGTGAAAGGGTTCCTCTTCACCATGAGCAGAATTCATGGTCATCCACTTTAGTTGTCTTTCGTGGTCTTGCAGGCCTTCTGCTGTTGCTGAGCTTGCCAGTTAATTCCTTCTTTTTCAGCATGTTCCAAACTGTCATATTGGACACTCCTAATGTTTTTGCTATCTCTCTGATGGGTTTATTTTGTTTTCTCAGCCTAATGATGGCCTCCTTCACTTGCATGGACACCTCTTTGGACCTCATGTTGAGAGTTCCAGTGAACAGCTACCAAATGCAAATGTAACACTCAGAACCACCTCCAGGCCTTTTATCTGCTTGATTGGTCATGGGGTACCCAGGAAACAGGCCACACCTGGCCATGCAGCTTCTTGTCAGCCATTCATTCCATTACTTATGAGCCACCAACGATGGGTGTGTGTGTATGCCACTGGCTGTACTTCCTGAATGGTTCGTGCCCCACTTTTGTCAGACCCCTTGAATTACAGCTGAAAGTCCTGACTTCGCTCCCATCTGGGTGTGTTTCCTTTCAGCTTCAATGTGGTGGTATACAGAGGCCAAATGCCAAAACAGTTATCCTTGTTCCAATATTTCTGGTCCTGACTGTATATGATTTGCTGTCCTTGATTATATCCTACTAACAATTCCATGAAATTTGTAAGTCCAGAAAAACTCACCTAGTGAGTTTTGTGACTTAATGGGAATGGAGTGCAGGGTTTCTAAGCCCCAATTCAACAATTTAACCACAATTTGATTATCCCTACAGTGTTCGTGATTTCTTAATTCTGCTGACATATTCATCTTTTCATACAGTATTTTCTGTATCTCAAAATGGAAACCGTCTGACCTCCAAATAAACCTCAACTAGCCAAAAGAAGGCAAAGCAATGATGTGATATCACACAATGAGTGAAGCTTTTTAGAAACAAAAATCGCAGTTTTGGGTTTCTGGAGGTCTGTTTGCTGTGACTGACCAAAGGCTTAATTTTTTAGTTTTCTGCTAATAAACTTTCTGCTAATAAAGTTGGTGTTGCCACCAACTTTCAATAGTAGAGCGTTGGGTTCCACACATGCACAGATAAAGCTCAGGGGTACTTGTAGTCCAAATACTGCCTGTCACAGTGCTAAGGCTTGTTCCCTTATTATATCCTTGAAATATTGTAGATCAGGTCAATATAATCACTTACTGATAATAAGAATCATTAGTATCTGCTGACAGTAATAGTTATGCAATTTTATGTGAATGAAGTAACTTTTTGTTTTCTGCTTGACAACCTGTTCTATGTCAGCCAAAAGTTTGCATATTTTTTATTATGAAAGAAGCTGGTCTGCATATCAAGTAGAGTAGTTCTTTCTCATAATGAACATTGCTATTTCTACAGATGCCTAATTTCTAAATATATATGTATTACATATATGAGCCATTCTGTCAAAACTCTGCAGCATGGGCCGACTATTTTATTTTTCATGGTCATGTTAAAAGTAGCCCTGAGGCTGATTCCTGCAACACTCTATCACCATGAGCTTTCTACTAATTTACAAACGTGCCCAATAAGTATTTTTAGAAGTTCTTTTCTCATTCTTAATGTTTAGACTGCTCTCTAGTCTTAATACAAAAAAATTTAAACGCCACGTTAAAAATATAGGTTCGTCTCTTAAAAAAAAAAAATCAAAGATTTCCAATACTGTGTTAATAGTGTAGATAAAAGAGAGATTAATATGGGTTGGGAATGCTTTGCTGCCTTAGGATCTGGATACTAGCTGCCACTGAAGGAAGCACAAATTCTCCTTTGTATCAGAGGAATTCTACAAGAGAATATTTGATCACCTGCCCATAAGCTAAAGTGCAGCAAGGGTCATGCAGCAAGAATTATCCCAAGCATACTAGCAAGTCTTCATGAAGAACTTAGGTATTTTGGAATGGTCAAGTCCTAGTCCATGCCCAAACCCTATAATAAAGTTGTAGCAGGACCTGAAATGAGTACTGTAGTTCATGCTAGAAATTTTCACATTTTACTAAGATAAAGCATTTTGCCATGGAGGAAGGTTCCCAAATTCCTAAACAGCCATGTGAGAAACTAATCTCTGACTACAGGAAGCATTTGACTGCAGTTACTGAGCTAAAAGTAGTGCAGTTAGTTACTGAATCTAAAGGGTGATTACTTTTTCATGCTGGCATATTGCATGCTAGGTTAATTTGTTTATAAAATAAATGGAGCATAGACCAAAATTTGGTGTTATTTGTTCCTTCAATTTCTTTATGTAGGACTCACGTGAAGAACACACAGTGGCAAAGATACTAAAAAACTGAGTAAATCCAAAAGAGCTGTTATGTTTTCACAGAACTGTATGTTGGATTTCAATGCTTAAGATATTAATACATTATTTGCTTAGTTGGCTCTTTGTTGGAGATTATTGTGGCTTTTGAGTAGGTATAGAGTAACACTGTTTATAACACTGTTCAACTTGGCTTTTAGTGTCTGATGAATGAAAGCCTATAGTGTAAGAGTGCAGCTTTTTGTGTGCAAGAAAGGCATCTGTGTTATAACAAGAGGAGGAGACCCCAATTAGACAAATGCTGGAGTTCCCGCATAAAAAAAGGAATGCATTATTTTCTAGCTAGAGTAAATATTTATACAAATAAACTTTTCTTTTCAGCTGCTCATCAGGATTGCTATCGCACTACCAGCTTGGCTAGAAATTCTGTTCTCATTGCCCAACAAGGCTGCACGTGGAGATTGAGAGGCAGATGAGCAATTTAGACAAAATGGGTTTGTCTTTAAAGTAAAGCTAGAGGTCTTGGCTTTTAGGAGTAAAAAGTAAAATGTATAGCATTTTGTAAAATCAAATAGGAATTGGGAACTGTTGTAAAAGTGTGTAAGAAAAGCCTAGTATGTAAGGAGCTAGAATGCAGAAGCTAGTATTTCTGATACTTTTCTTGGTTTCATTCATGTATATTGATTTAAAATGTGATTTTTTGTGTGTGTGAGGCCAGAACTATTAAGGTTATGGTGAGAGATTTAGAATGTAAATGCCTTGGTTATTTTTCTTGTTTATTTTGTTTTTACATTCAGCCTATAGTCATTTTGCCTTTATAGAATGCTGCTTATATTGGATGTCGTTTTTAAATTAACTTATCAAAAGTCTGTCTATAAGCTCAGTATGCTCAGTTCCTTTTTTTTCCACAAAGAGAGAATGTTAGAACTATGATGGAATAAGCCAATATCAGGCATAGGATTAATATTAAAGGGAAAGTGTACTTCATTGTATTACAAGAATAATGATTCAAGGATAATGGTTGGATACAGGTTTAAATTTGCATCCCATTGATTTTTGTGGGTTTGCTCTAAACATGAATGAAGTGTTCATCCAACCCACTGTTTTTCCTTTGAAGGAGTGAGTTACAATACTCCTGTTTAACAAGTAGGTATATGATTTTTCATTTCCTCTGCTCAAAAAAGAATTTAGCTTAAAAGTATGTTTATTTTATTTAACATTTTAATAATCAGCTTCCAGGCATCAGCAGAGAAGCTAAAGCTGCTTTTCATGGCTTAAAAAAGGAGGGTGGGGGTAAATATATCCAACAATGTCCCTTCAAGAGGTTTCCTTCTGCATAAACCCTACTTGTTGCTAGTCTGCAAACCCGACTAGGTTGCACTTGTAAATGAATGAAGGGAACCTAATCTTATCTCAGAGGACTATTCTCTCTCTCTCTCTCTTTCTCTTTCTCTTTCTCTCTCTCTCTCATATTTAAGTCATGGTAAAATTGCTAGCTATTGTAATTTTAAAAATACATATTTCTTACTACTATTGATTAAGTGCTATCTGACTTGAAAAGTTACATTCCAGAATATGCAAGGAATTTTTTGTTCTAATGAAGTAAAAAAAAAATTCACTTGGTTGTTGCTTCCCCTTCCCCCCCAGGGGGGAGGTAGTTTCAAGCACATTAAGCAAAAAACAAATTCCAACTCAATTCATGTTACTTCACAATAAATATTCCTGTAAACATTATAATTAATTGTAAACACCTCTACATTTATTTTTAAAAGTCTATTATGTGTAAACTCTTGACTGTAAGAAAAGCACTTGAAATATTTTTAATATTACATTTATTTGAGTCAACCTTTTTGCTTAATGAGCATGGTTTTATTTTGATTTTGGGGGAATTTATAGTAACTAGAAAGCCTGTTTCAATGTGTGCAGATTTAAGTCTCAAGGATATTTTTTCCTGTGGTAATTTTGCTATGAAGTAATGTAATTTTAATGGTCTGTGTTCAGTTGTATATGACGTAGTATAGCAGTTTACTGCAACATCTTTGCAATCTCTTTAATTTTGCTTAACTCTTGAATAGAATAAAGTTTTATTTAGTACGCATTTAAAACAACATTAACCATGATAAACACTGTTATAGATATGGTGTAATCCTATATGTCTACTCAGAAGTAATTCTTCAGTAAATCCAAATAAGAGTTTGTGATTATTGTAATTTAACAAATTCACAGTGAGAGGAGTATGCATAGATTTATATAGTTAAACTATAGACCTTAAAACGTGAGAAGAGAAATTAGAGGAGAAATTGCTCTGTGTGTGTGTGTGTGTGTGTGTGTGTGTGGTGTATAATATAACTAGCCTAGTTAATGTAATTAATTTATTTCTTGTCTGAATCTTCTTTCATTCAAACTATTGAGAATTTTCTAACACTATATATGCTATTGGTTTTCATAGATTTGCTATTCAAGGACTTATTAAATTGCTAGCAATCAAGTTAAATGTGGAAGTTTCACATTCAGAAAAAAAGATTATGAAACTTTAGAAAGGTACTGGAGAAACCTATGTCACTAGCTTTGTAAGAAGTAAACATAATTGGATTTTTTTGTGTTTTTTATACATCTTGCTGAAAAGTATATTTTCTTGTATAACTGTTATATAAAGTTTACATTGTAATTTGTTTCTTTTTAATAGGTCCTGGACAGTTTGCTAGCACAATATGGAACTGTGGAAAACTGTGAGCAAGGTAGCGTAACATTCAAAATACTTTATTTAAAAGAAATAACAAAATCAAGTTTTAATTTATTTTTTTCTATATATCCTTTTTTTGTTCTAGTGAATACTGACACAGAGACTGCAGTAGTAAATGTAACATACGCCAATAAGGACCAGGCCAGGCAGTAAGTCCTTTTGTGTGTGTGTGTGTGTTTTCCCCAGCTTTAAAATAGTTTTTCTCTTATGCATTAATATTTGATACAGTCTCTTATTTGGCATTTTGTTTTATATTTACTTTTTAAAATAATCAAAATACTAAGGCTACAATCTTCATCCAACTGCTTGTAAATAAGCCGTGTTGAATTTAGCTGGATTACTTTTTGAGTAGGAACGTATTTAGTTGCTGTGCCGAATTGTAGTTATTAAACTAGTTATTAAACATTTATGAGGGAGTAAGATAATTTAACATAAAACAGCTCCTTCATCAGGCTGTGTGTTCAGTTTCCTGAAATCCCCAACCAGACTTCCTCTTGAGAAGAAATGGTCCATACAACTAGAGAATGCCAGATTGAAGACATCTACAGAAGGATTTGAATCTAAATGAACACTCATACATACATTCCAATAGTATGAACAACCAAACTATGAGAAGATGAAAAATTATAATCTTTTTTTAGAAAACTTTATTAAAGCATTTTCAAAATATACATAAAATCTAAAAAGATTGAAACAAGGAAGCCTACAAAGAAAAAGAAACAGAACCAAAAAGGTGTGAAAAAACACAAAACAAACTACTACAAAGTGACTTTTGACTTTGTGTAACAAAGATACACATAAATCAATATCAATCTCTTACTCCAATTCATATTCTAGTAAACATTATTTCTATAAAGCATTTAAATTCTCATTATTACATTCCCTTCTAAAACAAAATTACCCTCCCAATTAAAGAAAAACATATAAAACCCTTCAAACATAAGTTGGAGCCTCGTATAGTAACAAACACTACCCTTCTTCACTATAATTTGCTCCTATCTGCCAACTAAAATAACATTAACCAAAAATATAAAAATTATCCAAACAGCATAAACATTTATCCAAACCGTTAAGAAACCATCCTGATAAACACATTTAGACAATTATCCCACTTCAAAGTAAACCAAGGCATTTACAGGTCTTAGTATTATGTACAGAGCTTTCTTCTTGTCAGTTTCAAATTCTACAACCTGCTTAAAAAGCCCAAATATTTGTCTAAAATCTTCCATCCTCTAGAGTTTAATTCTCTTTCTTGATCATGGTGTGGTGCCAATACTGTCTTGTTATCTTCAACTTTTGACAACTCAGTTTTCCTTTGACTATTAGTTTTCAGCCTTATCAGTTTCTCTCAATTCTTGTGACAATTTGGACTCCACAAATTCTTAGAAATGCTCCAAGACTTGAATAACAGCATTGTAGAGATCTTTAAATATCAAATTTCCTCCATATTTCTTAACAGTAAGATAGATTATGTTGTCCTAGTACCTCAGGAAGGTAAAGTCATTAATGCTGTAACTGAACACTCTCTCCAGCCTTTTTATCTCCGGTGTGGCCAATTAGGAAAATAAAAAGTAATAGCAAACAGCATTCCCATGGTAAAGTGAAAGCAAATAGATCAGAACTCCAAACTGCAGATTCAGCGAAGAAGAGAAAGTTTTATATTCCTCAAAAATCACTTTAATTGAAAAAAGCAATAAAAAAATTCTTTAAATCTCAATTTAACAAATTATATATAAAAAGCCAAATTACTAAGTTAATAATTTTCAAAAATAATGGGAGTCACCAAGAGATTCTGCATTTCTTAGTTGTAGAAAGCCTCTCTTTGGTAAAATTCAAACAAAACAAACTTAGTGCTGTAGAAATGGGGTGGGCAGCTTTAAGGTCTGTTTTTGGCTTCAGAGCGGCTTGGGAAGAAGATAACAGCCCCGCCTCCCAGCTGATAGCTTACCAATCGATCGCAAAACGCTGTTTTGCGGTCTTGGTGTGACCAGCTGTCTGGAGAACACATGGGGGATTCCTGGGGTTCTCCTTAATCTGGAGAATGCTTCTGGGCTCCAGGGAAGCCTGCCGGAGCCCAAGAAAAAAAGACGCTCTGACAGGTCAGTCTGCAGACAGCAGAAAAAACCAGCTCAAGCAGCCATTGTCCCCACCGGAAGTCTGAAAAATCATAATCTCTTAAAGGGATTGAAAGCTGTTGGCATTTGTCTGAATTGGAAACATTTCTTGTGGTTTATATACTCCCCCCCACCACATTCCAGCTTGATCCACATTTAGGCCTGTGTCTATTTACTACTACTATACTACTATGCCACATAATGAGAAGACAGGATACCCTGGAGAAGATGCTGATGCTAGGGAGAGTGGAGGGCAAAAGGAAGAGGGGCCGACCAAGGGCAAGGTGGATGGATGATATTCTAGAGGTGACGGACTCGTCCCTGGGGGAGCTGGGGGTGTTGACCGACAGGAAGCTCTGGCGTGGGCTGGTCCATGAAGTCACGAAGAGTTGGAAGCGACTAAACGAATAAACAACAACAACATACTACTATGCTATACTTTTTTTTTTTGAAGTACAAGTCTTTTTCAGTTTCTAGTTAACATATTTCAGGATTGCAGAATTGGAAGTAATGAAATACTCATCTGAACATGTAGTGATTTATTAGACATATAAGGCCACCAGATCAAAAAAGACTAAAGGTGGCATACAAAATTAAAAACATCATAAAAGCATACAACCAAATACAGAAATATGCAACCTGGAAAATCCAACCACCCATTTTCAATGGGTCTTTTATTCTAGGTCTGCAGTAGTCTATTGAAGATTTTATTAAATGTATATTTTTAAAGCTCCTCTCCCACAGATACACACTAACAGAGGAAACTAGGCTGCCATTAAGTATAGCAGGTTGTATAGTCTTGTGTAAAATGATCACAGTTCAAAATTGGCTACCATTCTAGTAGAAGCAAGTTCTGAAGTAGTGAAAGTTTAATCTCTCTACATGCCCTGCCTTTTTCAAACTTGCTAAATAGTCAAGAGTATGCTCTTAAAATCACAGTGAGGAGTGATTTTATGGATGTGAGGAGTCAGATTTTATGGTATGTAGGGCTTCAGATGTTGCACACACAGCCACACGTAGTCAACGTTGGCTGATCTTCAAAATGCTGGCCTGGATCAGACCTGACTGGTACTTGGATGAGAGATTACCAAGAAATTCCAGGACTGCAGACTAGACTGGGAAGTTGAAAAAAGAATCCCAGAAGAAGGCAATAGCAAACCAGTTCTGAAAGCTACCTGGACGTGTCCATAAAATCATCAGGATTCACACTCCGAGAAAAAAAGAGTGTATGTTATCTAAAGCTTTATTTTAAAAAATGTTTAAAGACTGATCTGTGCCCTAAATGCTGGCATTTTAACTTACATTTCGGTGCATAGCCTTTATAATATAAAAGTATTATTGGTGATAAGCAGTTGCAGAAAGGGTACATTAATATTTTTAAAAATGTGTTATTGACCCAACACTGCATCGAAGAATATCATAAAATCGCGAACGTGGATGTCTGGAGATAGCCATACAATTTCAGTACTTGGATGTGTTTTATCACCAATTTTACTGGTTGTGGTGTTTTGCTAATCCATACATCTGCTTGGAAAATCTGATGTCATACCACTACAAGGTGAAAAGATGAAGATGGAATTCTGTGCCACCTAGTGGCTAACTGAAATTAATCAGCCAGTTTCTTTCTTTTTCTCTGTATGCTACACATTTACACTTGTTTTCCTCAACCATTTGGTGATACGGACAATTTTCAAAGGGCCTACATAGAACTAATGTTCCTAGAATTGTCTACTGTAAGAGTTGCAAAACACTGTAGTATTAGATCATTTCCATACACGGAACAGTTCACTTGTTTAAAAAGTTAGAAGATTTTTTAATAGTTTCTCTCTCTCAGTACACATGTCTCTCGGTAGGGTGCACTTTTGAAGTAAACTGCTCTTCACATCGTGTTCTATCCCTCTTGTCTGTTGTCTCTAGAAAATATATATGTGTGGGTGTGTGCACGTGCATGTGGAATTAAAGCTTTAATACTGAATAAAATGTTCAAAGGTATTTAATGAACTTTTTCTGGTGTATACCTTGCTATGATTTTGAAGCCACAAGAACCATTTTCCTAAATTCATATCATATGAGAAAGGCAAACTAGTTGGTGAGAGGTGGGTTAGTTAATTTTCTAATATACCATGACATGATTTTTTGAATGTTACTAATTGGTCAGCAGTAACCAATTGACAGTTTCAATTAATTTATACAGTATTGTAATTAGATATTTGCCTGGGTTAGTAACACTTGCCTCCAGGCTGCCAGGTGCAGCCCCTGAACAGCTGCATGTGAGTAGAAAAAGGGGGAAAGAGCAAGTTTGCCAAGACAGATTGGCTGCTTGCCCCACAGAAGAAACAAAATAAGGATGCTCTCACTGCTGTATTAGCCCTCTCATATGAAGTGATTTTGGTAGGGCTGAAGGATTGCTGCTACAATATATTGCTGTACTGATTCAAAAATGAGTTATGGAGGGTGCAGGAATTCTTCTATGTTAGGAAGCCAAATGATTTAAATAGATCCATGACTATATAATGGGAAACTGAATGAGAAACCCGTGTTTGAGTTGAGAAATGTTGGATTAGATATTTTAAATGTATGTTGGTTTCTCTAAAATTTGGTCATTTGGTGAAGGCAGAGAAGGAAAAACTTGCCCTTCCAAATTCATGTGGAATTTGGATTAAAAGGTAAAGGCTTTAAGAGTAGTTATTTTCCTTTAAAGGACAGCCTTAAACATTATTGATTTCAAATTTATGTTTATGCTGCTACTGAGGTAGATGGGATTTTGTAAGTTTTATATTCGTTGGGTTATGCTATTCATTCAGCGACCTACTCTAGAAGCGTCAGGTAGATTTACAAAAGCCCCATGAGAGATCTGTCAATTTAAATCCACGGTTGCATAGATAAGCAGGATTTTTCTTTATATCATTTGTTGGAAGTCAGTGATTATTTCATTTCACTTCGTTCTGACAAATTTGAATAGGGAGGCACAGTAGAAAATGAATTATCCCCACTGGTAAATTAAATAGATTGTCATTCTAGATTTGATAGATTATGATAAGAGAAAGATATATATCTGTATAGGATGATATATCATGTATACAGTGTATATAAGCTTGAGAAACTCCACATCAAGTCATACTTTAATCTAAATTCTAACCTAGTTTATTGTGTTTAACTAGAAGTATTTCATAACATCCTCTGGAAAAAAAGTGTTATAAACTAATAACTTCTGTGTTTTTTTCCCCTGCTTTTTGGCTGAGATCAAGTGTGGTCTTATGTACAAAGCTATCCCAGATTCATTATAAGTATGCTCATTGAGCATTATCCACTATAAGAATTCCCGGAACAGCTAGTTAAGTTTCTTTAAAGTGCTTAGATGAGTTCAACTTTAAAATTCAGTAACAAACTACACTACTCAAGAGTGGATTACTTTATTCAAGTTTCTTAATTTAATGAAATTAACAGTTTATTTGTCTTTCTGGACAAGTTTTATTTCCTTCCTTTCAAATTGACATATGTTGGAAAATATTTTTAACTCTCTGGATGAGGAGAGAAATATTAGCAGCAAAGCAAGTGTATGAGCTGTGTTTTGAAATACACTTTTTCTTTCCTATAAGAAAAATGCATATTTGTTTACCTCACGTAAAGTAAGAATCAACTTGGATTTCAGCATAATGCAGTTTGCCATGCCTACGCTTATTGTGTTCAGTGAGCTTGGAGTACCAAAATTTGTATGACACACAACTTTTTTGGTTACTTACTTGAAGAAAGGTTTGTGTGGTATGGCATAATAATATCTTACAGTCATGTGAAAAAGTAAGTACACCCCATAAAGTTTTGTTTTCTTGTTTAGCATATGTGGACATAGTGCTGTATCTTCATTGAAACAATATATAAAGTTGATGTAATTAACTTTAAACAAAGTTTAAAGTTAAACAAAAAGAAAAAAGATGAAAAAATGACTTTGCAATCAACAAAAAGTTAGCAGATGTGCCATTTCCTTCTGTGGAAAAAGTAAGTACATCCCTGGCTCTAATACCTGATAATTGCCTCCTTTGGCAGAAGCAACCTCAGGTAGGTGTTTCTTATAGCCGTCTACCAGTCTCTGCCATTGAGAGGAATTTTTTCCCACTCCTTTGTGCAAAATTTTTTTAGCTGTGCAATATTTGAGGGGTTTCTTGCATGCACAACCTGTTACAAATCACCCCATTGGGTGGGATTTAGATCTGGGCTTTGACTTGGCCTTTCCAGAACCTTCAATTTTTCTTTTTTTTTTTTTTCCCCCAGCCATTCCTTGGTGGATTTACTGGAATGTTTGGGTCATTGTCATGTTGCAAGGTACACTTTAGTTCAGTCTTCTGACAGATGGTCTCACATTACTGTCAAGAACCCTCTGGTACAATGTAAAATTCATAATAGATTCTGTGATGGTGAGCTGCCCAGGCCCTGATGCAGCAAAGCAGCCCCAAAATATAATATTTCCACCACCATGCTTTACAGTTGGTATCAGGTTCTTCTGGTGAAATGCTGTCTTTGGTTTTCACCAAACATGTCTTCTGGTACAGTGGCCAAATAACTCTTATCTTTGCCTCATCTGTCTATAGCACATCCTTCCAGAAGTCCTGGCCTTTGCCTAGGTGTTCTTTCTAACGGTAGACTCATGCACTAATGATAGACTCATCAGTAATGGTGAGAGCTACCTGTAGGTCACATGATGAAATGTGGGGTTTTTTAGAAACTTCTTTCAGCATCTTGTATTCTGCTCTTGGACTGAACTTGCTGGGATGGCCTGGCCTGGACAAATCAGCAGTTGTTTGAAATCTTCTCCACTTAGATAATCTTCTGGACTCACAGGCATCTATAACCTTCTTTTTGGAGGCCTCAGAGAGTTCTTTAAATATAGGCATGATGATATCACACACACCAACAACAAAGAGCAAATCAAACTAAATGTATGAAGTTTAAGAGAGGTTCCTCCCAGATCTTCTCTAACAATGTTCTGATCATTTACACCTGATTCTAATTTTAGGTATTTGAGGTAGTG
This sequence comes from Candoia aspera, assembly GCF_035149785.1. Lineage (NCBI taxonomy): Eukaryota > Metazoa > Chordata > Lepidosauria > Squamata > Candoiidae > Candoia > Candoia aspera. The sequence continues at coordinate 32,982,165 of NC_086156.1, read as the reverse complement.
ATAAACGTAGGCAGTACTTACTTTTTCCACATGTGAAATTTGCATTCATGTTTATTCAAATTATACAACAGACTACAAAATATAAATGGTGCATGATATTTGTTACATCCCCTTTATCAGTATTGTTGAAATAAAGATCAAATATCTGTATGTTGAAATACATTGAAAAAGTAAAAAATTTCAGTGGGGTGTACTTTTTCACAGTGTCAGCAGTGATCAGCCTGGAATGCTTTAAAATGCAGTTTTTATATGAAAAGCCTGAATTTTGTGTAGAAAGTCTTGTGAGGAAGAAAAGTAATTTTTAGCATGTTCTCCTTATTGATGTTATAATTTAAGTGCTTTAACATATTTCCTGCATTGCACTGGATGTTACATGAATGGGACTTACACTCTCTGTATTTATGCACTTTTTACAATTTGCTGTCATTTGGTGTTGGAATTCTCAGATAGTTTAATAAGATTATCTGGGAAAATAAAAAAACATCTTTTTGCAAATGTTGGAGTGTTATACAGGTAGTCCTTGGATTACGACAGCAGCTGGGACTGGGATTGCCATCACTAAGCGATGTCACAAAGCATGATGTCATGTGACTGCATCACTTAACACCGGCAATCCCAGCAGTCTTGGTTGGCGTTGTAACCCCAAAATGCACAGGTCGGGTTGTTAAGCGGGAAGAGGTAGGAGTCCCAGGTAAGGAGCATGGGGGGGGGATGCCACAGGCAGTGCTAGAAGGCATGGGTGGGCTGGCGGAGGCTGCAGGTAGGTGGATGCTGCAAGCATATGCTATGGAGTGTGGGTGGGTGGAGGGTGCTATGGAGTATGAGATCCCTGGGATCTCATACTTCATAGTGGGCTCCTTGGGAGAAAAAGCTGTGGAAGCAACTTACTGGGGTGATGTGTGACCTTCCCTGCCAGCTTCCCCATTGACTTTGCTTGTGGGAAGCCAGCAGGGAAGGTATCAGACTTACTAGATAGAGTGGACAGGAAACACAACTAGATAAGCTAATTCTACTTTATTGTAGCTACATTAACAGAATCTTGCAAGTCTGAAAGTATAATTCTCCCACCCTCTCCATTACAGCCCAAGAAACTACGGAGAGTCTCTTCTGAATCTCTTGGCCCTCCCACTATCCAGTTGTGGGCTATGCTGTTTCTTGTCTGATTGGCAGCATTTCTTGGCTCATTCTCCCAAGGTCTTTCCCACATACCATTACAGAAGGTTGCAAATGGCACCTGAGCACCCGGATCATGATCACGTGAATGTGGGGACACTGCGATGGCCAGAACTTTGAGGATTGGTCGTAAAGTCCATTTTTTTAGCACCATCATAATTCTGAATGGTCATTGAATGAATGGACATAAGCCAAGGATGTATGCCACATAAATTAAGTAACTGACATTTAAAATGAGTATAAGAATTTTAATAGAACTAAATTTGGATAAAAAGTACTTTGATTAGCATATTAATTGATTCCCAGTGGTATCTTTCTCCAGTACTTCAAGATTTGTGTGTATTATTCAGTAGGAATATCATAGTATAATCAATTGGTCTGAGAAAAACTGTTCATTAAATCTCACTGCATAGAAGTAGGTGGTGCTTTTGATTCAGACGTTTATCATTTTCTAGTAAAAATATATACCTCTGGGTCAGGTTCTGCATAAAAAGAAAGACTATATATTTAATAGCTCAACTATTAGGAGGAAGCTATAAAACCGTACTTTCATATTTATAGTCTAAAGAGTCATAAAATCAAGGAAGAAAGATGAAAGGAAGATGAAGGGAAGACAATTCAAATCTAGATAACTAACCGGTAGTCCTCACCTAATGACAGCAGTTGGGACCAGCAGCTCTGTCGCTAAGCAATGTGGTTGTTAAGTGAAACGTGACCACGCCTGACTTACAACATCAGTTCTGCAATCATTAAGCAAATCACCCAAGGTTGTTAACCACAATGTCACATGACCACAACCTGCGACTTAACTGCTGGCTTCCCCATTGACTTTGCTTGTCAGAAGCCAGCTGTGAAGGTTGCAAATGGCAATCACGTGACTGCGGGGCGCTGTAGCCATCATAAATGTGTGCCGATCGCCAAATGCCTGAATCATGACCATGGGGATTTTGCAGCCATCATAAGTTCAAGGACCAGTCATAAACATACTTTTTCAGCACTGTTGTAAGTTCAAATGATCATTAAACAGGACAGTTGTTAACTGAGGGCTACCTGTACTTAAAATTTGAATTTCTTGGGCATGCTGGAGAACAGGATCCAACCCAGAGTCCAGCTCTTCCCCATGTGCTTCGTAGTGTCATCAGTTAGGGCCAGAGGCCTTCCTCTTATCATGTTGCCTACCTTCCAGTGATAAGCAGCTTTAAGACTCCAGCCAATCACACCTTCATTTGTCTGAGGGCTCTCTCTGCCAATGCATGCCTATCTGTAAAGAGAAAGTTAAATGTGGCTTTTCAAAAGCCAGCATTCGAAAGACCTCCCAGCTGGGAATGCTTTAAGATGTTGGCTCCCAAAGTACTTTTTGCCCTAGGGAAACATGAGAAAGGCAGAACTTCAGAGAAGCTCTGTTTCAGGTTGCTATCAATGCTGCTTTCAGTGTGATTCTAGGCATTTCCTCATGAGGAATAAAGGAGATAATACTTTAGGCATGCAGAGAAGGGCCTTATTTAAGAAGTTATGAGCCAGATGGGAGAACTTACTGCTCCAAATGAAATGCTATAATTGATTGGCTTCCTGTTCTGCAGCTTCATCTTTCAATAACTTACTTTCTTTGTCAACTTATATAGAGCAATTGAAAAACTGAACGGATTCCAGCTTGAAAACTATTCATTAAAAGTTGCATATATTCCTGATGAAATGGCAGCCCAACCGCCACCTCAGCAGCATCCTCAGGGGAGACGTGGATTTGGGCAGAGAGGTCCCCCTAGACAGGGTTCACCAGGTGCAGCAACAAGGCAGAAACCACAGTCTGATATTCCGTTGCGGATGCTTGTTCCCACCCAGTTCGTAGGAGCTATTATTGGAAAAGAAGGGGCCACCATCAGAAACATCACAAAGCAGACACAGTCAAAGTAAGTTGCTGTATGAATTCTTTATTATCTGTTTTAAAGTGTTACATTTGTTGCATTTCTGTTAGTGAAATAACTCTAGTTTTTAATTGGAAAAGAAGAATATGACTTCTTATCATCTTGCTTTTTGAATGTTCAGTTGAACAGAAATGGTGCCAACTGGGTACATTTCAGTAATGCTGTTAAGAGTTTTTGAAGCATATTTTTACATGTTAAGAATTCAGACAAACAATGGAATGTGTCATATTGCATTACATTGTTTTGCACCTATAGTTCCCCAATCTAGCTATTAAGGAGGCAGATACTCAACAGGATGGAAGAGAAGGGATTGCATGGATAAATAACTCATTCTTGGGCCAGTGCATCATAGTTAGAAAGACTGTGTTGTCTTTTTTGTCCATTTGTTCTTTTATTTAAAAATGAGTTATTTAACTTAATAGTGTTAAGATCATTATGAATTACTTTTTAAAGCTCAAATGTAGATTTTAATAAACTTCATTGAGGTGGGGGTTTTTAAACTTACTTTCAATAACATTTCAATATACCATTTTATTTCTTTTAAAATAGTCATTTTTAAACTGCTGTAGGATGAAATTAAGTTTAGGTAGAATATGAAGCATAGTCAATTTGTGAACTGAAAATGGGAGGGAGGAATTTGTATGAATGGGAGAAACATGGATGTCTGTAGGATGCTTCCAGTGATCAAAGCTAGAGTCAGGACCAGAAATATTGGAACAAGGATAACTGTTTTGGCATTTGGCCTCTGTATACCACCACACTGAAGTTGAAAGGAAACACACCCAAATGGGAGCGAAGTCAGGACTTTCAGCTGTAATTCAAGGGGTCTGACAAAAGTGGGGCACGAACCATTCAGGAAGTACAGCCAGTGGCATACACACACACCCATCATTGGTGGCTCATAAGTAATGGAACGAATGGCTGACAAGAAGCTGCATGGCCAGGTGTGGCCTGTTTCCTGGGTACCCCATGACCAATCAAGCAGATAAAAGGCCTGGAGGTGGTTCTGAGTGTTACATTTGCATTTGGTAGCTGTTCACTGGAACTCTCAACATGAGGTCCAAAGAGGTGTCCATGCGAGTGAAGGAGGCCATCATTAGGCTGAGAAAACAAAATAAACCCGTCAGAGAGATAGCGTGTCCAATATGACAGTTTGGAACATGCTGAAAAAGAAGGAATTAACTGGCAAGCTCAGCAACAGCAGAAGGCCTGCAAGACCACGAAAGACAACTAAGGTGGATGAACGCGAATTCTGCTCATGGTGAAGAGGAACCCTTTCACAACATCTAGCCAGGTCAAGAACGCTCTTGAGGAGGTAGGCATGTCATTGTCAACATCTACAGTCAAGAGACTTAGTGCCCCACATTTGTCAAACCCTTTGAATTACAGCTGAAAGTCCTGACTTTGCTCCCATCTGGGTGTGTTTCCTTTCAACTTCAGTGTGGTGGTGTACAAAGGCCAAATGCCAAAACAGAATCCTTGTTCCAATATTTCTGGTCCTGACTGTATATTGATAAGTGACATTGATCAAATCACTTCTAAACTTTAGTTTGGGTAAGCAGATCTTATAACAGTGGGTGAATATGACTTATTGTGACTTGCCTTAAAAAAGCTAAGCACAGTAGGCCACTGGAAAGTCCCAGGGCTGCTAGACTGGGAAGTCGGAAAAATATCCCAGAATAAGGTACAGGTAGTCCTCAACTTAAGACCATTCATTCAGTGATGGTTCAAAATTAGGACGGTGCTGAAGATATGGACTTACAACTGGTCTCCGAAGTTACAGCAACCCCTGCAGTTATGTGATGAAAATTCGGGCATTCGGCAGCCCATCTGCACTTAAAACCACAGGGATGCTTCAACTGTCCCCATCTGCCTATTTACCCCCCAACTCTAACCTTTTGGCCTCCAAGCATCCTGCCTTGCGGGGCAGGAAGCAGCCCCAGAACTGTGCAGAGCTGGGGCTGCTTGCCATGCTGCGGCTCAGGGGCTTCTTGGCATGTGTCCCTTGTGGCCTCCTTTTCAGCTTCCTACATGTGGCTCCCTGAACCAACTCCTGGCGCTTTCCCATTGGGCAAAACCACTTCTGGCCTTCCCCATTGGCTGGCATTCTTAATTGGGCCACAGTGCTGGGCCACCACATGTAGAAAGTGTTTGCCCGGAGTAGCATGGCAGACACAGGTCTGAAAAGGAGACAAGAGCTTGCAAAACGAACTCCAAGCATGCTCACTTCAGACCAGTCAGAATTGTCCTATTTCTGTTCTTGTGTTTGAGGTGTTAGAAAAAGAAGGATAGCTAGCAGAGTGACACAGCCAGGGCATTAAGGCAAGTGCAGAGGGGCTTCTTGGCACACCAAGAAGCCCCTGAGCAGCAGTGTGGCAAGCAGCCCCAGAGCTGTGTGGTTCTGACGCTGCTTGTTGCTCTGCAAGGCAGGTTGCAGAGTGGCCAAAAGGGCAGAGATGGGTTGGGGGAGATACCCAGGTGGGAGGAGTTGGAGGCAGTCCCTTACCTTACTGAGGCTCGGGGCTGTGGGGGACCAAGCCCAGAATGGCTTGGATTGGGATGGGTACTCGCTTAACAACCTGCAGTTCTTGGTTGACAGCAACAAAGAGTGCTGGGATTAAGGTCACTAAGCAGTGCAGTCACGTGACATCTTGCTTTACAACTGCATCACTTAGCAACAGAAATTCTGGTCCCAATTGTCGTAAGTCAAGGACTACCTGTAGTGGCAAATCATTTCCATGGAGTCAAGCTTAATTTGAGAGGGACTTTATCTAAAATTTGGTTAGATAAAAAAATTGACAGATTACTCTCTTTAGGACTTGGTCTAATCCCTCAAAGGAGCTTTTTGGTCAGAAACAGCCTTTTCTATGCATGTTCATCTTACAACAGATGCAGAGTAAATGAGGCTAGACAGCAAGACCACGTGGATTGAACTGAATGCATCTCTTGATACTAATGAGAATGCATAGCCATAACCTGACAGCTAGTTACAACATTTGGATTAGATTGTATTGGTTTATTTGTGTAGAACTCAGTTTTTGAAAGTCACAAACATTTTTACATTTTTTTCTTTTCAGAATTGATATTCATCGTAAAGAAAACGCAGGAGCTGCTGAAAAACCAATTACAATCCATTCTACTCCAGAAGGGTGCTCAACTGCTTGTAAAATTATCATGGAAATAATGCAAAAGGAAGCTCAAGACACTAAATTGTGAGTAAAAGTGTTCTAGTAAATCTTTTTTTTTTAAAAGAACATCTCAAATAAATACTTAATTATGGCGAACAAATTATATATAAAGCCAGTTTGGAATATTAGGTTTTAATTCTGTCCATATGTGTTGAAGAAAACAGCAAAGTATATCTATAGAGATAGATGTAAATGCTTTTATAGGAAAATGTATAATAGAATTTCAAGTGAATTTCTAACATTTCAAAATAGCAAATTATACACACACACACACACACACAAACAAAGAGTCCTTCCCAATATATTTAGCAATCATAATGTAAATAATATCTTGACTGTTGCATAAATTAAACAATAACAATTGAAACATGATGGAAGTGTTAGTAACAGTTGAAGCTGCTGCTAATTTTTAATGAGAAAGCCGTTCTAAATGATCTAGCTTTCTTGTGTCACAGAGCATTTCATAGGAGGTTTAAAGTCACATTGGCCTAGGAAATAACTTTGCTTTCTCCAGTCTATCAATCCTAAAGTAACCGTAGTACAGTGCTTCCATTCCTAACTTCTCTGATAACACAGTAATACAGGGTATAAGTTTTGATCAAGGAGCTCATATAATTATTGTAGGACAGCACTGAACATATTCTTTCTTCCCCAAACTGTGATAAGCTGGTTTCCTAGAGAGATTATCGGTACTGAATATAAAAGAAGTCACAAGCTATTATTAGAGATAGGAAATAATAACTGATACAGGTTTTTTCCCCTAGAGTTACAAGGAATCTTACTGTGAAATATAAATAAATTTTGCTTTAGAGTCAAGTATGAAAACCAATCTGATTAAAATAGCAAAATCATAGTAAATTTTTAGCAAACACGTAATATATTTAAAATTAAGCCTAATTTCAAACATATTCCTGGATAAGAAACCAGTTCTTCAGAGCCTTCTAAACCTTGGGGGGTTACTATTTTACTTTTGCAAGTCTACCAGTTTCATATGGAATAAAGTCTAATTGATATTGCACACTTATTAGAGGTATTTCTGAAGTATCCAGATTGCCTTGGAATCCATCTGTAGTCTTAATGAGGAACTTAGTACTCTAAATAAACTTGCATTTAGAAAAGGTGAAATTATATTAGCTGGAGATGGTAATTGTGTTGTTAATGATCAGTAGACAGTGTAAAGGTAAATGTACTCAAAGCAGTTTGGAAATGATAGGCTTAAAGCTTCAACTATTAATTATTAATTAATAATTCAACTATTAATTATTTTTGAGGAAACTTAATTTTCCAAGATAGTTTGAGAACATCTTGATTTATACAATGAACTCTCTGAACCTGATCATGGAAAAATGACTCAGCTTCTTAATTTGTGATTGATAAATTATGTGGCTTTTTAGTTCATACGAATCTCTGGACTGTTTACAGCACAGAAGAAATTCCCTTGAAGATACTGGCACATAATAATTTTGTTGGCCGACTCATTGGCAAAGAGGGACGGAATTTGAAAAAAATTGAACAGGATACCGACACTAAAATCACAATATCTCCGTGAGTATTTAGTGTTTTAAAGATTTTTTTAAAGAAAAGATTTATTACTGGGCATCCATTTTTCTTCTCTAGATATCAACTTGAACGCTTATAAAACCAGAAGAGCCAATTCTTAAATCAAGCAAATCTGTTATTCATGTGATAAAATGAACTTTGAGGAAGTACATAATGAGTCAGTCTTAAAATGATATACTTAGAACTACTAACTGCCAGTAGGGTTTTATGAGAAAAGTATTAACTGCATTCATCAAGTTGCTGATTCCAATAAGTTATGCCTATACAACGATCAGTGTATTTTCTTTGCATAGAAATGTGATCTGTTAATCTTCTGTTAACTTATTTTTATGTACATAAATATGAGTAAAGACTATGACGCATACATTAGTTTCTCAGATATGTCATAGATTATAAGGTGACCTTAGACATGCAGTTGAAATATTGCATCTGAAAAATGTTACGGAATTCCTCAGAGATGTTAATATTTCCCATGCAGTGCATTCTGTCTCTAAATTTGAGTAGCATTTCATGACATACTCATTTGTATATTACCAAGTTTCATATTTTTTGTCGTCCAGTAAGGATATTACTACTACTACTACTGTGGATGTTGTCTTGGCACTGGTTTGGAGTTTTTGAAGCTTTTAATCTTGGGTAACTTCAACCTCCATGCTCTGGGGAAGGATCCAGTGTACCTTGTGAATTTATAGCCTCCAAGGGGATCATGGGCTTATTGCAAGTAATTGCAGCCCTAAAACACATGCGAAGGCACAGTGGACCTGGTCTTTACTTCAGAGCAGATGAGATGTTATCTGAGGATGGAGGACACTGACATCTGTTTTTTACTGTGGTCAGATCATTTCCTTGTCAAACTATAGATAAAAAGATCTGGATTTCTGCATGGATGGCAAGCCCTTTAGAATAGTCTGCTGCAGATGCCTAATGGATCCAGGAGGATTCCAGAAGGCACTTGGGGATTTTCCTGACCACCTTGCAAACAATTCTATCAGGCACCTAGCCAGTTTCTGGAACTTAGGGAAGACAAGTGTGCTGGATGAAGTTGCTTTAGTAAGGCCTCTTCCCAGTTTTTGATTCCAAGCAGCACCTTAGTTTCCAGGGAACTGAGGGAAATGAAATGACTAAAAAGATACCTAGTGTGATGGTGGTAGAAAACCAGAAGTGGATATGATTGAGTACTGATCAGAGCTCACTTTTGAGTTTTCATGGTAGTAATAAGAGTGGCAAAACATTGGTAGTTCTCCATGCTTACTGCATCTGCATATCTTGACCCTGTTTATAGTTATTTAGACCTTTTTAGGAAAAGAAAAGCAGGAAAAGCACCTGCAGGTTCAAACAGAAGAATTTGTGGATTTCTTGGCAGATAGAATTGCTCATATCTGCTCTGAGCTGGTCATCAGATAAAGGTACAGGTAGTCCTCACTTAGCAACTACAGTTGGGGCTGGCACAACTCAGTGGGTAAGTGAAACCCTGGCTAAGTAGGAAATCACCTGACCACAGTTGTGCTTTCTGGCTTGAAACTGACAAGAGTAATCAGTTTCACACCTTTGCTTTTGTTTGCCCCCACCCCTTGGAATGCTCACCCCCATGCTGGATAATTAAGGGAATTAATGTTTGTATTTACATTCATTGGAAAGGAAGGGATTAGAAGAGAGTAAGCAGGCACAAAATGGGGAATACGCATTGAAAGCAATGAGCCAGTAGCCACAAGCGCACTAGGCAAACGAGGGGGCGTAAGAGAGGTTGCCTACAGAAATCACTTGGTGGGACCCTTCTTTTCCAGTAGGGTGAGGGGAGAAGAAGGGCTGCAGTTGGCATGTGGGAGAGGAAGGAGGGCAGGGAAGCACCAGAGCGACCTGGGCACCAATGGGGGCAGGGAAGAGGGGCGCATGGATGTTTCCCCTCTCTTGCTTTAAAGACCCGAGTGGGGGTGATACATTTGGATAGGAGGGGATCAGCAAGGGGAGAAAGGGGGCATCCCTAGCCCAATATGGGCGCTGGAAGGTGGGGAGGGGGAAGTGGAGAAGGACGGGGCTTCATGAGGGCCCTGTTGCGTGAACTGCCTCACCACTTTGCTCCTCTTGGGGGCTGTGCACAACCGGGCCCTCAGCAAAGCCCTTCACTGCTTCCTCCTTCCCGCCTTCCAGTGCCCGTACTCTGTTTCCCCCTTTCCCCAAGTGAGTTTGTGATATGGGGACTTGGACTCTCAGCTGCTCCTTAATCAGCAGGCTTGTATCAGTCAGGTTTCAAACGATTTTTTAATTTAGGTTGTGCAAAATATCCCAGCCATGGAACAGCCAGTTTTGGGTGGTCCATGCCCAGGGATAAGAGCATGGAAAAGGCAAAGGCAGGAGTGGCACATATTAGTAGTTAAGGAGAAGGAAAGAAAATTGAGGAAGGAGCAAATAAGCCTGTTAGGTATGCCACATTTTAATTCAAGCATGTTGGTGGCTAGGGAAAAGGAAGGTGCTGGCAAAATTGGAGGGTGGGCTGGTGCACAGGCTGTGTTGAGGAAGATTAGGTGGGAAGAGGGACAGGGTCTTGTCCTACTCGCCATACAAGAATTCGTCTCAAGCTGAAACCCAGAACAACCAAACAGCATTGAACCAAATGGATTGGTCAAACTTCTAAGCCAAAACTATTCCATTCACAAAACAATTTTTTCCCATGTCATGTGCATCTATATTTGTAATTGTTTACAATTTTAAAATAATTCCTAATGATCTCTTTAATATTTTTATTTTAGTACCGCATTTTTTTGATCAACCACTATGAAACTACAATAGTTGGTGGTATTCAAATATATATAAATCTCATGTAAGAGAAAGTAACTGCTGCTATTTTTCTCCAGTGATACTGAATTTTGACTCAGTTTGACTACAGTATGGCTCAAAATTCATAATCATCTTTAAGGCCATGTAATTTCTGAGTCCTTTTATAGTCTTACAGAATGGAACTGATGAATGAGATTTCGTCATTATTTTCCAAATTCATGTCTTGCTTTTCTCAGAAGAAATCTATATCTAGGCTCTAGCTAGCTCAGTAGAGAAGTAGTTGGTACCAGTTTGAAAGAACATAGTGTAGCTTTCTCAGATGGTCTTCAGCCATAATCCCATGTGTTCTGAAGTGCATGCAATGTTATCATGACCTCACAATACAAGCCTAATCAACAGAGGTATTGTATCTGCATTATCCATTCTACTAATTAATGAAGAGAGAACTCATTCCACCCAGAGTTCTGTATCTGGTTTTAAGAAGATCCTGTTCCCCATTCCTGATATGCTTATCATGCAATTAAAAAACTTCTTCTCTATCAGAAAAATGAACAGTTTGTGAAACTGTTTTTCTCAGTACAGGGAATAGGCAGAGAAGGAATGCTGCATTTCTTGTTTGGGTGAGGTAGAGTATTTCCCTCTGAGGAAATACCTTAGCTGCCAAGACAACGAAATTGTACTTGAATGCTTCTTGTTTGAGTGTGAGCAGGAATCAGGACTGAGAGCCAAGCACTTCTCTAGTTGTTCTGTTCACTGAGTATTCATGTTTAAGTCCAAGGAGAGGAATGTCAGAGGTTGCTGGTAGCTCATAGGGAACAGTATTTTAAGTCTGCCAGTAGGGATTCTTCAGATTCCTCAGTGTAATAGTGTTTCAAAGAAATGGCTGTTTTCTGAATGCATACTACCCACAGTTTCTGCTACTGAGATTTCACACAGGTCATAGAGCCCTTCTTCACTCTGCCCTTAAGTTCCTTAGGGTCAGAGTTTTGTCTTGACATAGTGACATTGGCTCAGAGAATTGGAGATGGAATCTGTATTTTTTTACACTAAGTATAGGTAATCTGACTAAGAACCAAATGATTGTTCAGACACCTCTGTTCATACTTTTATGTTAAAATGGTGTGCTTTTTGGATATTAACTTTGTCTTCCTTGCTTCTGTCCTGATACTTGAGAGAAGGAAGGATTGGATGCTTATATAAGGATCCAAGTTGTACTAGTGAGTTGTGGGAAGATATACTTCGTTGTAGACAATCCTTGGCTTCATTTTGGTGCTTTGTTTGAGTTAAAAGGATGTGTGTTTTTGTAATATTTAATATAACTATTGAGTCAGAAGTACGTTGTGCTCACCAGTGAAGAATAACTTGAACTAAAGGAATCTGCAAACATCCATGTCTACAGGATGGCTGTCTGAGCCAACAACTCTAGCATCCTTTAGGGGACATATGTAAGGCCACATTGTGTGCAAATGTTTCTCAGACCATTTTTACATAATTGTAAATGATTCTGTAGCAAGTTGGTTTGGTGGTTAGGGCACCAGGCTAGAAACCAGGAGGCTGTGAGTTCTAGTCCCACCTTAGGCTGGGTGACTTTGGGCTAGTCTCTCTCTCAGCCCAACTCATCTCACAGGGCTGCTGTTGTGGGGAAAATAGGAGGAGGACGGAGGATTAGGTATGTTCCCCACCTTGAGTTAATTTATAAGAATAATAAAGGCGGGATTAAAAAAAAATCTTTAAAAAAAACCCCCCAGGGTAAGAAGCAATGTTTTCCAGCATTTTTGAAAGAAGGTCAACTTGTTTTCACTGATCTCAGTTTTGTTTGCTCCTGCAAATAATTAAGAGATTATTACAGCCCCACCCCTCCAGAAAAGATCTTCTGTTTCATTCTCCCTTTCTCTGCATTGTTCCTCTTATGTTTCTTTGTTGGAGTTGTCGGATAATAAAAGAAAACACTTCAGTGTAGTTTTCTTAATTTTTTTTATGGCACCCAATGGACTACAGCTCTCAAACTGGGTGGGAACTCCCTCCCACCTCCTGAGGCAGGAAGTCTAGTAGATCAGCTTTGCTTCCAAGTACATGGGAGGAGGAACTCTCCATGACACATTCTGCAGTAAGTCCAGTATTCTGTGGTAGACTCCAAAGGGATGCTGAAATGATTTAAACTATACATTTTAAAGGTCTGCATCTGGAAAGCCAGGGGAGTCGCAAGTTTTCCCCCTCACATAAGTCAATAGCACGGAGAACTGTTGATCCTCACTTTTGTGAGGGAGGGGTTTTTTAAAAATAGGAAAGTTGTAACAGGTAGCATCATTTGAATTGCCAGTATGCTGTAGTTAAGATTTATTTTGTGTCCAGTCTGTTTTATTAATTATTATATCTGTGTGTCTGTCTGTGTTAGATGATTAGCAGCCATATATTTGCTGGAAGAGGAAAAGTAATTTTATCCTAGTATGTCTTACTGTCAAAAGACTCTCATGTTGTTTTTTTTAAATTGTATAAATTTCTGGATTTGTTCAATTTTTCCAGTATAATTGCTGATAAAATAACCATGAATTGAACAGTGAAGCCCTTTGTCCCGGAAGCAGCTGTGATAGTACATATAGCTTTAAAAAATGTTAAACACTGAGCATTATGATGATACAAGTTAAATGTGTGGCTTTTAATATACAGTACATGGATACAGCACTGCATTTGCACTTAAATAACAATCAGATTTAGAAAAGTGAAAACTTAATTGTTGAACATTATCTTCTGGAAATAGAAGACATTGGAAGGGAGGCCAGATCCTACTGGGTTGTTGCATAGTATATGCTTATCTTCCCAATCAATCCATGTCTCTAGTAAGTGATGACTCAAGAAACGAACCATATTTTGTTGAATGACTGGCATTCTAGTTGGACCTAATTATATTACTCATGAAGATGGATTGGCTGATGGTCAGGCATTCTTGAATCTGGGGTTATATAAATGATACATCCAGGAACTGCCTATGCTAAAGCTTTATCTATGCTTATCTGAAGAATTGTAAATACTTTCTAAGTTTATTTGAAGAATAATTATTTTCAGTTTCAGCTTCATATATTAGCTATTACATGCATATCAGTTCATCTCTTTCTGCTATGAAGATTGCAGGACTTGACACTATATAATCCAGAACGAACCATTACGGTTAAAGGCAGTATTGAAACATGTGCCAAGGCTGAGGAAGAAATAATGAAGAAAATCAGGGAGTCATATGAAAATGATATTGCTGCTATGAATGTAAGTGCATTTCTTATGGTGGGTGTAAGTTTGCTGCTATTTTATCCAATATTTATCCAAATAATTACAGTAGGGCTGAAACTCACCATCAGTTTCAGGAAAAAAATTGTTTATACATGTTTTGCCCTTTCTGTTGGAAAAACTAATAAAATGTATGCATATTAAAGAAATGCAAACAGGCACCACCCAGTTTTCCCCATTCCTAGGAGGAGAGTCCAGCCAGTCATCTTAGAAAACCCTTGCCTGCCCTGTTGTATTTTAATGTCATAAGTAGGATTTTATGTATCCTAATTACGTTGTAAAGGTATCACATTTAGTTGGCCTATATGTTCTTTGTAAATGATTTGAAAGAGGTTATTTGAACATGTGTGTGTATGAGTGCAGCATTTCTTTAAAGTAGCCATATCTTTTTTCAGGCTAATACCTAAGTCAGAAAGAAGTCATAACTGCTTGAATGGGTCACATTAATGCATTGACTCATAATACTTTAATAGTGCTCCAGAATAGCTTGTTAGGTATTCTGTGATGGCAAGTGCATTTGGCTGTTGATCATTGTGATTGAAAGGTACACTAAATCATTATATTGGATGATGAACAGAAAACTTCAATCTCAGGTGACTTCATGATAATTTCAACTCTTTTAAGAAGACAGTTCCTATTTCTCCTAAATGAATATTGTAGTAATCTCTCTTCATATACTGTATTTAACCATTTGTGAAGGTAAAGTTGTAGGACATGCAAAGTCGAAGGTACGATTGTAGGAATATAGTGGAAAGATTTCATTAAATTTGTTACTGAGATAAGATTTGGGGGTGTTCTGTAGAGTTTCATTATGCTTTTTTAAACTGGCTTGGAGTACTGCTGTAATACCATCAGCTGAGGTACAGTATAGCATTATTTCATAGAATCAAAAGTTACTTCTAGCAGAATAGTAGTATATTTATATTGTTATATATAAGTTGATACAAGTTTCTGATATTAATTTTTAAATTAATTAACTACTTTAGCTTCACTCCAGTTAAATTGTTTAAATTTTGACTGCTAAACAAGAAAGAGTCCCTTATTTAAGATATTAATTATTTTTATTACATTGCTGAACTAATTATCTTTCATGTCATTCTAGCTTCAAGCACATTTAATTCCAGGGTTAAATCTGAATGCCTTGGGTTTATTCCCACCTTCTTCTTCAGGGATACCACCTCCCACAGTGGGTGTTGCTTCAGCCGCTGCTGCCTCTTCATATCCTCCATTTGGGGTAATGTCTGTTTGTATATTTTGGACAGTAGGTTATAACTGTTAACATTTATATATTGGATGACTGAGATGTTGGTATCCCTGATTTAGTAGGAATGTCTAGTGTGACTTTTCATGATGTTGAAGTGTTGAAGTAGAATAGCACAACATGTGAAGAGAACGACAGTTCACACAACATTTGGGTAGGTAACATTTTAGATTAGATTAGAGAGAAGTATATACATCCAGTGAGAATATGACCAGCTGTGTCCCTGGGAATCAGATAAATGGGGAATTCTGGGGTTGATAAGTGATTCTTGTCCATATACATCTCGTTAAAGAATATCTGAAAATTATTATTAAGTCTGTCATTGTCCTGATAGTGGAATTTACTACAATTCTTTTTCACTATTGTCTAGCCATACTCCTCTGTCAATATATTGCATGTTGAAGCTGTTTATTTAAAACAATGTTTATACATCTGCCCCCCATCATTTAATTCTAGTGTTTGTGCCATAGACACACACAGACACACACATGGCAAAATATATATCTGATCTAACAAGAGTTCCTGGAAAGTAGTCAGTGGTGACATGGCATTATGGCAAGATGTTATGATTCAGTACCTCTTGTATAAGGTGTTGTTTTGGGGGGATTATATTGTGCTCTCATTCGTTTCTCTTGAGAGATAGTTTTCCAGTAAACAAATGATTTCAGTTAAAGAAAACACAAGAAGCTGTCTTACACTGAAGAAGATGAATTATCTAAGTTTATGTGGTCTTCGCTAGTCTTCCTGAATCTGGGTACACTCAAGATGCATGAACTTTAGTTTCCAGAATTTTCTAGTCGGCATGCTTAAAATGACCACTGGCAGCTTTCTAGGTTCCAGACAGGGTATTTCCTAGCCATAGTTACAGAGGCCAGGAACTGAACCAAGGATTTCTTTATGCAAAGGGTAAATCACTAAACTGTTGTTAAAATCTATATAGGTTTTGTTAGAGACAATGCAGAAAGCACCACTTACTCTCTCATATGTGATAATACCTCCTTTCATTTTCATTTGTATATATAAATTGTCTTTCAATGAGGTATTTTTAAGAATGGTTGTTGTTTCTGTTGTTAGTGTCATGAGTAAGGATGGCGAGCAGGGGGCTCCCATCCAGGCTGTAAAGCACATGCGTAGTACTGAGGAATTAAGCAGCCATTCAAAGAGACACAGATCAGGCCCGCCTTAGCCTTTGGGGTTTATATGTCTGGGTTTTCCCACGCTTCTTCAGTTTGTTAGGATTCTGTTTATGTAGCAGTAATAAACATTAGAGAACTACTCCTCGTCTCAGCGTGTGTCTCACTGTTACGACAGTTAGTCTTTAAACAGGTTTTTCTAAAACAGTTTTCTTGACTGTAAAGACTACTTTATACAACGGAATGCAACATACTTATTAAAAAGAGACAATAACTATGTCTAAATACTAAATACTAATCAGAATCATTAAGCCAGGAAACCTGAGTTTAGTCATTTCAGATCCTCAAACAATTCACCACAATTAAATAAATAAATAATGGTATATGCCAATCATTGGCCATATAATCCACTAGCTTACATGTATCAAGTTAAAGGGAATTTGTTTTCTGGACACTATTAAAGCTTTTTCTCTGAATCTCAGCATTTAGCATAACTAAGATTCCTACATAGACAAGGGCAACATTTAATTTTCTTCACTGTATAAATTATTTTGGGATTTGTCATTTGAAAATAGAATGATGGTTTCATTTAAGTTCGCAAGGTATAGTACTATAATGAGGTAAGATTGTAGGCAGGAGGGTAACATAAATGAATTCATGATAGAAAAGTGCTGAGAAAGTCAGGGTTTTTTTAATCAGTTCAATCGTGTCTGATTCTCATAGACTGCCTGGACAAGTCCCTGCAGTTTTCTTAGCAAGTTTTTTTCCAAAAGTGGTTTGCTATTGCCTGTTTCCTAGGGCTGAGGGAAGGTGACTGGTCCAAGGTCACCCTGCTGGCTTTGTGTCTAAGGCAGGACTAGAATTCACAGTCTCCTGGTTTCTAGCCTGATGCCTTAACCACTACACCAAAATGGCTCTTGAGTGTCAGTAGTGAAATTCATTTAAGGTGACAAAATAATGCAGATGCCTTTTAACATATTTAGAATTGTAGATGGTTCTGCTAAACAATATAAAAAGTACCAACTGCAGCAACTGATTTTCAAGAGAGAATGTAGGAATACTTAGAGTGAGTTCAAATTTTGTCGGCACAAGTTCGGGGTTTTTAATAGATTTTTACGTATGCGTTTTGCTTTTTATACAGCTGATGCAAATTTATTTAGGAATAATTTGAAGTCAGTAACAATATGGAGTAAAAGATGAGTTCATTTCATATTAGATACAGATACCTTTTTGCATTCAGTTACTAAAAATAGCTGAAAAGCCATTGTGTTTTAAGATACACAGTTTTTATGAGGGTGATATTGACAAAGATGTCAGAGCCACAGTCAAGAAACATAAATGGCTATTTCAAAAACAAGCTCAGTGACACTGCTGCCCTTACAAATCTGTCTTGGAACTGATTTAAACAATATTGTTTCAAGTGACTATTGGATCTTCTACTGATTCAGAGCTATATGTATATATAGTTTGCAATGCATTATGTGTAAGATATTTTTGTAACAAATGTTTCTCTCAGACTACAGGCCATTATCGCCAACTGCCATGCATGATCCTAGAGTTTAGATATTTTAAAACAATACTTATTGTATTTTTAATTATATTTTTTAAATTGCTTATAAGCTGACAGGAATAAGGTTTACTATGATGTGATAATCACAGTGATCACGATGATAGAATAGTTTGGGGAGTAGCTTTGGTGATTAATCTAGACAGCCAAGAATAGATAAAATTTTGAAATTGACTGAGCAATTTATTAGTCCGTTCCAGGATTATACTTGTTATTTATTCTGGCCTGCTTGGGTCAACTTGCCATGCATCTGCCAAACCTTAATAGATAGTGATAGAACATTTACAGCTGTTTCACTATAATATAGATGAACAAGTTCCTTTTGGAAAACTTGTAAATTAATAAAACATGTATCTTAAGTGTATTTAAATTTCATAATAAAATTTAAATTTCATAATAAAAATAAAATCAGATTTGATTATAGAACAAAACCCTGAATATATTTGCTGCAAAAAGAATGGTCAAAAGCTTGGTTTTAAATAAATCAAATTCAGATGTTCCTTAGGTTTCCTCTATTATAGCCATTAACAGTATTTGAAAAATGGTGTATATCAACTTTATTTTAAATCAGGGGAGTCTCCTAGTATTATATAAACAGTAATATTAAGTACAGTAAGTTCTTTTGAAAACCTTAAACTTCAATTTAGAATTTGCAGTCTATCATTGGAACTTTTTGTGCCATTTAATTCCTTTGAAAACTATACTTAAAAATCACACAGAATTAATGAGTTTAATCCATAAATGGCAGAATACTCCGTTGAAATTATGTTACGTAAATTGTTACTTTCTTATAGTGTCAATTAGATTGTGAAGGTATTGGCATTTACTGCCATCTTTGGTGGTAATGCCCAGTCATAAACTGAGGTCAAAAACCTCTGGAGAAATCTAGAAAATTTCCCAGAAAATTTCCCAAAATTACCTCTTTCACCTTAAATCTTGCTGTAGGTTTATTGTCCATATTTTTGTGTGTATACATTTATGCAAGATTATGCAAGACTTAGATATAGTATACATTATTAGATGCTAGGTTTATATTGAAAAATACTAGAAAACATAAGCATGTATAAGTAGTATTTTAAAGTGTGAGAAATTCCTTCAGCTGAAAAATGAGCATAACAGCATATTTGGGAGAGCTCTCCTGTTAAACCTAATAGATTCTCTTTGTACAGATGGTATTTAAAATATTTGCATTTTTTTCATTCTTCAATTTTCATTCTTGGTTTTTTTTTTCCTTTTTAGTTTTTGTCTTGCTACCTTCTTTGTTCAGTTAGAAGATAAAAATTAGTAGATTAATTATAACTTCGTTATGTGCCCTGAAGGAAAATTGTCATTAAAAAAAAAAAGAACTCGAGGACATTAGATAAGACATTAGCAAAACTTGGTAAAATTCTCTATTGAACAGACTATAGCTATTTTATGCCTATTTTTTACTGCATATATTCTGAATTTACTGCATACGCTTCATTTTAAACCACTGATTTTTTGAAGTTAATTGAGTGTGTGTGTAATTGTCTCTCTCTGTTAAGCATTTGATTTAAATTGTATATTTAATACCACTTTTAAAACCTAATATTTTATAGGTATAATCTTGGCTTAAGAATGAGTTTGGTGTTGTGGTTAAAGGTACTTGGCTAGAAACTGGGAAATTGTGAGTTCTAGTTCTCTCTTAGGCAGAAAGCCAGCTGGGTAACTTTGGGTCATTTACTGTCTCTAAGTCCTAGGAGGAAGACAATGGCAAACCACTTCCAAAAAACGTTACCGAGAAAATTGCATGGATTTGTCTATATAGTCGCCAAGAGTCAAGTCAGCAAATAATAAAATGAAAAAAGAAATCTTGGCTTAATGTTATTTTCAATATGGAATTTTTGCCTATAGAATCCAAATGTAACTCTATCCTATCTAAGGGGCTTCTGTGGTGTTCGTTTTCTCCTCCTTTGAAGTCCCCTCTGCCCTTTCCCCACAACTTGTTTGAAAGTTAGGGGAGCTCTTCAAAAGTACCACTAGGTCTACAGAAGGCAGGAAGAATAAGCAAAGATCAGCTGACTATTTTTTCTTGGATTCGGTTAAATTTGTTTATTTTTTACAAAGCAGTTGATCTGATAAGGAATATCTTCTTGCAGCTTTCAACTTTGTAGTTGCATGCTTAATGACACTGATCGAAGCGAGTATTTGTAGCTCAGGGTTGAACTGTGGAGTCCTTGGTTCTCTCTGAACCTTGTTGTTTTCTTGCAGATGTTTCATTGCCAGACTAGGCAGTGATAGTGACACTGCTTGGGTTGATCATAGCCTGCCTGTGTTTTCTTTCTCGTTCCAGCAACAACCAGAGTCTGAGACAGTTCATTTGTTCATCCCAGCCTTAGCAGTGGGAGCCATTATTGGCAAGCAAGGGCAGCACATCAAGCAACTTTCTCGTTTTGCAGGTGCATCTATTAAGGTAACATTAAACTGATCAACTTTAAATACCACAGTCTTCTTGACTGTTACAGCAAGTTTCTACAGGCACTGTTCTGTGGCCACCTTACAGACCATGCCTTGAATATCAAGCAGTAACTGGTACTTCGTGTTTATAGAATGGATATTCCTGGTTTGTTCAGAGACAAGATAATTACAAGAACGTTTTTAAAAGTTATTTGAGAGGTGAAATAGAAGCTGTAAAAAAAAACCCCAAACCTTCCTTGGTGGTCATGACTTTTAGATAATTGTTCTTAGCATGGCTTAAACCTTTAGGCCATGTTTTTGAACTGAAGCTTAATTGTTCCTGCAATGCTTTAAATGTTTAATTCAAAACAAGAAAAGCAAATGGTTTACTATTTGAGAAGCCTACTTGTCTAGACTTCAGCTCATTTCATATATTTCAAGATCAGACATGTCTGATATTTGCTGAATAAAGAAAAGCCATGCAGCAGCATCATAGCAGAAAGCATTTAGTTTTCAGGAGATGGAAGATGCTGGATAAAAAATATTACTCTTCACAATTAAATTATTCCTTTCCAGTAATTTCCAGTTGCCAAATAGTGCATCTCTGATAGCAGGATATATAATTACATAGAAATATGTTTAATCCAGATGAAGGACTTTAAAGAAAAAGACCATTTCTAACAGCTGTACCCTCATAACAAGATTTTTTTAATATAATTTTTATTAAAGAAATTTTTAAAAGAATGAAAACAATACAAATTTTGAAAGAAAAGTAAGGAAGGTAAAGAAGAGTAATAAGTAAGTGGGGGAAAAAAGTGCAAAGAAAGAAATAGAAAAGAAAAAGAAAACAAGCTGCTTCCGGTCTTCTTAACAGCAGTTACAAGTACATTTACATTTTACCCTCTCTCTCTAAGGTTACAACATAATTTCCTTCTTTCCATAATCTACCCTTTCTAATAATCAAACCTATAAATCACAAGTTCACTTTTTACTTTTTTAGCAAAAAGTCCGTAAGGGATTTCCAGTCACTAATAAATGTAGTTATTGTCCTTTCTCTATCAATTTTGCCATCTCTGCTAATTCTGTCATCCTTACCCACCATTCCTCTGCTGTGGGTATTTCAGAGTCTTTCCGTTTTTGTGCATATAATCTCACAGCAGTTATATGTAAAAACAGTCTTCCATAAGTCTTTTCTAATTGTCTATTCATTAGTCCCAACAAGATGAGTTCTAGTTTTAATTGAATATTAATCTTTAAAATTCTTTGTAACACTGGACGAAAAATATTCTGGCATTTTTGCAAGTCCACCAGGTGTAATAAAATGTGAAGATCACTCCTTCCAGTCCCATCAAAATGGTATCTTTTTCTGTTTGAACTTGTCAGTAAACAAAAAACCTCTTTTTGTTGTGCAATATTCTGATCAGGATTTCTTTTAAGTACAATCACATCTGCATTATTAATCTTCAGTCTGGTAGTAAAATGCTGCTGCAAAACTTGGGTCTAGTCTTCTTTCTGACAAAGTGCACAAGAATATCCCTTGGTACATTTCTTAATTTTGAAGATCGCGTGTTCATTCTATACCCTTTGTCAATTTCTGCCTCCATATCATCTTCATCCCATTCCGAAAAGTTGGTTAAAGATTGAAAAACCTTTTCTTTGGTGTCTTCCCCAGGATCCTCTGGAACTAGTCTTATGTCTCAAGCAAAATTCTTCTTCTCTCAATTCCAGTAATGCCAGATTGTCTAAGTCCTTTTCCATCTCTCTGTTTATTATTTCTGTTTTACTTTCTAAAATTTTCACTTTGTCATTAATTTGTTTAACTTCTCCCGTAAATTGTCCTATAGGGTCTTCAATTTTTTTTTGGTAACTTCTTCTTTCATCTCTTCTTTTATCTTTACAAGCCTTACTTCCATTCTCACTTTACAAGCAACCAGCTCACTTTTAATACATTTGACAGATTCAGGTACCTGCTTCCACATCTCTTCAAACATCTGCTGTAATATTTCTGGAGTAGTCCCCTTTTCTGTTGGTTGCGCCAATCCTCTCCTTCGCTCACCAAGTCTTGCAGCTTTTCTGGTGGTTGCCATTATTTTATTTATAATCCAAAAGTAAAAGTAAATAAATTATGAAGATGAAAGTAAAAGGCAAGCTTCTCCTTTTTTCCCCCCCTTTCACCTTTCCTATACCTGTAAGGCTTTAGTCCAGTCTATCTCTCCGTAGTTTTAAGGACACAATCGATCTCATGTTACACTTATCTCCTTGCTTTGTAAATTCTGCCAATTGTCTCTTCCCTTCGATGTCAAACAATCAACATTCCCATGAAGGTCTGGTCTATTTATTTAATTCAAAATAGCACCAAAAGCACTTTTGCCAAAATACTAATCTTTCAAATTTGTACAGTCCTCTTTATCTGTTTACAGTATAACTTTTTTAGTCAAAATCTTGTTAAGCTCTATGCTGTTGTTTTAAAAATATTATTTTCCTCTTTGCTTTAGTTTCTGCAATTCAGAAAGAAGGCTGACTCACCAAGAGGTTGTTTTCTTTTCCTGCTGTTTTCAAAAAGCTCTTTTCAACTGTAAATTGATTGTATCTGAAAGTGAGGATTTGATTGAAGTTAGTGTCCTTTAAAAGGCTCCGGCTTGCTTGTACGAGTGTGCTGTTTTTCCCTTGACCCCCTGCCACTCTGCTCACGAGAAACCCACAAGACTTCCATCCCATGGTCTTCTCACGAGGAGCAGCAGTCCAGGGTGCAGGTGGGCAATCTGTTGGTCTCTCCTTTATCCGGAAAGACTTTCCAGGCCAGAAATCACTGCTGGCTGCTGTTTGCTGCTGCAGCGCTATCTCTGCTCCTTCAGAGACATCTAGTCGGCCATAGAACCTCACCTGGAAGCCCACCCTCATAAAAAGACTTTTAACCAATGTGTTCTGGAATTGAAATAAGTGTATTTTCTTTCTTAAAATGCTGTTCATTAGAGTCCAGAGGGCAGAGGAGGATCTAATCATTTCTTAAATATGTCACTTGTGTTCCAGATAGCACCTGCTGAAGGACCAGATGCCAAACTGAGAATGGTGATAATTACTGGACCACCAGAGGCACAGTTCAAGGTATCATTTTAAAGTATCTGATGCTGATTGTTTGTTTGGATTTTGGGGTAATTGGAGATACATTACCAAAAGACTATATCTGATTCTTCAGTCTTCCTTGGAGTATTGTTTTATATTCAAATAAATTGTAGTTTTTAGGTAAATAATAGAATATGCAGAAGTTAAATTTCTGTGCAGTTGCTCCTGTCTAATTTTTATAAACATATACTAATTACTGTACTCAGTTATAAACGTAAGCAGGAAAAACATGTCAGCTTTAAAAAATGTTGCCCCAACAAGAGAAATACAGTAGCAGTATTTATAGCACTCAGCTGGAAATGACAGTGTAGAGCAGGGATATGCAAATAACATGTCACCTTATTCCCCTGTTTTGCAGTCCTCAGTGCCCCCCAAAATCATACAACCTAACTTTTGTGACAAACCATCAAAATGTGATTTCATTTCACTTCTAGGTTATGAAATGGGGAAGGAAAACTCTCTAGCCCTTGGCCATCAGAATGGTTCTCACCTGCTGAGAAGTTTTCCTACACTTGGGTTACAGAAACAATGCTTCCGTGTAACCATAGCACTCTGAATACCCCAAAAAAGCTGTGGAACTGCTACATTTCAGAACATAGTTTCAGTATTTTACTGTTTGAATTAGGTAATCAGATACTACTTATGCTTATAAATACAGAAATGCTGCACAGTGAACTAAGACTGCCCTTGTGATTTTTAAAGGTGTAACTGAGGATAATTGGACAGCTTAATTCTGTTAAAAGATGACACCAGTGCCAAAATTGCAGTTTGACTGAGTTAAAGGCCATATAAATCCTTTAATGCAATAGTAAGATATGAAGGATTTTTCTACATTTGAAACAGTTGCCTGAGGCAAACAGTGGTTTGGAATTATTTAAAGTTTTGGATAACAGGTTATGTTGTGCATGGAGCAAAATGCACCCATATTTCTTATGGCCAATTTGTAATTTTATTACTGGGTGTCTTTTGCTGCAGCATTCAAATAGGAGATTATATCTTCCAAAAAAGTGATTAAAAATTTTTTTCAGACACATTCTGTTGATCACTGTGTCATTGGCTACTTGCAGGTTAATCTCTGACAAATTAATATCAGCTCCAGTGTTCCTGATGCTCTTTTAAGACTCAGTGATGCTTGCACAACTATTAACCATCCTTCTAGGAAATTATGTTCTAATATCCTTGAGTTAGTATTTTTAATATTAAATTGTTCAGTTGATGAAAAAATCAATGTAAGATTTAAAGCTTGGTATTTATTTCTGATATTTTTCTGCTATTCTTATAGTAGAAAATGGGAATGGTGGAAGAATCACAGAAATGCAGTCTTTATCATTATGTACTACTTTCTGTAATTTAGTGTTTGACAGTTTTGATTGATTTTTACTTTAAAGGCCCAAGGGAGAATCTATGGGAAACTTAAGGAAGAAAATTTCTTTGGACCTAAAGAGGAAGTGAAACTTGAAGCTCATATAAAAGTGCCATCCTACGCTGCTGGTAGAGTTATTGGTAAAGGTGGCAAAACGGCAAGTATTAAAATGTGGAAAAAAATATTTTACCAGATTATCTTATAAAACAAAGTCTCTGATTCGAGGCCCAGGAATGCATATAGATTCTTCTAGCCTCTCCTCTCCCAAAGCTAGCTAGCAGAATTGCTTGCTTGTTTGTGTATTTATTATTTTCTAGCTACCATTTATGTCCTGCCTAGCTTTATACATTCTGGATGACTAAATCCAAATAAAATAACATGAAATAACAATAATCATATCATAAATTATCATAAACATACCAATAATATAAAACCAAAGATCACAGAAACACATCGGAGGATTAAAAAAAATCCACACCACAACTCTTAATGTCCAAATGTCTCTTAAACAGTCAGACTTTTGTGGTTCTGTGGAAAAATAGGACTGTCTGGACTATATTGATTTCAGGAGATAACATATTTTTCTGTGATGAAAAAGGAATTGAAAAAAATGTTTCTAGGTCCACCCACCCACCCTTGAGATCTCAAGGAAGGCAACTCAGAGTGTCCTTCATGGGTACATAGAACAGAAAGGGTTGATTCCCTCTGGAATAGGTGGTCTGCTAAGTAATCTGGATAAAAGTAATATAGGCATCCAGAAATAATAGCAACTAACTTGAATTGTCCCCAGAAACAAACTGGTAGGTTATGTAGTACCTGTAGTTTTGGTGTAGCACTATTCTGGCTTCTGACAGGCTGCTGCATTTGTGCACAGTTGAAGTTTCCAAGTACAGATGGTCCTCAGTTAATGACCACTCATTCAGCAACTGAAATTACCATGGCACTGAACAAGTGGTGGTTACGACCAGTTCTTGAAGTTCTGGTTGTCCCACTGCCTCTGCGGTCCCATGATCATGATCTGGACACTTGGCAACCAGCTTGCACTTAGAGCAGTTGCATTGTCCCATGGCCACATGATTGTGATCTGCAACCTTCCCTGCTGGTTTCCCACAAGCAAAGTCAATAGGGAAGCCAACAGAGAAGATTGCTAGTTGCTCAGGTAAGTCTCCTCCACCCACGCAGTTTCCCTGAGCCTTGCTGTGCTTGTACCACACCTCCCCAGGCACTCGTGCACCCTCCCCCACCCGGCAGCAGCCAATCCAAGCCTTGCTGCACTCACACCGTGCCTTCCCCACCACTCATGCACCCTCGTGCACTCTCTCCTACCCAGCAGCATCAACCACAAGCCCCGCTGTGCTTGTGCTGTGCCTTCCTGGCCACCCACATATCCCCTCCCTTCCTCTCCCACCAGCAGCAGCCACTTAGCTGCCTACTGGCCTGCTTGCAAACTGCCTGGGACCTGCAGCTTCATGCCAGCTTGTCCACTGACTTTGGTTGTTGGAAGCCAGCAGGAAGTTGAGAGGAGGTGCTTGCTTAATGATGGCAACAGGGATTGCGGGGATTGCTGTTGCTAAGCGATGCGGTCACGTGATGTCACGCTTTACAACTGCATCACTCAGTGACAAAAATTCTGGTCCCAATTGCCATTGTGACTTGAGGGCTACCTGTAGTCCACAAGGTCAGCCCCTAGTAAAGTAGGCTGAAGTAGTCCAACGTCAAAGTAATAAGGGTGTGAGTGACTAATGCTAAGGCCTCTGCTCTGAAAAGGGCTGCTACAGGAATACCAGGCAAAGCTCCACCTGCTGAAGGAGACACAAGTCCAGGAAAACCCACAAGCTACAGATCTGCCCCTTCATGGGGAGTGCAGCCCCATCTAGAGTTAGTGTAAGGGCCAACAGAGAATCAGCTGATTACTGGACAGTTATTCTGTCTTGTCTTGTCCAGCTCCTTACAGCCTTAGGGCACCTTGGAATCTGCCGATGGACCAGGCAGCAAACCTCTGTTGTCGTCCCTGTACTTTGGAACATCTTGTACTGTAGAAGGATTTGAGAAGCTTCTTTCCTCCTGACGTTTCATAAAGGTGTTACAGCAACACAATTTCTTTTAATTGAGTTTTAATATTTCTGGGGGCTGTCTGTGGAATTTCAGTGATGGTGTGATTCTGGTTTGCTTGGTTGAGTTTTTTTACTTTGTTGTATGCTATCCAGAGTCTGTGGGTTGGGGTGGAGGAAGGAAGGAGTAAGTGAGTAAGTGCTGGTAATTGCAGCAATTCCAGAAAGTTGCAGCCCTAGGATCATCACCCTGCTCAGCAGCACAGTAACAGCAACTGTTTGTTAGCTTTTCAGTGAGGCTACAGCTGTACCTAACAATAGTAATTATAAGGGCAGGGGGGAATGTAACCCTTCTTTGCTGCACTCCACCACACTCCTTGCCCTTCTTGCAAATCTTCCTTAACCTCAAGGCAGTTACAGAAATCCCTTTCCTTCCACATTTTGTACATCCTTCCTTTCTCCTCCTACACCCCACCCTACAAAAAACCCAATCAATTACCTATATAAACCCATAGTCATTCTCCACAAATCTGCTCTCCTTCCCTACCTTTCTTCAGCTGCTGGCACACAATATTTTTTACTTTGTTTTACCCTTTTGAAAATAGTCCCTTTCATCTAGGTATCATCCACTCAAAAGTAATTTCTAATGAAGCAGATAGTGTAAAAGGTTGTATACATTGGGAATAATTATATTAACTATTTTAATGTAATTTATATTTAAACAAATTAACTATTTTCCTGAGTACACCCACATGTCACTCATAATGTAAGTCTAGGTTATAAGATTTGATAGGTCAATATAATGATTTTACTATTTTTTTAAACAGGTAAACGAGCTTCAGAATTTAACAAGTGCAGAAGTTGTTGTTCCACGTGACCAGACACCAGATGAAAATGATCAGGTGGTTGTGAAAATAACTGGTCATTTCTACGCATGCCAGGTTGGTGGATGGTTCTGTGTGAAATAGAATTCTTCGACTTTTTCATAGTTTAATAATTGTAACCTTAAAAGGAACATGGCATTTCCCACTGAACCAGTCTGTTATAATAATTAACTTTTGTATTTCCTTTTGAAGTATCTGTGAAAGAAGTTTTTTTTTTAACTAGTGATCTGTGCACAAATGCCAGTGACTTACTATCTGGGTTATTTTAAATTATGAAAATCTTTCTTGGCCCCCCTCACTTCTAAACCTTTGGCTAGCATAGGTTCATTTTGACCATTTGGTTGTGTACAAGCTTCTAATTTAGTTTGCTGCTTATTTATTTACTAATTTTTCTATTTGTTGTCCAAAAAGGTGGGTTAAATAATTGTAACAGTAATTGTAGTAATCCTTGGTCAAGCTTGCAGAGAGCAGATGTGTTGTGCAGTTAAGGGTTACACAGTCTCAAATATATTTGAGAAATGGGATGGGGGTTAGGAGAGAGAAAGGCATGAAATTCTCTAATGACATTTTCTCTCTGTCTTATAGCTTGCCCAGCGAAAAATTCAGGAAATACTGGCTCAGGTAAGAAGGCAGCAACAACAACAGAAGACAGCACCAAGTGGACAGCCTCAGCAGAGACGAAAATAAAGGTTTAGTAAAAGACCCTTCAGAGACAGATGCCAAACCAAAGAGAGAGAGAGACTAAACTGTAATGGACAGGTTATGGGCACCTGTTGGAACGATACGCAAAAGTTTCACCAAGCCAGTCAGTTTGTTTGAGGACCAGCTACAGTTGGCATACTGTCTCTGAGAATGTATTCTTTAGGCTCTCTTACTTTTGAAACCCAGCTTTAAACTAAGGACCCCTTCACTTCCCTTTTGTTCTATTCTCACAGTTTAACATAAACTTGCTAGTCTTCTTTTATTATTCTTACTATTCCCCAGCAATTTTAGACATTGATTTAATGAAGCTTTCTCTTTTGAGTTCACTGGTTTAAAAAAGTAAAGGCATTGCTCTTCTATTCCACTTGTAAAAGAAGCAAAGATGATGGAAGGGTGGGATTTGGGGATGGGACTGGAGTTTAGAACAAGGGCATTGACAAAGAGGTTAAGTGTTATTCCCAATGTTAACCAAGTGGCATTTTTTTTAACGTTTGGGTGCATTTTTACACAATACTGCCGTGTATAAACTAAGAGAGGTTTCAGTGGTGTTGGCCAGGCATGAAAAGATGAATATGCATTTTACTAAACTACCTCAGGCATTTAATACCTCAAATAAGAAATTATTCCTTTTTTGCCTTTTTTTTTTTTTGCTTTTTTTGTATTTTGTATACTTTATAAAGCTAATAGTTCTTGAGCATTTTATTTTTTTAAAAAATGATAAATTTGATCAGCCAACAGCCTAGGAATGCTACAGAATTTATTGAGATGGAAGAAATGTTGTAGGTGGTTTCTAGCTGTTGGCTGACAGGAGTGAGATGGAAAAAAAAATAGCCTTAGATTATATCTGAGGGTGTCAACACAATCATTTGTTTGGGGGGGTAGGGAATCAGTGAATGTTCAAAAGATAACCTAAACAAATGCCAACATACTCATTGCAGCAATGCCATTATTTTTCTTTTAAGATGGGATGAAAAAAAAAATTGATGGTACTTTGTTGGGAACAGAACAAGGAAGTGATGGCAAGAGGCTGGGACTTGTGGGTAAATTTTAGGAAGTCTTTTAGAGACTGGACATTTTTTCTTGTATTACTTGATTGAATGCATGAACCCTTTGTGCCTTTGACCATCACTATCTACCTACTAATGCTAAAACATTTGCAGCCCATTTATATGTTGTCGTTCTGTTTCAAAGAGCAAGCTTCATCTTCAGTTTGGTAATATGCTTGATCTGTTGGACAGTTTGGAGGCATGGGTTCTCTGTTCTCCAGCAGATTGCTTCATACTCTTTTCAGTTACCACTGTATTGGGTGAGGGAGGCGAGATCAAACATTGTTTGATGATCCCATTTAAAGGTAATGAAAGGCTAAGTTTACATATCCGCTATTATGGGCCACACTAAGCCACTTAGAAGGTTTTTTAAAATAAAAATGAATTCATACAACCTCAAGCTTGGCTTACAAACAAGATACAGCAGCATTTATGCACATTTTGCAACACCACAAAACAAGAGTATGTACTAAAAGGCAGGGATCACAGGAAATTTACCATTTTTTTCTTTAATTTCAGAATGTAATTTGAATCATGATTGTGGTAATATGCATTCAAGTTTCTACATAAACTTCAGTCTACCTCAGTTTTAACAATGTGGCAACACATGGTGCATAAAGACTGCTGTGCGTGTGCATGCCTCCCTGGGTGCACGAGCCATGCTATTACCTCGGACCCTTTTGTTTGTGATGTTTCTGTGCATGAGAAGATTGGAACTGCTATGCTGCACTGTTTGGAGGGGCACAATTAGCAAAAAACAAGTTTGTTTCACCATTTTGTTGATCTACCTCTTAGATTGATAAGAAAATAGAGGCATTTCTACATAGAATAGATCATTTTCCCAAAGATCGTTGTTGTACAGATTAGATAACTTTTGGAAAAAAAAAGTTGGTTTTTTTTTACTGCATCTTTTCTTTACTAATTGGCTTAAAAACACAAATGTATGTTGTAGTTTAGCAGAAGGAAAGAAAAACAAGTTTCTTGGGGATTTTGGGGGGGGAAACAGTACTTTACCTAAACTTTAGGAGATTTTTGTTTTCTTACAATGAACTTACAATTACTGGAGTAAGAGAAGGACATAGTGATTTTTTAAAATCTGAGTCCAGTATTCTTAATATTGGAAAAGATTGATATGTTTTCCTTAACAGCTTTATTTTACAAAATAAGTGCTACATTTACACCTGCTGACATAAATATTGTCATTTCTCTTTAAATTTGTAGACTTTAGTGTGGTAAAATCATGTCTTTTACTTTCAGTTGAGACATGACAATATGGAGTATTTCATATAGCTAGAAAGTGATTCTTTAAATGACTTCAGTATTCAATAAAGTATTGATCATTTCTCTTCTGTAATGTGCCCCCTATGCAGCTTCACTTGCCAGATGCCTCTGAATGGAATAAAGAGTTTAACTCCTATTATCAGTCAAATGTGTGTTTGTTTTGTTTGGTAGGAGTGTGGGGTTAGCAAACTTTTCAGAAAATAAAAACTGGGAAAAAAAAAGTGGAGATCTTAGGAGCTTATATCCATTTTTTAAATGTACTAATTTATTTATGGATGCCATGGGGGCTGTGATGGAAATCCCTGCCTGAACAGAATAATTAACAGGGCAATTAACTGTTCAAGTATTTTATATTTAGTCTTAATCTGTAAGATCCCTAGAAAAGAAGCTGTACTAATACTGTGATGCTGAGTACATATGACACATAGCTGCAAGATTCTGAAGTTTACTGCATCAGAAAGAGTAGGAATTGAACTTGATACTGTAGTCATAGGAGAACTCTCATGGCTCAGATTTAATACTCATATTGTAAAATTTGGGAGTCAATCTGCCTGCGCATATAAAGGCCTAACTTCTTGGAAAATTTAATACTGATGTTTTCTCCAGTTAGAGGAGACTGGCAGGCTGCTTTGTTTGCACCCTTTAGTAGAGCTATATCAAATTAAACATGTAAATGGTATTGAGTAGTTTTGTTAACTAAACCTTGTGGTTTAGTTTTCTGAGAAAGGACAAAATAGCTTGCAGTGATAGAACAGAAGTTAGAGCATTTTGCTTGATCTGCTTAAGTAGTTGTAAAAACAGCCTGGTAGCTCTGAATTTTATGTGTATGTATCTATACGCATTTCTCAAATATAATTTCAATTAAGAATTTTAATTACAATAGTAAAGGTAAAGGTAAAGGTTTCCCTTGACGTAAAGTCCAGTCGTGTCCGACTCTAGGGGGCGGTGCTCATCTCCGTTTCAAAGCCTTGGAGCCAGCGTTGTCCATAGGACACTTCCGGGTCATGTGGCCAGCATGACTCACGGAACGCCGTTACCTTCCCGCCGAAGCGGTACCAATTAATCTACTCACATTTGCATGTTTTCGAACTGCTTGGTGTGCAGAAGCTGGGACGAGCAACGGGAGCTCACCCCGCCGCGCGGTTTCGAACCGCCGACCTTCCGATCGACAGCTCAGCGGTTTAACCCGCAGCGCCACCGCGTCCCTTTTACAATAGTAAAAACTAATACAAAATAAACTTGGAGAAAGAATAGAATGGAAAGGAAAGGAAGAATAAAAAGTGCAGGAAAAGAGAAAAAGAAAAAAATATATAAAGAAGGGACTTCCAACCTTCATCACAATAAGTATAAACAAATTTAATAACTCTTCACCCCAAAAGGTTAAAGAGATACCTCTTCATCCCATAATCCATCCCTTATCTATAAGATCCATAAAAAATCAATTTTTCAATCTTGATGTCAGCAAAAAGTCCATAAAGCGTTGGCAGAAGAATGCAAGAAAATGTCTTATTTTAATGTTGATCGAATAAATGAACTTTATACTCCATCCTTTTACTTCTAACAGTCTTAATCTTTAATTCAATGAAATGTTGTAGAATTTTATTTCTCTTCAATTCTTATTATTACACAAATTTCTTCAAGGCTTTAACAAGCCTCTTTTGTATATCCAGTAAAGTATCCTTTTCCAAATCATTCTCTTGGCATTTGTAGTTCCACATTCTGTACTTTTATCAGATAAAATTTGTTCCACATCTGTCATTCCTTCATTAACATCTTTTAGATATAGTTTGTCCATAGAAGCAGACATCATTACTGGCAATGTTGATATTGTAGCTACTAACTTCTCGCTCCATTCTTCAAAAATCCCCTTTAATATTTCAGATGTTACGTTTTGTATCATTCTGTAAGTCCCAGTATTTACTGACATCAGGCTTTTTTTTCTTCTGCTTAAAATCTTTAGTCCCCTCTAGTGTCCAGTTTCTAAAATCATAACTTATCTTTGTTATCACTTGTAATTGCTAGGATAACCAAAATAAGTCTGTTTCCATGATAAGTTGTTTCTTTTGTGCAGTTAATTCCAAAATCTTATGGTAAAAGTCAATATTCCAATTTCATCTGGACCCATAATCCATTTATACCTTTATTAGCTTTTTTAAAAAGCTTTTTGCTGTTTATTTCAAATTCTTTAAGCTCTTAAGCTGGTAATTAATTCTACTTTTGTTCAGAATTGAAAATAAATTCGCCCAATGAATTTTTCAAACCTGTTGTTCTGAAGGTGTCTAATAGCTTTAGTTAATAGGGAATTTCTGAAAGTGATTAGAAAGTGAGGTTTGCAAACTTAGTGTCCTTTAAAAGTCTCCACCATGACTGCAAGCAAGATGGCTGATCCTGTCATCTGCTGGTGTTCAGACCTGCAGAATACTGCTGTCCTGTGGTCTCCTTGAAAGGAGCAGCCATTCAGAGCCGGTCCACTCACCGATTCCTTGGTCTTTCCCATGGCTGTCAGCTCCACTTTTGCATAGCCGTCTTCAGTTCACCATTCCTCCCCCAGAAGTCTGTATCTATAACCATTCCTTTTTTTTATAGTAAATTTTATTAAGTTTCAAGGAAAGAAGAAAAACTACAATAAAACAAAAACTTAAAAAAAAAACTAAAGTGCAGAAACACAAGAGAAGATTTTTTTTTTTTTTCAAATTTACAGGAAGATGTGGCTTCCGACTTTTAACATCAAGGATATACAAAATTTCCATAATCAATCTCTTACTCTTTATTAAACCAAAACACCACATTATTTCTATAAATCATTCCCCTTTAACACATAATAAAAATCACTAAGTACAGTTACTCCTCCCCCTTATATTAAAATGAAGAAAAAAAATTCATATAAACCTAAACATCTTTCTCTCCTCCAAAAGATAAAAATATTTAATTACTCCCTTCCTACCACTATTCTATACATTTCTGTCTACTATAATAAAAATCAAAAGGCATATAAGTTGTCAGCTATTATACTTAATGGTATAACAATTTTAATAATCTCAGTCTTAGTAAACCCAAAATCTTAATAAACACAAAGAAGAAAGCCAATTCAAAACAGTAAGTCCAAATCCTTAAAGACAAATAACAGTCAAATCCTTAAGGCAAGCCAAATAAGCAATCTTCAACCGTTACCCCACTTCAAAATAAACCAGAGCAGTTACATATTCCCAAGATATGCACAGAGCTTGCTTATTAAGAAAATCAAACAGCCCAGTTGCCCCCCCCCCCAAATTCCAGGTTCTTTTCATGGCTTTCCACCAGGAGATCGACCCTACTTAGAGCTTGCAAATCACTCTCTCCCCTAGATTTCTCCAGCTCCATTATCCAGCATCTTGACAGAAATCCAAAGCTCAGTCTTAAAAGAAACCTTTCTATCATGCTTAGATTCCTCAGTTTCAACCAGCAGATCCCCAACCTGTTGGCACATTTTAGCTCTCATATTTTCCACAATGTCCTAGATATCTTGCATAAAGGTTTGATAAAAGTCAGAAGATACTTGTTTGAAGTCCTGGTGAAGGTCAAAAAGATTCTGCTTGAAATCCTCCATGTCTCACGCAGTAAATTATGTTACCCCCTAGGAATTTAATCGGCAAGAGTCAAAGGTAAGGGAAAGTTCGAAAGTTGTTTACACAGAGTGAAAGTGAATAGCAGACTGTTCTCAAGGGAAAGTGAAGGCAGAAAGTTGAAGGTTCAGATCAGCTGATTCAACATGTAGGAAAATGCTAATATTTTCAAATTTAATACAAAAATAGTAACAGGAAGACAATCTTTGAAATTTCCTTTGGAAGGTAAATGAAATCCAAAACTTCAAGAAAATTTAAAAAGTAATCCCAAAAATAACATTAAGCACCAAAAGGAACAGCTTCTCCTCTCTGTAAAAAGCCTTTCTTGGAGTACATATACTTAAACAACAACAACAAATTGGTGATTTAGAAATGGGGTGGCTGTTCTTAGTGTTCCTTTAAAGCTACAGCACGGCTTGGAAATGATGACATCCCCGCCTCCTGGGAGCTCTTACCGTTGACCGCGAAATGCTGCTTGTGATCTCCTGGCTGCAAGCCACCGTTCTAGAGGACAAATGGGATGATTCTGTGAGTTCTTGATCCAGAGAATGGTTCTGGGCTTCAGGAAAGCCTGCCTGAGCCTGAAGAAAAGTCACCGTGCTGCCCGTTCCGCCCACTGAAACAGTGGGCACAGCCGCTCGGAATGCCATTCCCACCGGAAGCCTCTATAAACATTTCTAAGATGTAGATATTATCCAAATAGACAAGTGCTCCTTCAAGAGACAAGACACACTTGGGCTCGAAACAATTTTCAAAAGGAGTTGGTTGGTTGGTTGGTAGAAAGAGTGAAAGTCACCTCTCCTTTTCCTTCTAAGTGGATGCCTATATCCAGTCCAATGAAACTGAAGCTGGTTTCACACAACACGCTAAGCCAAATGTAATTTGCTGCTTTGTGAGTTAGAATGTTAAAGGAATGCAATCACGGAGTATGTTAATGGCTGCAAACCTTTTCCTACTTGCCTAGAAGGTAGCTCCATTGATTTTGCATGTATGTTTTGTTTCAGTCATAGACCAGCATAAAACAAGTAACGTAATCATGCCAAAATACAAGTAGAAGTAAAGTACTGTATTAAGATAAAATAAATAATTATTAGTATAGAATTAGAAAATATACCAGGAAAAAAAATAAAATTGCAATCTGTAGTAAAAATGCCAGAAGTAGTTCAGCTAGATAACTATAAATACATAAAAATATTAGGATCTGTAAGACCCTAAAACAATTTTAACTGTCCTAACTTGTAAGGGCCCAATACTTGCTGTAGCCCTCTAGGATTTGATTGGGATTATTGCAGTTATAATCCAACCAACTAGAAGTGAGATAATAACAAAATACAGGTAGTCCTCGTTTAGTGACCATTCACAGTTACGACAGTGATGAAAAAGTACAATGAATCTGCATTCATGACCTTCGCAGGTCTGTAAAGCAAAGGAAAGGTGAAGTAAGATCATAAGCATAGTTGTAGTTTCACTTAGTGACTGCTTTGCCAAGTTGCCAGTACGAATTGTTGCTAAATGAGGACTACCTGTAAAGCATAGTGTAACTGGAAAAAACATACATTAAAAAAAGAGATACTGAGTTACAGTAACTTAGAGCTCAATGTCACCTCAATTGGAAAAGTCATTTGCATTCAATCATAGCTTGGATTCAGAACTGGCTACACTGCCTGGAATCTCTGCCTCCTGGTCTGCTAGCTGGAAATTAAGGTAATCGGCCTCTGTCCTGCCTGGGTATTGTGTTAGGAATGAGGAAATACATATATATATATCTTGCAGTCTATTAAAAAGACAGCACAGCCACATGTCCCAAAGTTTAGATTTCTCTTTCACTACAAGGACAGAATTGCTTTTTACATATGTGACAGAATCTTCCCTCCAAAAATGGGGAAGGGAGGACATTACAGCAGGTAAATGTAAAAGCTCTTCTATGTTTTTAGGGGTGATACTGTACAAGTAATGGGCGGGTGCAATAATTTTTCCTGAGCTCACTGGAATAATAAATGGTGGCACCTGACTAAGATTGCTTTGCAATGCAATATTTTATATATTTATTTATATATCTATCTATCTCCATCCATCCTGCCTTTATTATTTTTATAAATAACTCAAGGTGGTAAGCATACATAATACTCCTTCCTCTTCCTATTTTCCTCACAACAACAACCCTGTGAGGTGATTTGGGCTGAGAGAGAGAGAGACTGGCCCAAGGTCACCCAGCTGGCTTTCATGCCCGAGGTGGGACTAGAACTCAGATTCTTGATTTCTAGCCCAGCACCTTAACCACTAGACCAAACTGGAACTTCACCTAAAAGATTCTTTGGCCTGATCAAATCCCGTTGGAATCAGTATACTAGGGAAGTCCACAATGCTTTAGGATGGCAACTAGTAGTTTCTGCCAGGAAGTCTGGAATTTGTCTTGAAGAGTCAAAAACAGCCAGACTCCTTGGGTGAAAGCTAATGTGCTATTTGGTACAGGTTTTAATTGGAACCATTCCAGCCTCAGCCCAAAGGGCCAAATTAGAGACACAATGAGGAACCAAAAATATGTTCCTTAAGAAGCTTGATTGAACAAACAATTCTAAATTCTTACATGCACAGATTTGGAAGCTATAAAATGGCTGTGCTACTACTTTGGCATCAGAATACTTCATCAGAAGACCAGGTATTTAATTACCTTCTATCATGCAAAAAAAAAACCTGTGGATGGCAGCTACATTTCTTCTGACGTTTAGAGATGGAATTTGGGGCAATTCCATTGGCATGGAAAACAATTCCAAGGTATTTGAGGGCATGAATTTGTTTGATATTATTCCTACAGGTAGTCCTCATTTAATGTCCACTTGTTCAGTGGCTGAAGTTGCAACGGTGTTGACTGAGGGGTACTTAAAACTGGTCCTGATAGTGGCAGCCATCACAGCACCCCCCACGGTCATGTGATCATAATTCAGGCACTTAGCAGCTGGCTGACAGTCATGTGACTGCCACTGCAATCTTCCCTGTTGGCTTCCAACGAGCAAAATCAGCAGGGAAGCCAGCAGGAGGTAGGAAATGGCGATCACTTGATCATGGGATGCTGCAGCCACGCAGGAGTCACCTAACAGCAACTGGAACTGCTGCAACTGCTGTCATAAGTCAGCATGGTCACATGACATCACGCCTTACAAACTTAGCAATGGAGTTCCTGGTCCCAATTACCATCGTTAAATTAGGACTACCTGTGTTGTATCTAAAGGGCCTCTGAAAAGACCGTAATTTTTGTTTTTGTTTTTTAATAACTAAATTGTTTTCTGTGTAGTAGGAGGCAACTGAATTTAGTGTTGTCCTCTAATGAATGAAGTAGAGATAATATAGGAGTAATGCAGTAGATCTAGTCAGGTTTGGAGGGTGATGTTCTGGATTTTTAAGTCTTGTCGCCATAGCACTGATGTAAAAGTTAAATAAAGGGGATAGAATTCAAAGTTGCTTTACATCCTTGTAATTACTGTGTTGTGCGAACACAGCTTGTCAGTCAATGCAATGGTTTTTCTGCTGCTTATTCTATGAATGATGGTAGTAACAACATGCTTGTTAACCAAGCTTTTTAGTTTTGTGTGCCATGCAAAAACAGCATGTGCTGCGTGGAGTGATTGCGCAATTGCATGCACGATCACATTTAGTTTTCCTATAATTCAAACTTTAGGGTCTATTTAAATGCTTCTTCGTAAGAACATAAAACATTTTCTGATGGCTCTGCAAAGAACTCTGCTGAAGCCCTATGTGATATCTGGAATAAGGAAAAGGGGAAGGCAATTAAAAAATAAAACACCTAAGTGCAATTTTCTACTTGATGGAAGTAGCCTGTTATCAACTATTTTAGGAAAATTAGAGATAATTAAAAAGCAAGATTGTGGAAAAATCTAGGTGACACTAATGCCATGGCAGCAGTCTATCTTCTACCCTCACTACATCTTGCACCAAGCTGTGAGTAAACCATTACATCTATAACCATTTTGTAGGTAACTTTCATTTTGACATGGATATTAGTTCAAAGTAAATTTTCTGTATATTGAGTTTATATTATTGGAACTTACCAGATTTTATAGGGGTAATTAACAGCAGACATTAGAAAAAAATACACCAAAATAAAGGTATGAGAATGATTTTTTAAAAAATTCAAAATAGCTTTATTCAACTTGCTAACGACATAAGCACAGCAACCAACACCCCAACAAGTTACTGTCAGAAAGACCCAAACTTGAATAGGAATTTATTTCAAACATCTATTGTCCACATGATGATAGAGCTTCACTACTGCCACAGAAAGAGGCATCTTCCCATGGGCCACAACTGACTTCCCATTGGTAAGTTCTATAGTTATCCATACTCCATAATGCTGACACTCAGTAGTTGCAGCTTGATGTGCTCCATTTCGTCTTTCCAAGAATTGGCTCTGTGACCCAGCTGACCACTGCAATCAACCGTGTTGTATGTGCAGAGCTCTTTCCAGTCTTTAGATGTGAGGTTAAATCACTGCTGTTGAGAATCCAGCCCAAACACAAAGTCATCAGGTAAAGATTCTGGAACCATCTGTGCCAACTGATCATCATGACAGCGGAGTGTCCACAACTTTTCCAACTCGTAGATTTCACGTGTCTCTGGCAACATGAAATGGACTACAATGTTGCCTGCAAGAAGATGGGGCAGCACAGTAAGTAAAGAATGAGTTTAGTGTATCTTCTCAGGCTCTTCTGACTCACCTCAGGTAAAACACATTCCATAATCTGGCATTACATCTAAACTGGGATGGCAACTATCAGAGCTTCCCTACCTGTTGGTCATTTTAACCTTGTTTTCAGGATCTTATAATCACACCATATCAGTAAGGCACCAAACTAAGGAAGGGAGATTTGCAGACTTAATAGGCACATAATTGGACCAATTAAGATGAACAGAAGGAGCCACTGTGAACACTGGGCGGTGTGGCTATTTCCCGATCCTCTTAGCTTCATTGCAAAAGAAGAAGAATAAAACTTCATTTTTAACTAGACTACAGTTTGCAGTTGTGCAGGAATTAAGGAACTACAAGTCACAATTTCTAAAAGCGTGTGACTCTTAGTCATAGTTAATGCTTTTCTGTTCATCCATCTGTAGGAAGAGATGGAGCCTGAGATCCCCCATGACTTGTTCTCTAGAGGCTTTTACACACACCTTTCTCAAAGTTCATATACCAGCAAGTACCACAAACTTGTTAAAAGTACACACTCCTTCCCTGTCTCAGCTTATTCTTCAGAGGCAAGAGGGAAGATAAGACTGCCTTTCCCAACTCACTGGCCATTTTTACACCAGTTTAAATGTGGAAAAGACACTAAAATATATATATTATTCTTCATTCTACTTGGTCAGCCAGCTAAACAGCTATTTTAACTAGAAAAGAAAGTTGTGTCAAGAGACATTTATCACTAGTTCCTCCCTATCACAAGACAAATCCCTCCAGGCCACCTACAGTGGTGTTTAAAAGTTTGTGAACCCCTTGGAATTTTGAAAATGCATATGCCCTAAAACATAATCTGTTTTCCATACAAGTCCTAAAACATGATAAAGAGAACCCAATTAAATGAGCCAAAAACATTTTACTTGTTCGTTTGTTTATTGAGGAAGATAATTCAAAGCTACATATTAGTGTGTGGCAAAAGTACATGAATCTTTGCTTCCAGTACAGGTAGTCCTTGACTTTGAAGCACCACTGTAGTAACTAAGTGACAGGTGTATAAAGGCTGCTGTGACAGGCTTGAACTACTGTAGCCAGAAGCCCTGAGAGTCTTGTTTGGTTGTTTGCTTGAAGTTTAAGACAAGGCTTTTATTAAGAGTGAGCAGACTACTCACATGATCAATTTTTTTCTATTAGAACCCAGAAATCATCCAGAAATCTATTAGGAGAAGTAGCTGCATCTTCAGTTGAATCGTGTTTAAGAGATTCTCTGAACCAATCCTCACAACCTTGGTTTCATTTAGATTTAAGTATGGTAAACAAAAGCTTGAGAGACTGAATCATTTATACACACATGTGCACATGCATGCGTGCACACACTGATGGCAAAAAAGCTTTAAAATCCATATCCGTGAGCAGCATTTTGCAATAATAACTCTGACTGTGAACAAATTATTTTTATTTTGTGTCCACATAGGCAGTAAAGCAGCCACAGCAGCCACAGGATTATCAGATTATCAATTTCTATAAAAATAGTTGAGTAAATGAATTACCAAATGAGCATTGCACCAGAGATGGTAATTACAACCCATCCAACACAATCTAGAACAGCTATAATTAATACCAAGTAATTTTAGGGGAGAAGTAAATTTTATGGATTACATTTATGATCAGTTCCTGATGACATTCAAAGTAAATTAAAAATAATTTGGAACCACAAACAGTTCCAAGAGGAATATTCAAATCCCAAGTTATCAGGATTTCAGATTTTCTAGATAGACTGGGAAGTTCAATATAAGAATTTAATACATTATTGGAAGGGATTTCATTAATTTTCATGTTTATTACTATAATTGATGAGAAATGATTCAGTCTCATTTGAAACAAGACAAACGTGTGACCAATTATATTTCAAACTACATATCAGAAAGAGGTTTTCCATCAATAATCAAATATCTATTATTTGCAATATGCATGTTAACAAATAAATTACTATGATTGTATTGCAAAAGCAATATTACAAGAAATTACTTCATATATAATCTCTGTGATACTTGGATCAAGCAACCTCTGGGTTCAAAGATCATATTAAGCTAGTATGTGAATCAAGTGTGGTTTGTCGTCATGGCAAGCATGGGACATCCACAGGCCCTTGAGACCTCATTTTACAGTTTCCAAAGCACCCCAAGATTGAAACACTGGAAGTGAGATAAATAATGGGAAATAAGAGTGGGAATGGAAGTACAAAATCTCTGGGAGGTGAAGTGCTCCCACAATTCGTAAACTCAATCATATATAACTTGTACTTTGTATTTTACTGGTAATAACAATATTTACCAAAATCAATGCATAGCCAGTCATCAGACTCTTTTCCTTCTATCACAACATGAGGATCAGTGTCCTTCTTCATATGCTTGTACTGGAAGAGAAGTACAAGTAAAGATGTAGGTAACTTTACTATGAATAACCATGCACAGATTAAAAATTAATAGAATCCAATTAAACTGTTCAGTTTATCATGCACTTATATCTCTCTATTCAGAAGTAGGCCCTAGTGATTCAATAAATATTCCAAC
Organism: Candoia aspera; assembly: GCF_035149785.1. Classification (NCBI taxonomy): domain Eukaryota; kingdom Metazoa; phylum Chordata; class Lepidosauria; order Squamata; family Candoiidae; genus Candoia; species Candoia aspera. The sequence continues at coordinate 32,940,577 of NC_086156.1, read as the reverse complement.
TCAGTGAGCATAGAGTTGCTGTGTTAAGTCCAACTTCTTTGACAAATGTCAAATTCTAGCAGGATGTGCTAGGATTTTTTTTTTCTTTTGGTGCCATCAAATCAGTGTTGACTCCTGGCAACCATCTGAACAAGTTCTGCAGTTTTCTTGGCAAGATTCAGAAGGGGTTCGCCACTGCCTGCTTCCTAAAGCTGGCTTTGTGCCTAAAGCGGAACTAGAACTCGCAGTCTCCCAGGTCTAGCCTGGTGCCTTAACCATTACACCAAACTGGCGCTCTAGGATTTTCTACCTCCTTATTTTTATAGTGTTGTCCTCTATCTCCCGTTATAGCAAAGGATGCATTTCAGTTGCAGTGGGATGTGAAGAGATTGACTGAATACTAGCCATAGATTTCTAGGCACTGGAGAAAGCCCCAGACCCAAATGGGACTTCTTAACCATGAATACCCCAGGGCTCACTGGTATCAATGTTTCTAGTCCAAGTCTGATTTAATCTTGATGTAATAGTATGTTAGCAAAATACTCAAATTTGGCTTTCAGTTAAATAATTATCTTCATGCACTGGCATTTTCAACATATGGAGTTGGCTGTAATTATCATTGTATTTCTGGGTTTCCTAAGCCTTACTGATCCTGACATTAGCTATGTGGGTGAAATTTGTTTCCAATAAATATGAAAGATCTTTCAAAATTTAGCAAAGGAGAAACATCACCACACAGTAACATGCAGGTTCATTAACAGTCCAAAAGCAAGCGGAAAATCTTAAATTAAGAGGCAGAGTACATGTTGGCTTATTCCATGAAAAAGACCTTGCAACTGTAGGAACTTAGTAAGAAATCAGAACAGTTTCTGTAAATATGAAACATCTACTGCATATTCTGGAAAAATCCTTTCTGCATTATGCTTAATATTTATAAACATTCACATAACAGTCTCTAGTTGCCAAGCAGTCAAAGCTAATCTTTTTTTAACTGCAGCTTAGAAATCCTGTCTGCTTTGATTAAATCAGCACTCATATTGCAGTATCTACCCTTTCCATCTCTTAACTGGCCATCCAATTGTAGCTTGCAAAAATTCTTCCATAACTAAAAAAGAAAAAAAAATGCCATACCATTTTTACCAGGTATTGTGCCATGGCATGGAGATGTCTTGCAGAAGATCCACTGGCAATTATAAAATAATTGCTGTATTTTATTTCTGGAGGCAATTTGATTACACAAATATCTTTTGCATTTTCTTGTCTCACAAGTGATACCACATCATCAATGCTGAATACTGAAGAAACAGGGTCTGAAAGAGGCAATGCTTAAATGATCAAAATGTAAATTATGTAGAAAGTTAAGAGGTGAAAGATCTTGAGCTGGAACAACTGGACTGGTAGAAGCAGTTCTCGCCCCCTTTCTCTCCACAGCAATCTGTCATGTTCACTGTTTCAATGTGCACTGTACATTGTAACGTTTCACATGCCATGGTGCTGACGCGCGTTTCTGTTTGGGAGGGAGCTGCTATACACAATCCTTGTTACACTACTGGTGAACATCCAACTTCCTGAAAACTACCAAGTCTTGAGAAGGGGATTATGTAACGTCATAATTTAGCCTTAGGCCTGCAGGAACTTTAGTTCCACCACCTTTTTCTAAATGTTTACAAACCCCTGTCACCACCAATTTCCAGTCTTGTTTTTGAATGAGGAAATAATTTCTGCCAAAGCAATAATACAGTTAATCCAGTATCAAAAAGATATGAAAGTCTACAGCTAGATTACAATACTGGTCCACAGAACTTTGTTTTCAAGATTTTTAAAAAGTATTTTTGTCATTTTCCATCTATTGTGGGACAGATGGGCAGAATGTCCCAGGCTGAATTCTGCACACAGATGGAAATCCTCAGATCTGTTGCCATCCAGTATTGACATGGACTGAACCAATGTAAGGTAGATTCCTACATTTCTATCAGTCCTCCTGTTCTCACTTAGTGACTGGCAGCACGGTATCTCTGTTGCTGGTATACCAGTGTCCCTGCCCTCTACAAACCATCTTTCCCACCCATGTACACATAAAGCATTCTCATATGTTAAATTATGGCTTGCTTAACCATAGTTTATGGAATAAAATAGAATTAGTTGGGTTCTCATATAAACTGTGCCCTAACCCACCTGACTGCATGTTTTAATTAGGTTTTCCCAGAGTTTTTCCTGATTGTTTGAGAGCTAGAGAATAGTGTGCCTTCCTTTGAGATGAATCTCTTGGCTCAAGAGGTACAAGTCCCAGTGTCTCATTCATCCTGGCCTTTTCTGCGTACTGAAGATGGCAATTTGGCTTTTGATCTTCTGATATACAAAAACAGACCCCAACTACCAATGATGGTACAACTATTTCACAAAAGACAAAGACAAAATACTGCAATGCTCCATAATGGTGAGCAGCTCTCATAAGTATTTCATAATAAAACTAAAAATGTGATATTAGACTTATTGGTGAACAGGCTATCACAATTCACTCTATAGTCAATTTCCATTTAAGAGTCTTATATGTGGAGACAACAGCATGTTTATTTTTGACCACAACTCACATTCATGTACGATGTAAAATATTTTCCATTCAGATGCACAGAAAATCAATCACAATGATTGCATTATGAGATATTTATCCATTATTTCATTGTAGCTTCATGTATAGTGTTGATCATTTCTTTAAATGTCTGATCTCCCTTTATACTCATACAGTATGACCCGCTTGCCCTGGAACCTCAAAACTCTAACCACCCTGCTTAAGTTTGCTAGTTGCTGACACACACACAACCCTCCAAGGTTGTCTTGCTTCTCTGATACAAATAGGTAAAATGTTTTCTAGTATGCAGTTAAACTCCATCCTGGTAAATGCTACTGCTTGCTCAATGCATGTTGGCAAAGGTACTTACTTCGGGTGCTCTAGTCTCCTCTGTGGATACTAAAATGACCACACCCCCAATCAATTATATACTCGGAAGGGGCAAGGCCTATTAAGACAACTGGCTTTTTAAAGAACACTCCCCCCACCCAGTCTTTGATCTGGTACCAGGGCATAAAAAGTAGAAAAAGATAAAAACCTGGGCCGGGTTACCACTACTGCTTTCTGCCAAAGCAGTTGGGCTGATCATCAGACCTTAAGGATTCGTCCTACTCCGAATCCATCGGTTCAGCTAGAAGCCAGGAATTCAGTCTGCAACCACTCACATGCAAAACAGCCCTATTACCACTGATTTACATCTTCTCCCAGAGCCGTGAGGCGAGAATAAATACACTGATTGCCCAATCTTGTCAAACAGCAGCATCTACTGGAGAGTTAGGCTACTAAAGCCCTGCCACTAAACGGGACGCAAGGTCGACTTGGCTTCGACATTTCTTGGCTGAAGGATTTCCAGCTCCACTGATACCTGGATTGGTGCTCCATTCCTGCCCATCTCTATCCGCTTCTTGCAAGTTTTGAAGCTCCGCTCCGGCGCCGCCTTCTCTATCACACAGCTCAGAATTCCCCGCAGTGCTAAATGTTCGTAATCCTACCCCAGACATCCATGAGGGAAAGACGGAACCTGCTGCGGCCTCTATGGTCATGGCGTCAATCCATCCTTGGGCACCTTTGGAGCTTCCAGCCGCTGCAGCGCTTCCCCGAGACTTCAGAGCCTGCAACACCCGCAGACAGAGGCTTCTTCGCCACATGGCGCTTCGCGATTCCCCAGGAAAAATCCGGAGAGACGACAGAACGCACGAACATCCACCGTTCCAAAACGGAATCTAGCTAGGAAACTCCCTCTCCTCATTGATTGGAGGATGAAAATTCAAGTGTTTTCAGGGATTGGCTGCGTGTCTCACGTGACAAGCAGGATGGCTGGCGCAGGCGCTATTTGGTAAGTGACGCTAGAGTGGGGAAGGGCTGAGGAGTGTTTTTATTAAATCTTTGACTATAATATCCGGTCTTCAACCTCGAGACGAGCAGAGTTAGAATGCGCCACATCTCTTTGCTGCCATCTATTAGTCATCTTTATATTGGCAGCCCAAATACTGTAGCCCTCGTTTTATCTCTACTGAATTTTGTGTTTGTTCCTGGAAGCTACCTTTGTTATCTGCTCTGATGATTTTTGATCATTTGAGTGTCACATCTTTCAGAGAGGAAGGCGAGTTGGATGGATATGCATGCTCTTTGCTCAGCTGCTTCCCGGAGTTAGAGAACTCTAGTATTTTTGAATTACTCTTTTTGAATTCTGTAAGATGTGAGATACCTTCTCATTCCAATGCTGATCTCCATGCAAATAAGGATTGTTATGCACACCAAGTTATTGGCACTTGTGTAGCATTTATCCAGGCTTAGTTTCCTTTTTGAAGGCCACTGACTTGCAAGAGTTGTGCTTATTTACGAATGTACAAGATGAGCCATACAGCATATGCATTCAAACAAGCAATTTATTCTCCAAATCAGAACTCTAGGACAATGGTGGGCACTGGCTAACTTTTTTGGCCCAAAGGGTCAAATATGTGGAAATGAGAGTTAAAGGTCTGGGGCTGCCAGTGAATAGGGCTTGGCTGTACGTGGGGGACAGGACCAAATCCCCTTGCATGATCATTCACTTATACAGACACATGTAGAGAAGTGGCATATACAGTAAATTAACAGTTGGCAGACGTACTACATGTGCATCGTTCTCCACATGTAACTCATGTGTGCCAAAAGAAAGAGTCCCTTGCCTCAGCTCCATGCATAGCATGGATCTCTATATTGCTCACAAAAGGTCCACTTAGGATTTAAGGTTATATGTGCCCCATCCTGAATATAGCTCAAAATCAGAATAAAATATATCCTTCTGCCTGAGTCAAAATTTGGACACTAAAGCCCTCTACTTATTGAAACATCCACGTCATCTCCAGAAGCAGATCAACAAGTGTCTTTTTCATGCCAAATAATAATTTATCACATTTTCTAATACTTCTAACATCTGCTGGGGTAACAAGTACATTTTTGTGCTAGGATTCACCTGGATGAAAATGCTTCCCTTTGAGCACTTTGCCATGAATCCAGGAAAATTACAAAGAAAACTGGAAAATCCAGGAAACAAAACATAAACAGTTCCCATGCTTTACTAAACCATAATGTGAGTAGTTTGGTTATGGTTTTACGAGATGTATGAACCCAGTCATTGTGTTTTGTAAATGGCTTAACCTGATGTTTGAGCCAGATCATAAAATAGTGCAAGGCAACACTATGTTAAGATAACACTGTATTCTGCTGGGGAAAGGGTTGGGGGTCTTACATTGCTGCAGGTAGGTAGTGTGGAAGAATTTAAGCTATTTGAATATTAATACATGTTTTAGCATGGAGCTCCTGAGCATAGTAAGGGTTTAACCTGTAGCAGTAAATATTTAGCAAGCAAATTGGCTTTGTAACCAGTCATGTTTTTACACATCTGTTGTTCCTTGTTGCTTGATAATAAGTACACACTGTTTTCTTTGTTCTTCGGTTCTTGCCCATGGAGTATTACTGAACTAGTCCATGTGTGCTTGACCTGGCTTTGCAAACTCATTATGAATTTTGGAGACTGAAGTACTCTGATGTCCTGCTTTAATAGAGAAAACAAACCTCATCTTGTCCCTGTCGGGCCAAGTGAGAAGGGAGAGAAAATGTGTAAGTCAAAATCAGGATGAAAATAAATTTGCAAGTTCCATCTTAAAGGCTTGTCTCCAACAACTGTGAAATAATGTCTGAGCCCACCTGATCTTTCAAAACAGTTCTAAAAAGATACATGTTTAGGAAGTAGAGACAAGGCTATTTTGCTAGACATTGCCACCTTCTCCTCCTCTTAGTACACAGGAAATTCCCTTCTAATGCACTTCAACTAGAGTGAATTAAATAAGCAAAGAAATTAGAGCAAAAAAATAATGCATTTTTAAATTGTTCTCCAAGCAGTGATTAAACTATTAGCTAAACATTTGAAGCTGTTGCAGTAAATGATATCCAGAGTCTCCAGCAAATAATGCTTATCCTAATAGCTTTCATACCTAATTTTTAAACTAGTTACTTTGAAACTGAGTGAGTATACAAGATGAAGGAACTCTGGTTTGAAGCATGATCCTGGCATGCTTGCACAGAAGTAATTTCTTCTAAATTCAGTAGAATTCAATGCAAGCTTAAATCCCTTAGTAAAAAGTGCTCAACCAGGCAGACATTTATTGAACCTCAAGAGTAAATAATTCTATTTATTTATTTATCGTTTTGTTTGTTTGTTTGTTTATTTTGCCTATGGGTCAGTATTGACTCCTGGTGACTGCCTGGACAAATCTCTGCAATAATCTAAGATACTGAATATAATACCCAGTATAAATAGTTTATTAACTGATACACTATAGCATATCCAAGATAAGCAAGTAAAATATGTTTTTTCTGTGTGATGCTATTTTATACTTCCAAGTTAATTGAACAAGAGCTTTTATTCTATATGTAATGCAAGTATACCATCCCCCCTCCCTTTTTCACTGCATCCCTACAGTGAATTGCAGTTCAGTGTAAAATTTGAAATATATGCAACTTTAAAACATTAGCCTGAAGAATTAGACAATTCCCAGCTTGCTTTTCAGCAGAGGGTCTCTCTCATTGCCTCCTGGGAAGAGAATGGCCTTGACATTATTGAAGTAAACACTCAGTCCTTCACCGGATTTCTCTTGACCTGTTTTTCTTTCAATAGGTTTATATTCTTTATATCTCCTGAAAAGAATATGAAAATCAGGTTATTACAGGGCTTTCCTGGTGTATGAACAAAACCCAACAATTCCTGGATTGCATGATTCTTCCCTGTAAACTGTTACTGTCCATTTATATTTTCAAAAAAAATCAGTGGGAAAAAGCTATTAGTACAGCCCTAGATAAAAGCTGCTGAGAATATGTATTGGTGAGAGGGGAGAGAGAGAAAGAGAGAGAGGGAGAGAGATAGCAACATATTTAATGCTTATAGTAATGTACTGCATCACTGATGGAATAAACTAGTCAGTAAATGTTTTCAGAGGTTCTGCCATAAAGAAAGAAATGTTATGCCATTGCCAGATGTATCCTTGTTGGGCATCCTTTTAAAAAACAAGGACAAAGGGATACTGTTGCTACAGTATCAAACTTATGGCCAGGAACCCTGGTTCAAATTGCCACTCACTTCCAACACTGAGGGATCTCTTTGCTGCTTGGATTATTGTTTTCCCTCCTCAGTAGTGCTCCAAGTACACTTGCCTCAATCCCCCACAGACAAGAAGATAGACAAACTGTGAAATTATTCCTGACAGTCATTGCTGTATTGCACACTTTTATTCAGTAATGTTTGGAAGATTCTATCAACCAAAAGAATAGTTAAAAAAGCAGTATTGGGGGAAAATAAAACATGAAGGGAAAATAGTATCAGGAAGGTGGGTTGGTGTGTCTTGTATCTCATGAGTGAGTCAGACAGAGGTAAAGCTAATGAGTTGTTGCTTTTTACCTCTGGGTAAACAGAATCTACCTTCTGTTACTAATACTTGCATCTGTATTATTTGGGTTCAAAAGTTTTATAAATTATTAAGTCAGCAGTCTGATAGAGCCAGTTTGGTCTAGTGGTTAAGGCAACAGACTAGAAACCAGGAGTCTGTGAGTTCTAGTCCTGCCTTAGGCATGAAAGCCAGCTGGGTGACCTTGGGCCAGTCACTCTCTCTGCCCAACTTGGCGCAGTGTAGACTAGCCTCCTCGTGGTGCACCCCAGGCAACATGACTTGTCACGGCTAAATAGTCTACACATCTGGCTGCTAGACCTCACAAGGATTTCCCAGCAAGAAAAAAGCAGTATGAACGCCAAGCTGCTATGCCATACGATTAAAAAAAAAAAAGCGGTCTGATTCAGTTTGAATGACTATACCAAGCAACTTACTTGTAAAGGAAAAAGGTTAAGAAAACAGCAAACACCACCAAGACACCACAGGTAACCAGAAATCCTTCTGCTGTCCTTGGAAAGGATGCTTCAGCTTGAAGAATGATAAAACAAAATAAGGGGAACTTAGTGATTAATATGCTCTTACAAGGCTGTAGATGTTCACAGTCTACATGTGCTTGATATTCCCACTTCATTGGGCTCACCATACCTGTCCTTTAAAAGACACACCCCAAAATTACATTTCTATAGACAGATATAAAATGAGGATTAATGGTTTTTATTTTTAATGTTTTTAAAATTATTTTTGTTATGTTGTTGTATTGTTTTGTAACTTTGTATGTCTCTCAGAGTTATGTCTGTGAGATAGGTGGCTATATAAATTTACCAAATAAATAAATAATATAAATAATATAAAATCCAAGTTCACCAAAATTCCCCACTTATTTCATGTACATTACTTCTGTCTATTTAGAGCTTGTTTTCTATTCTTGGCTGAGCCTGAAAGGTAACCAAAAAGTTCTTCCTACAATACTGCTTTTCACACAAGATATAATGGTTGAATCTCTTTCCCCATATATTACTCCAAATGCAGACAGTATTTTTGGGAAAATATGGCACTAGTAGAATCATTCATATTTAGGCTGATAATAGGAGGTGGGAAGGACCAAGGACTTCAGATCAAAAGGTCTGGTGCACATATTTATCATGAGTAGCACACTTTTCTCTCTCTCAGGTGCATTATACTTATATATTAGGGTAATGTTACAACGTTTGTGAAAAGATTCCTTACATGCACCTGCCAATCTGTCAAGCACACAGTATTTTAACATTTAAAATGTAACCTTTTTTTGTGAAATAATCATGCTAGGTACTAATAAAAAAGATTTACCTCCATTGATGGAGATCAGAGTACTTGTGAGTGCTAGACTTGTTGCATCAGCCAGTGTGATGTTGACACAATAGGTTCCAGATTCATTGAAGGCTCTTCTTATGATCAAGAAACACACATCAGCAACATCAACAGGGTGACATGACTCACTCTGTAAAATCGTACATGTGGGATCAGCAATTAATGTGCAGGCATCTGTAGGTAGACTAGGCAGGGAGAAGAGACAGAGATGGGATAGTTTTGGTTTTATAGAACCAATGGACTGATTGATAACACTTTGTTATGATTTTTCATAACATTGCCCAAAATGGTTCAAGTCAATTTATTATTGTTTTTTAAGAATAATATATATGTATTTAAACCAATATGCCATTTCAGTTAAAAGCAGTAAAGATGACCAAACTATGGACAGACTGGAGGAGTAAAATGTTGCAGTTACAGTACAGATATTATTATTCACAGGGAGTGAGGAAGGGGAACTCTTTTTAGCCCTCTAAAAACATGTATGCTCCAATGGGTCTTTCTCTCTATACTGTAAATCCTAGGACACTGTTAACTGATTATATTACAATGAAGCCAACTCAACTGCAAAACAGAATACATGGGGCTTTTTCATGTGGTAGCCTTTAGAATCTTGTCTGTATCTTGAAAACTGGACCTTGTAAACTGGCCAGAAATAAATCCAGCTTAAGAAAATGTTCCCTGGATTTCAGCCCAATCCTCCACTTTGGCCTAGAGTACAGTTAACATGGCCCCTGAATGGTGGTTCTCTCATTTCCTTTCCCTTCCCACACATGTCAGAAAACTGCTTTCTCTTCTGTGGGTGTGTCTTTTGAGGAAGTTTTCCTGTTCTTTCTGTAACTTGGGCTAGAAGGGAAGTTTGGCAGAACTCTTTTCAAGCTCACCAGGAAGGAAGGAAGGAAGGAAGGAAGGAAGGAAGGAAGGAAGGAAGGAAGGAAAAGCATTTCACCCCTCTGCTGTTGTGTTAAACACAACATACAAACACACATGAAGTTTATAGTTCTTCCTGTCACTAAAGTTAGAACAGAAACTCTTGTCAATTTCACCTAGTTTAAAGGAAAAAAGAATGACCAGCACTTCACCATTCCTCTGCTCAGGGCTGTAGGCTAAGGTCAAGTAGGCACTGATATTAATCAGTTCCAACCCAGCTCAATTTTTTTCAAGATCAGCCATGGTCAGCTAGATGCTGCCACCTGCTGAGGACCAGAAGAAAAATCAGGTACATGATTTAGCTACACGAATGGTATGATTCAGCTTTCTCCAGCCTAGTGTCAGCCCTTTGAGGTTAGCCAGCTCAGGAAACAGACACCTTCAGGATTACAAGAATGCTACTTTTTTGTTCCAAGGTATAGTAACAGAATATTGAAAGCCTGACAGAGTGTGCCCTATTTTATACCAAAGAGAATTAAGGTGGGGTTATTTTGAGTTTCTTTCTCATGCTTTCTCCTTTCCCAGGACTAAGTTGTGGTTTCTTCTCCCTTAATTGCTCCTGCATAAGTTTGTCAAGGTTATCTCCACATTCCTCTCCATCTAGTACCATCCATGCATTCTGGATTGCATCTCCCATAATTCTCAGCCAATTAATTCCTCTGGAGTGCAGCAATACACCAACACAATGGACTAGAGTACTAGAGATAAACAGTTCAGTTATACGGATGTTCTTTGATCTTCTACATGGGGTCTTTCAGTTAGCTGAGAGGAATTATTTAAATGTGTAACATAAGATTCCAGGACATGTAGGTTTTTTTGAAGAAAAGCAAGAAATGTATGGAAAAGCATACCTCCCTTGACAGGTTACTACAAAATCAACCATGGAGTTTCCAACTTGAGTAGCTGTCATCTGGACACTTGTCATTTGGATAATGTTTACCTCAAGGATCCCCTCTGTCAAAAGAAAGCCATGGATAACATACCAGGATTTTTTAAATGCAAAATTTGACAGAAAGGAAAGGAGTATTACTTTTAGATCTTAGCTGCAAGAGAATTAGCTTATAGTTTCTTGTTGACAATAGTTTCTGATTCTTCTCAAAGAATAGGCAGATTCATGAAATCTTATTCTTGGTCATTGTATTTGTGTTTTTGTTTTTTACTGTTATCAAGCAAAGGTCATATTTTTTATTTTTGTTGAAATGTAATCATCACAGAAAGCAGATCAGGGATTTAACATTTTAAAGCATCTCAAGTCATTAGATGCTTGAAGTCTAGTCCCCAATAATGATATGAATGATCCATAATTTCTAGCCAAGATGATAAAATGATAGATCTGAAGCTATGGGTAGTTTTTTATTAAGTTGCAGAAGATGAATAATAGTATCTGATTCTTTAAAAAAAAATAACAGCAGCAAAATAATTACCTCTCTTCTACACAACCACATACTAAGTTACAAAGCCGGATTTTTTTTTAAAAAAAGTATATTATCGTCAGTTCTGATACTGAAACTAAATCCTTGGATTAAGGTTCTTTAATACTAGGTATATGTGGCTGATCTCAAAAAAATGAAGTAGTTTCTGAGAATTTTGTCCACTGCTGCACTTAAGGCTATGTACATCAATATGTTCAGAGTGTTACCTTAAGATTAGGACTCAGTGTTCTGGACTTCTGGTGGGAACATGGCTCGCGGGCTCAGCAGGCAGAACTGACAACGTGGCAGTTGTTTTGGGCTCAGGCAGGTTTTTCCTGAAGCCCAGGAGTGTTTTTCCGGAAAAAGGAAAACACCTGGAATCACCCCATCTGTCCTCCAGACGGCTGCTTGCAGCCAGAAGATCGCAAACAGTGTTTGCGTTTGACTGGTAAGAGCAGCCAGGAGGCTGGGATGTCACCATTTCCAAGCTTCCTGTAGCCTTAAAGGGACACTAAGACCAGCCACCCCATTTCTAAATCATCCAATATATATATTTTTTATGTACATATATCCTAAGAGAGGCTTTCTGTAGCAAGGAGAAGCTGGTTTTCTTGGTGCTTATCGTTATTTTTGGGATCAATTTTTTTAAAAAATTCTTTTTAAGTTTTGGACTTAGTTTTCCATCCAAATATTAAGGAGGATTGAGAGTAAATATTTGTCTCCCTGTTATTATTTTTGTACTAATTTTGAAGATATTAGCATTTTCCTACAGGTTGAATCAGCTGTTTTGAACTTTCAGTTTTCTGCTTCTACCTTCCCTGGAGAACCGTCTGCATATCTAACTTTTGCTTATGGAAACACATTTCAGAATTCTGTCATATCTTCAACTTTCTCTGGTTAAGCTCCTAGGGGGCGCCACAAACTACTGCTTGAGACATGGAGGATTTTAAACAGACTTTCTCTGACTTCCAACAAGATTTTAAACAGATTCTTTCTGATTCCTACCAAGTTTTTATGCAAGGCATTCAGGACATTGTGGAAAACATGAGGTCTAAAATGTGTCATCTGGTTGGGGATGCTGTGGATGAAACTGAGGAATTCAACAGTGACAGAAATGTCTCTTCTAAGAATGAGATCCGGACTTCTGTTGAAAAGCTGGATGAAGATCAGATAGTCGAGTTGAAGAAATTAAAGGGAGAGATCAAGTTGCAAGCCATAAGTGAAACTGATTTTTTGATGGAAAGCAATGGAAAAAAGGGTTATTATGTATGGGAGGTCTCCTGAAGAGAAGCTGGAGTTTTTTGAGCAGGGCAGTTGGGCTTTTTGATTTTTTTAAAGAAAAAAGCTCTGGGCGCATTGTGGGGATATGTAAACGCCCTGGTTTATTTTGAAGTGGGATAAAGGTTTAAGAATATTTATCTGGATTGCTTTTAGGGTTTGGCTGATTTCATTTATCTTTAATGATTTAGATTAAGATTGTTAAGGTATAATAAAAAATAATAAATGTCTGGTTTGGGGTTTAATATGATTAAGATTATTAAAATTGTTGTATTATCAAGTACAATGGCAGACAATGTATATGTTTTTTAGTTTGATCTTTATTATAGTAGACAATAATGTATAGAATAGTAGTAGGAAGGAAATAAATAAATGTTATCTTTGGGGGGAAGTTGTTTAGGAGGTTTATATTTTTTTTTCTTTCAATATAAGGGGAGGGAGCAACTGTATTTAGTGATTTTTATAATATGCTAATAGAATGATTTATAGAAATAATGTGATTTTGGTTTAATATAGAGTAAGGGATTGATTATGGAAAATTGTTATATATCCTTGCTGTTAAAAGTCGGAAGTCACCTCTTTTTGTAAGGTCGGCGGTTCGAAACCGCGCGGCGGGGTGAGCTCCCGCTGCTCGTCCCAGCTCCTGCACACCAAGCAGTTCGAAAACATGCAAATGTGAGTAGATTAATTGGTACCGCTTCGGCGGGAAGGTAACGGCGTTCCGTGAGTCATGCTGGCCACATGACCCGGAAGTGTCTATGACAACGCCGGCTCTAAGGCTTAGAAACGGAGATGAGCACCGCCCCCTAGAGTCGGACACGACTGGACTTTACGTCAAGGGAAACCTTTACCTTTACCTTTACACTTTTTTAGTTTTTTTTTCTTTGCAGTTTTTTTTTTTTCTGTAGCTTTTATCTTTGCTTGAAACTTAATAAAATTCTTATAATAAAGATTAGGACTCAATTTTCTTTTAAATTAAATATAAGTCATTCTTTTGAACTCAGTGGTGTATCCATCACATTTTCAGAATGACTCCTTAATTTGAACTTACTGCATCAACCCAGGAATTGTGCTCTTCCTGATCAAGGTGACAAAACTGAACAAGGTAACAACAGTATGTGGGGATTTTGGTTTAAAATAATGTGTATGGTGACACCTAGGCAAAGTGACAAGAATTTTCCCAGCCAAACACAAATGTTTATTGATGAACTATTTAGTTAAATATTCCACAAAGGCTAATTGGTAGAGTTGGATCCAAAAATTTCTTTCTGTGAATGGAAGGAACTCTAGCTGACAAAAGGGGTCTTCCTCCAATGGAAGAAATCCCACTGTAAAAAGAAGACTCCTTTTGTTCATGGAAGGAAATTCTTAGCCATAACACTATTGGTAATATGGTTTTCAAAACAAACAAACAAAACAAAATAACACTGTTTTAAGTCTTCATTCCAAAATGGATGCTACAAAGCTTTCTGATATTCTGCCTTTTGCATACAGACATGTTCTATGAGAGCAGCAGCCATTTTAATTATATAATGACATTGAAACACTTCCCACAGTATCTATCAAAACGATATTCTTTCCTTACTGATGTAGATGCATACCTACAATGGTGAGTGATGCTTTGTAAGTTCCATATCGAGTGATATTGCACCTTTCAGCAGGAGGCTGTCCTGTAGGCAACTCAGTTAAACTAGGAGAGGTGGGAGTTGCATTAGAAGGCAACTGGGTAGTCACTGTTAAAAGAAAAAAGGAAAACAGAAAAGAGTTGTAGAAAGACTTTTCAGATTTTTGAATCTTAGAGCAAGAAGGATATTTGGACCCTATGTTTAGACCAAGATAAAAATGTGTACTACAATTAACTGACCATCATATTTTAATACACAGACCAACATCCACATGTACCATATACCTATTCTAAGGAATCAGAACTAAGCTATCTTCTGACTATGGAGAAAAGTATTCGGTTTATTAACAAACCGTTCTCTTCGGAATATAACTTCCTATTGTTGGCTTTTGCCTTTTATATCACTGCTTTGGTATTATGTACCTGTGTTTTCCTGTTCTTTTGGAGATTTACTTACCAGAAGTTTAATACAAGCAAGGGGTGAGGAAAGCTTCTTATTTATTTGTTTAAAGAACTTGCATGGCACCTATCTTACACAGTGTTCTAGGCGGCTCATAGGTAAAGGTAAAGGTTTCCCTTAACATTAAGTCCAGTCGTGTCCGACTCTAGGGGGCAGTGCTCATCTCCGTTTCAAAGCCGAAGAGCTGGCATTTGTCCGTAGACACTTCCTCCGTGGTCATGTGGCCGGCATGACTAAACGGAACACCATTACCTGCCCGCCGAAGTGGTACCTATTAATCTACTCACATTTACATGTTTTCAAACTGCTAGGTTGGCAGGAGCTGGGACTGGCAACGGGAGCTCACCCCGTCATGCGGATTCGAACCGCCGACCTTCCGATCGGCAAGCTCAGCAGCTCAGCGGTTTAACCCGCAGCGCCACCATGTCCCTAGGCGGCTCATAGCAACCAATAAAAACAACAACATAAAAATACACCAATTTCTTCCCACCAAGGTGCCGGAACCCTCCAACTGTTAATACCCTGACTCAGCTCCATCCTAGACCAATGTTTGGGGGAAGACTCAGGTCTTCAAGGCCTTCTGGAAGGCTAAAAAGGTAGACGCCCCCCAAATCTCAGTGGGAGGCTATTCCAAATGGCTGAAAAGGCCACACATGCAAGTTCCCATTAGATGACAACATCTGCAGTAAGGAACGTGGAGTGCACCCACCCTCTCTAACCTAGTAAGATAGGCAGATACCCACAAAGAGAAGCAGTCCTGCAAATAACCTTATGTCATTCCACTCCATCCAACCTGCACTTGAAGATCAAGATATGATTGATGTTTATTCTTAATTATTCTTCCTTCATGTTCAGAAATGGCCTGAAGAGCAATGGGTTTTTCCAGTAAGCAGAGAGTAACAATCTAATCATCCCAGGCCTAACTATGCCATTACCTCTTATAGCAAAGCCCAGATGAAATATATGGCTTTTCTTGTTCTGAGTACCAGCTTGCAGCACAAAATTATGTAGAAAGCATAAAATGTTAAGAAATGGGCAATCAACAAATTATTCATAATTGCAATTTTGAAGCAATTTCTTATTGAGGGGTGGAAGAAAGGAGATGAATTAGGTTCTATAAAAAGCAACTACAGCTAGTGGGTGGATTCATATATTAGCCATCTAATAAAGCCCAGTATATTGGGTTTGCACTATATGATATCACAAATCAAGTTCCTGATGATCTGCGATGGCTGAGTTTATGCAACACACTATGCCAAAATAAAACAGAGTACATTATGGCTTAGTGTGTTTTGTGAACACACCAGACCGATGTGTCTGCATGAGCAAGTATGTATGGTGGATGCTACAGTTGTCATGGACACTTACCTGGAAATGTAGATAAAGGAGAAACTGTCACTGGCCCACAAGGTGCAGGTATAATAGCTTGAACAGACAAGTCAGCACTGAAATTTCCCAGAAGTGTGTATGTATGTGTTGAAACAGAACTGTTGGAAACAAATGAACCACTGCCATCTCCAAAATTCCAGCGGTAGGAAATAACAGAATGATTCAGGTAGTGGCTGGGATCATGAATCCGAACATCAAACATAATGGGGATATCCTTGATGAAGATAAAGTCTGAAACATTGCGGTTGTTCTTCTGGGATATATTCACATAGAGGGGGATTTGATCTGCATATTAAAAGTATCCAAAAAGATGAAATTGTAGCTTAATACACAAAAGATAACACTGGAGAAGTGTTACAATTATTAGCAGGCAAGCACGGATGTGTCCAAGGAACATTGTCTCATTTGCCTGCCAAACGTGTTGCATAAACCTTTCATCAAAACTTTCCCACCCCTCCACCCCTGCACACATACACAAACACCATGTCAGGTATACTTCAGTCTTAAAATCTTAAAATATTCCTGAAAAAAGGCAGTAGAGGAACCAAAGTTCTCTGGATGTGTAGATTTCCATTCCCAGAATTCCACACCCAGTATGGATATTGCCGAGAAGTCTGGAAGCTGAAGTCAATGCCTCACTAATGTAAACAGTCCGCATCTGATGATTTACAACTTAACCTCGGAACTCACCTGTTACAACATAAATAACATTTGTTGTGGTTACAGGTACATATGAGCGATAACCTCTTCTGTAAACTGCCAACTCCATTATTTGTTTACCAACAGTGATATTTGTTGTGTTGATCGACACAATAACTGATGAGCCTCCTTTCTTTTGATAATACTGACCTGCAAAAGAGTAGAAGGTAAAAAAAAGATGGCACTGCTATGGGCTCAGTTATTCCTGCTCTTTGGTGTTTTTTTTTTTTGGAAAGACTATATGGTTACTCTTTCCCAAGGGAAGAAACATCTCTATCAAAAGGGCTAAATAAATAAATAAATAAATAAATAAATAAATAAATTCCAAATGTTTTGCTTACTTATTCAGTCCTTCTTATAAACAGCCCAGGAGTGTGCCCATGATTCTACCATTTTATGTCACGTGCCATAATTGGGCCCCTTTTCCATACTTTATACACTTGCACAAACCACTTGACAGCTCACAGCAATAGTAAATTTTTCAACTAAACTGGGCTAGCTTTGATTTGTAATAACTCTTTACTACATTAGTAAACTGCCTATACTTTTATCCATACACGGCTTGTATGGATAGTGCCATTATATGGTTTCACCACTAGATGACACTGTTTTTTGGGGAGTTGCCAGTCTATTCTATTCTCACTGGAAGGAAAGAAAGAAGTTGTTGTCTAATTGCCTGACTGATGCATCTTCTAAGCTTTCTCTAAAATCAACAAGAGTTAAGCAGCAGAAAACAAAAGGGAGAAGCCATAAATTAATGATGAACACAGATTTCATTCAACCAAGAGTTCTCACTCAAGGCACAAATGACCAGGGTCAAATTATCCTACATCAGACACATTATGTGAAGACCCAGCTCTCTGGAAAAGGCTCTAATGCTGGGAAAGGTAGAAGGAAAGAGAAGAAGAGGATGACCAGCAGCAAGGTGGATGGACTCGGTTACAGAGGCAAAAAGTGCACCATTGCCGTTCGGAGACATGAAAGAACAGGGTAGGCATAGATTGTCTTGGAGAAAATTTATCTATGTGGTTGCTAGGAGTCAAAAACAACTTGAAGGCACATAATCAACATGCTTCCTATGCAGAAGGTTCCACATTTAATTCCTAATGAAATGGATTGCAAATCATAAATCTGGGAAATATTTCTTCCTGAAGCCAAAATATATACAAGAGTTAGGCAACCTGGTGCCTCCTTTCAATCCCAGCCAACATATTCTAGTGTTCAGGGATAAGAACAAATCCAAAACTTCTAGAGATCTGATTTCTCTGTGACACATTTGTCACTCCCAAGCTATGGAGTCTCATTTGCCTCCAATTCACTCCACCTTTAGAAGAGGCAGGTAAGAAAGATCTCTCCAGCCAGCCTTTAAATATTAAAATAATTAGATGCCCACATATATGTATAATTTAAAGGCTTTTCCCTCCCTCCCTTCCTCCCTCCCTCCCTTCCTTCCATTCTTTTTATGCCATTAGCTGCCTTGTTTGTTTTCAGACTAGAAAGTCAGGATAAAAAATTAAATACACTACAGAAAACAAAAATACTTTAATAAATAGGTGAACAGAGCATTCATTTCTGGCAGAAAGTCCTTCAGAGTTATGTGGGGCTGTAACATAAATACTAATCTAGACATACATGATTTAATAGCTGAATATTTGTAGAGATTTTAAAAAGCATTTTACTCTTAAAAAAATCAATATAATTATAATTCACTTCAGTAAAGTTGTTCAAGGTTACTGTCTTTTTGAGGTGTTCTGCATCAGCTGGAGAACTGACTATGGAAAAAATATTAAGGATGGTTTACTGTGACATGTGGACATACCCGATCTCATCTTGAAGGGCTGGGAATTTGCGAAATATGCCTGTTTCCCCAAACTTAACAGTCAACAAACAGCTTCTCTATTTTCAGAGCAGCTCTGAACCAACAGCTTTCTCACACAGTTACCAATTTTTGCTCATAAAACCCTTAACAATGGGTCACTTGCAAATAATTTTGGATAGTGCTGTATAAACAAGTACTGAGAAAAAAATTCAAAGGTGGAAGGACATTTTAAGGACTAACCAAGTGTGTGAAATATGTAGATGAAATTTCTTCTCTTCCAACCATGCTGGTGAGGGAAAGGTCTTCCGTCTGGGAAAACGTTGTAGCTGTTGTTATTTATGCAGTTTAGCCCGCTACAGTCATCAATCCATTGGGTCCAATTATAGACATATTCACCAGAAAGAACTGAAGAATCTAAAAACAAAAAGAAAAGAAATAGGAAAAAAGAAGAACAAGCATTTTTTCCAGTCTGGTGCCTTTCATATGTTGGAATTTAATTCCTTCATTTCAACAGAATGTGGAAAACTTCAGAGTGGATCAAGTTGATCATGGCTGTAATCCTAAACACAGTTACTAAGAGCTTACTGGACTGATACAGATATTTTATTGCCTGAAGTAGAACAGCAAATTGGACACAGAGACACTTACGCTTTCAACCAAGTTAATAAGGTCACTAGTATGGTACCTACGGCACCTAAAGCTAGCCAGGTTGTTTTGACCCCGAGGCAGAAAAATCCCATCTCACACCTGCTTTAACAGTGAAATAACAAAACAACAACAACAACAACAAAACAACGGCAATAAATATTTAATTACATACCATTTAGGCATTTTCGATCATATATTATATTGCTGTCATTATCTTCCCTCTGACATCTGGGAAATTTTAGCATTGCAGTAAATGTCACATTGGATCCTACTAAAGCTGGGCTATCACTGGTCAAACTGGCTACTACTTTTCCACCTGAAAAGCAAAAAAAAAAAAATTTTTTTTTTTAATTTATTGCATTACTACTCCACATTTCCTCCACAGAGGACCAGAAACCCATGGTATACCAGATTCCTTATTACCTCTCTCACTGCCATTTTATTCTGATTGCAAGTATATACATTAGAGACCCAGTCTGGTGTAGGGGTTAAGGCACCAGCCTAGAAACTGGGAGACTGTGAGTTCTAGTCCTGTCTTAGGCACAAAGCCAGCTGGGTGACCTTGGGCCAGTCACTCTCTCTCAGCCCTAGGAAGGAGGCAATGGCAAACCACTTCTGAAAAATCTTGCCAAGAAAACTGCAGGGACCTGTCCAGGCAGTCACCAGGAGTCAAAAAAACTGACTCAAAAACTTTATACATATACATATACATATACATACCCCCCCACACATTATACAGCACCTTTCCAAAATATTTCATCCTTCTTAGTGACTTTTTGTAGCATGCACCAGTTTTTTCAGTTTCTAAAGGATTTTATTTCATTTTAATAGTTTATATCAAATACATTATGACAAATGCTGTTCATATAAATTCATAATCAAAATTATTCAGTGCAAATACTGTAGTACAATAAAATTGTGTGATAGTTTCTGAGTGTAACTAGAAAACAGAATCATCCATACATAAGATTGTGATGTCTGTGGGGATAGTCAAAGAGCTTCCTGAATACAAAAAAATAATCAGGGGGAAAACCTCTAACATTGGGGGATGGGGAAAGATCTCTGCAACAACTCAGGTATGACTGAGTATGTTCTGTGGGCATAAAATGCTAACTGACTAATTTGGGGGGGACGGTGTTTGAGGAAGTGGAAGATTGGAATGGAAGATCCTACGGAAGAGCTTGGCTGGCTGGCCTCATGAATGTTCCACTTTGGTTCTCCCCAGATGCTTTTTTTAAAGAACAATGACATTCCCATAGGCAGAGTATTTATTTAAGAGTAAGATGAGCAGGGAATACTCCATGACTCGTGTTCTGCACTGATTCCTATCCTTCAGTTAAATTTCAATGGAGGCATTATGAGATAATTGTCCCATGTGGCTTTTTCTGAACAAGACCCATGAGAAGCCGGGGAGATGGCAGAATGACAGAGAAATGTGTAACAGTACTAAATAATCCCAGCAACCTCTATTGCCTCAGGCTAATACAGTAAGTCAGATTGGCATCAAGTTCTTGATTATTTCTCTGTTTCTTTGATGACCATACTGCACGCCAGGCACTCAAAAGTAGCCAATTTAATTGAGAAATAAATCAATGGAAAAGTATTATTTACACCTTAAAAAGCCTGACTTAAGATCTCATACCAGAGCTGTATGTGGGTCAGTAGGAGGGTTAAAAAAGTCAAAATAGTGGCTGTGATCATGGGATTGAAGCACCATCCCTTGTTTATGTGGGTCACAATGCATGTAAAAGGGACAGGCCTCCAATCATGTGGTCTTGACTGTCATGACTTCGTTGACCCCTCTGCAGAGGCCGTCTTATCTTCCCTCCTTCCTTCCTTTATTTATTTTATTAAATTTATGTCACCGCCCATCTCCCCCAATGGTTCCTTTCCCGACAGTAGAAAGTGTACAGACTAAATTCACGCTTGGAATGAATACATTTTCTAGTTTGGAAGTAATAGAGAAGAAACACTTGTTTTCCATGCCGAACAGTCAGGCATATAAAAATGAGGCATTATTAAGAGGTCCTCTTCCATTTTACTGCAATGCCACAACGCATTGCAGTAAATGGAATCCTTTAGAATATTAAAGGATTGAAACCACTACTTTAAACTGTGTTAACCTCTCCCCCCACCAACCAGTGGCAACAGTGCAGGTTTTTCAGCAAAACCTTTTTCTAGTGTCATGCACCTGCTACCACTACTAGCTGTTACATTTGCATCAGTTGTAGTATCCAGGAGCTTAAGGTAGCACTCAGCATAAGTCCTAAACCCATGTCAGCCTAAACCAAGACTCACTAAAATAAAATCTTAAGGAAGATGACTAATCTTAATTTAAGGTTCATTCTGATGCCAGTAAGAATTTTTAAACCTGAGGGTTACTTCTAAACAGACTGTGACTCAGGAGAATTCTAAGCCTAGCCTTAAGCATGAAGCCTCACTCTAAAGCTTTCCCTCAGAGTATTTTAACTAGAGATCTCAAGAGAGCCAAAACCTCACCCTAGATTCATGTTAATGCCAAGAAGGTTTAATTCCAAACCACACACATAAAAACCACATCACAGAATAATTCTAGGACAAGCCCTAAGCATAAACATTTACCCTAAGCAAACCGTGACACTAAAATTTGCCTACAAACTCAAGAAGGCCTAATGCTAAACCTAAGTTTGGCCTAATTCCAAGAGGAATTTTTTAACCCTAAGCCTGCAGTTTCCAAATTGTGTGCTGTGGCCCTGCACAGGGTCCTGCAGGATATTTAACATTTTTGTGACTCCCATTTGCAATATCCGGTTTTGTGGCACTAAGGCTGCCATTGAACTGAGAAACCTCTGCCCTAATCATTAAAAATCAAAATCAATTGCACCATAGGAGAATTCTAAGGCTAACCTTTAACATAACACCTCATTCTGCTACTGTCCTCAGGGTATGATTAATTACAACTCTCAAGGAATCTTAAGCTTAACCCTAAATTCACACTAATTCCAGTAGGTATTTTTAACCGTAAACTTTATACATAAGTACAAAAGTATGCCCCAGTCTAATTGTAAGACTAACTATGCATGTCCAAGTCTATAAATGCAGAATTCTCATTGCTCCAAATATTTGGGTAATGTGTGATGCCCAAGTCATGTGGACAGTATCAGAGAAGACAAATTTGATAATACTCAGTTAGATGGACTCCTGCCCTTATTTTGTGTAAAACAGATACCATGTCCCTAAACATTTTCATAAACAAAAACCCTGCTCATTACTCTGCAGAAAACAAAATGATCACCCTGGCCAAGCTCCACTTATACCGTATCATTAATGTTCTTCTACAATCACATTGCCCCAACCTGGTTGTCCTTCCCCACCTGCCTTTGTCCTGTCATGCACATAGAATTACCTTTCCAGCAGTTTTTCCATCTGGGGTCTCTTTTTCCCCAGAAGGGGTAAAGCTTATCATTCCAGTTATTATGATCAGAATACCAGTGATTTAGCCTGTGGTGGTACTCGTTACGAGAAGTTGCTGTTCCATGAGTCATCACATCTCGAAATTCTACCAAGAAAAGTTAAAAACATGTGATAAAGTTAAGAAGGTTGTAAAGAAGGTTCATGTGTAATACTGAACCCAAGTTCATGCTGTATGTATGCTCATTCAGAAAACTGTGAAAGTAGCTTTTTTTTAGGAGTTACGCAGTTCTGCCTCTGGATGGGAGATGGGAAGACTTAGATTCTGGCCCAGCTTGCTTTACCCCTGACCATACTGTATTGATGGGAATATCTGATGCTGCACTGTATCAGTTTTGGTTTCCCATCTTCAAGAAAGCCTGTGCAATCTCCAGATATGCATGCATGAATGGAAGCATAAGATGTGTGCCAATCCTTTCTCAGAATTTCAGGCCTTCCCTGCCAGCTTCTCACAAGCAAAGTCAATGGGGAAGCCGGCAGGAAGTTGGAAGTCGCAGTCACGTGAGGTCCTTGCTTAATGACAGCAACTGGGACTGCTGGAACTGTTGTCGCTAAGTGGTGCGGTCATATGGTTTTTCAACTTACAACAGTGTTGCTTAACAACTGAGTTTCTGGTCTCAATTAGCATTGTTAAACGAGGACTACCTGTATTGTGCTTGTGAAATGTACTACTTGCTCCTTCAAGGAGCCTCTTCTGGCTGTAGGGTGTGAAATAGACAGCCATTGGCCTCTTAGGGCACCCAGAGAGAGGCATTCATTTCCACTGAGTTAATCCACCACATTCTTAATGCAAATGGCCTCTTCTGTCATGAGCACTGATGGTGAGCAGGAGGGGGCCCCTATCCAGGGGGGAAAACGCATGCGTAGTAGTGAGGAGATGAGCAGTCATTCAAAGAGACACAGAACAGACCCGCCTTGACTTTTGGGGTTTATCTGTATGGGTTTTCCCACGCTTCTTCAGTTTGTTAGGATTTTCTGTCTACTGTAGCAGTAATAAAACACTAGAGACCTATTCCTCGGCTCGGCGTGGTTCCTGCCTGCCGGGACATCTTCATTACTAGCAATTTATATTTTATTTATTGGATCCATGGAGGGAGGTGAGACTCTGTCCCTGCTGATTAGAGAGATGGCGGCAGGAGGGCCCTGACTTTGGGTGATCTTGTGGTGAGCCAGCTTCTTGAAGCCAGGCCCAGCTACTCGATTAAAAAAAGAGGCACAATTGTTTTATGCATCTGACATCTGGCTTAACTTAGTATGTTTATGAACTTTTACACTTTTAAAAATGTTCTAATGTTATTTGGAGATGGTGCCATCTCCTCGGTTCTTCTCGCTTAAGGATCCATGCATGTGGTCTGTTGGCAGGACAGTAGTTGAGCTGCTTCAATGAGGCTATTTTCATCCCAGGATGAGTGGATGGGGCAAATATTAAAAGATAATCAGATGATCTAGAATATGCTTGGTTTGATTATCGAGTAATAATAGATAGTGACAGGGTCTAATGAATACGGCATACCAGAAAACATTCCACCCAGTATGCATGTGTGCGTACAAACATGCAAACTTAATTTCAGTTCAAAACAGTTTTGGGTCTGCAGAGTTTCTGCAATGCTGCTTTAGCACTAATATGGAAATTATGACTAAAGATTTGATTTTTTTTTCATCATTGGTTTCCACTTCATTCCCTGCCTTGCTAAATCAAGATCCAGAAAAAAGACTGCTGCTATCTTTGTAGCAACTTCACATTTACATTACTTCTCCCATTGCTTCAGAGAAAACAAATTAATAACCTTTCAGAACTGTGATAGAGCATATCCAGTTACTTTCTCTAGCACCAGGCAAAATAATTGTTTTATTCTCCCAAGCTTTTAAATGCTTCACTTGTCATAAACTAGTCTCTGCTACTTTGACCTCTGCAGTTTTTAACTGATTGTGGTTTTAGGTTTTTGCATTCACTTTATAGGTACACCTACTGTACTTTGACCTGAGAGCTGTAGCGAAATTTTAGAAATAAAATTTCTAAATACCTGTGTAATTATTTTTCCCAAAAACCATCTTATAGAATCAAAAAATGAGATTTCAAACCTCTTGCACTAAACAGCATTTCTTCTAATGAAACTGCTAAGCTCCTATCTTACTCACAGATAAATAATTAAGAAAAATATTTAGAGTTACTCTTACTTTTATTGAAATACAGAATGTTTCATTAAGTGGTTCTGTTTGAATCTCAACAAGGAGAAAACAAGACTTTTTTCTTGTTATAAGATTGCTGAAGTAAAATAAAAACTCATGTGTCAGAATACACACATTGTTTCCAGATAAAGAAAGACTTAATTCATCCAACATGACAAAAACTGGTTTAGGTTGATGCCCTAGTTTAGGCTGATGCATGTCAGAGTTTTCCCTGACTTATTTGGAATATTTTCCATACACCCATGTCCTGTGTTCCAATTCCTTTAGGTTACAATCTGTCCTCTGTTTGAGATTTATATTTTTAAAATCTTGGGAGTAATACATTTTTACTTTAGCTCCCTTGGCTTTGATAAAAACTATGTGGTCTAGTGGTTTGATACACTACATCACAATGTGGTTTGTTATTTTCTGGGTACAGTAACCATAATGAATGTACACATGGTTGCCCTACATTATGTGTGAATCAGATTATTATTATTTGTTCAAAAAACCATGGTTAAAAATTCTAGTTCACTGTGTGAATACATGTGATTTTGGAATGTATTGTATCCTATGTTATCTGTTATGGATCCAAGGAAGAATTACATATCTTATTTTATTACCACATCTAAGTATGGTAGTGTGATCAAGTCAGCTGTGCAGGAACCTTTGAGAGAGATATTGAGCAAGCTAAATAGCAGACCCATACCAAATATGATAGAACACTACTATATTGTTACAGGACACACACACACGTCTATGTCTGCCTATGTCTATGTCTGTCTCTATGTCTGCATCCATGTGCTAGGCTGTACAAAACACAGTATGAGCAAAAAATCAGTTTTAATTGGCAACCAATCACAGAGGGGGCTGTGGCTAATCACAATGATGCCAAAATGAGTAAATGTGCATCATTACAATGCAAGCTCCATCCTTTTTTATTTGCATTGTGACATTACATGCAAGTACGTAAGGAGTTGAGTTTGAGTTGGACATTTGTCACATGCCTCCCCTTGCCTGTGCATGAAAGCCCATGATCAGCCCTCACATACTGTATTCATTTGGCCATACAGTACTTGCATCACCACACCTCACTCGAAGGGAAGGTGAGGCAAGATACAGGATGGCTACAGATGGAGTCGACTTCTCTTGTGAGCTTGTCAGCTCCCCAAAGAGCTACTGTTAAGGAAAGAAGGAGGTTGGCATTTCTGCTATGTCAGGTCATGCTTCATGTGAAAGGCATGTGATATCGGCTGTCTGGATGAGCCCTAAGACGCCTGCCTATATCTCAGTATCAGCCTTAGCTATAGTACCTGTAAAATGCCTGCTTTTGGGTTTAGCAGGACAGCTAGGTCTCACTGATGCTCCCTTATGAGTCAAAATAGAAGTGGGCTGAGAACACCCCAAGCGTGCAGGCTGCCTCTTGGAAAGAATCGGAAAATTAAAGAACTCTTCACCTTTCCTGGGCAAAATCTTAACTGTTAGAGATTAATATTGTAAACGCAAAGTACACAGGTTTCCATAAATATTTCTGGAGTTTCTCGAATGCATTCAGCCTGTACATTTCTGGGCCCAACTAACCATGACTCATGTTTGTCCCTAAGAGGTTAAAAACGTCACACGGTAATGCACAAACAATGCCCCATTACTTTTAACAAGAACATGAATTAATTACTTCTTTTTGGAGGAGAAATTTAAAACAAAGGAGTGGTCCAAGAGTATGATTAACTCTTTCCTTTGATGTTTTCCCATTGCTCAAGTAACTCCTTGATCAGCAGAATTCAGAAAGTATGCTTGTCTTCCCAAGCATGCATTTCAGAGATGTAAGGGGGCAAACTGTATAGCTTTTCTGCCATTTTGCATCTCAAAATTTCCCTTTCTCAAAGTGACTTGGCTTTTTGAAAGAAAACGTTTGATCACTGTTGCTGGTATAAAGAATTAGCAGATATGTTAGCTCCTATAGACCACAAAGGAACTGAGAGTTTGGTGTTTCACTAATGCAGTGCCAGGAAAAGAGGTGGCCACACTGTTTGGGATAAGGGTCAACCCTGCAGGAGACAATAGCTATTCCAAGAGAAACAGGCTCTTTGTCAGTCACAATCTCTAGGAAAAATAGGGAGAATCTGTCATCTGGACATTCTCGGCCAGTGGTCCTTAATGTCTCTGCAACCAGTACACTAAACATTACATACTCAGTTATTGTGAAGTTTGAGGTTGCACAGAGAATGCGGCTTCGCAGCACATGTACACTGTAATTTCCCCCCCTCTCTCCTATTCCTTGCTGAAAATCACTAACACTTAACAATCCTCATTGTATATAAGCCAGGAGTAAACAAAATATAAACATGCATCTGTTTCCCATATGGGACTTTGAGTATAATACAAAGGCTAAAGGGTGCTAAGAAGTAACTAATTTGGAGCAATTGCTCCAACTTGTATCTTGTAATCTTTTACATGTTTCCTCTGAAATATCTCTATTGAGCTTAGTAAGATCTTCTACATAAACATGTGTGTACTGTTACAGATCGTCTTGTGGTGCAGTAGAGAGACAGAACAAAAGTCTTACGCTTCCATATCTATATATTTGGGGAATCTCTGCATTTTTGAGCAAAAACTTCATCTGAATACTTCATCTCCAAATTTCACTTGATTCCTACAAAGTATTTTTAGAAGTGTAAGGTAAGGCCACCCACACTGACATCACTGCATCTGATCCCCCCCCACTGCTCGCCCCCCCAGACAGAACTGGTAATTCTACAGCCAAATATCATACGGAGGGGAAGAAGTGGGGAAGCAAGGAACTCACGTTTGGAGGCTGTAGCAGGCAGAACATGTTCACCAATGAGCAGGTATCCAAGGAGAGAGAAGAGGTAAGCCAACGTCATGCTGAATAGATACAGACACCCAAACTACAGAATTTGCACAACTTGACTTGGTGTTCCTCTGATCTCTTCAAAGCAAGACTGGGGATATTGTTTCCCTGCTCTCCTCCTCTCTCTGGTTAAATTGAGATCTTGGGGCTCATCATGTGATGGCCCTGGATTAAGGAGAGGTGCATGATTTTGTGTTTTCTGCCTCCCCCTTTTCCCCCCTGCAGCTCATGTGCTTATGAGTCATTCCTCTCACTTTTAATATTCACTGGGATTCTTATACAGCTCTGCTTAGACATACAGCACTTTTGCCTCTCAGGAATTTCTGGTGCAATTTTGCACCTTCAACAGAGGAGTCATGAACATTTATTGTCTGCTAATATTTCAATTCCTACAGTGATTCAAAGATGGGCAGGTTCTGCACTTTCCAGGAACGGTGACTGTTCAAAAGAGGGTGTTTTCAAGAGTTCTGTAGTAGTGAAGTCAGGGTTTCCGTGATAGGAAGGCTTTCACACTCCAAGACCAAGCATACTTCAAGCACATTATGTATCAGTCCCACAGAGCAGGGGCACAAAAAGTGTAGCCTGTCGGCCCCAGTTTTGCAGTCTGCAGAATCTTCCCTAAAATGAGCAGGATATTTATCAAACTTTTGTAGTGGGCAAGGGATATGACAGGGCAAAATGGGTGCCTTAAAGCTTAACCCTCCACTCAAGATTTTAAGAGATAACCCTGACCCCTTTTGGAATGCAGCCACTAACAAGCCATGCAAAACCTAATGTGGCTCTCAAACAAATTTGCACGCCCTTGCCCTAGAGCAACAGTTCTCAAAGTGTGGCCTGGGGATCCTTGGGGGTCCCCAAGACCCTTTCAGGGGTCCACAAAGTCAAACAAACGAACAAACAAATACTTTTCAGTTTTAGTTTCTAATATTGTAAATATTGTTAGATATAACTCACATAAGCCAAAGTTCTTTGGGGTCCTCAATCCTTTTTAAAAATGGAAAGAGGTCCTGAGACCAAAATGTTTGAGAACTGCTTGCCTAGAGAAACATGCCATAAGAATATGGAATTATTTTTTATCTTCCTCTCCTGCCTCAGTGTTTCACCTAATTTTTAGAAAGAGATGTATTTTCCTTTCATGTGAATCTGTGGGCAGGTTGTACACAAAAATGCTGCAAGATCTGTCTAAAAGCGTAAGTAGTCCACCAGCCAGTTTCCTACAGTACCCAGCCAGATGCTGTACTGGATTCAGGGTCACTAAAGATGACACACAATTGCCTTTTTTACCAGCTCCCAATTGTGAGACACCACTTTAGTTGCTAACTTCCAATCTGAAACAAGAACTCTTTGCATTTTGTTTGATACTGTCATTTCTGTCATGGTGCTTTTTTTATATCTCAGACAAGAAATGCTCTTAAATCCTCAGCAGGGCTCCTTTGAATGTTGTATTAGAAATCAGCACTAGATAGTTGCATAAATTGGGGAAGGGGGGTATGCACACTAAGAATAGTAAAAAAAAAAGTGGTGGCTTGTAACAAATGTGAGTCTGTACATGGTCAGCTGTTTCCTATGATCTCCCTACATAAAGCATACTTTCTCCAGGAGTTTAGATGGCATTCACATGATTGCCAGGTGACTGACCCTTTTACACAAACACTATATGACTGGGAATCATCCAGTCTGGTGTTCTCTAGGTGTGCTGAATTCAGTTCCCATCAGCTGACAGCTGGTGCATGCATAGCCTGCTGGGGTAATTCTGAGAGTCCAACATATCACGGGGCTATTAGATTGAAGAAGGACTGGCAGCACAAAGTAAAGACTGCCAATGAGGGAACTGTATCTTCTCTAATGTTCTATTTTCTTAGAAAAACTGGGTTCGTAAAGAAAGGGAGCCCAATGTTCAGACACGGTTACTGCAATAAAAAAATAGCTCTTAAAGAAATAAACTTCTGTTCACACTTACAAAGGTTTTCCCTTTCCCTTTTGTGGAAGAGGCAGTCTGTTTATTGAAGGAACCAGCTCATGTTGTCAGGAAGCATAATTTTAGCTTAACTAACATGTTTTATAGAATTACAGGGCGTTGCTAAAAGAATTCAGTTTTCAAAGCTTTGAAAGTGAAAATAAAAACGCTTACCACTCCCTCTCCCTCTTAAAAAACCATGGTTTGATGCTTTTTCAGTATGAAGGTTGGCTTTATTTGTATTTGTGTTGTCTACTTGGGGCAAATGGCAAAAGCTACTGTATTTCCTACTGTTTGAGGAAATGCTGTCAGCAGACACCAGCTGAACAAGTTGTTTACTGCAATTCTGTGGAAGTTTCAGTATCTGTGGATAAGCTACAGTAGGCTTTATATTCTATATGTCTTGCCTTTAAAAAGTATTTTTAAAAGGAAGATCTGCTTTTCTATATTATCTGTTTTAGATCACTCAGCTTTTGAGAAGAACAAACCATCCTCTACTCAGCTGGATGCCGTACCATTTAATCATTATATGGTAGTGGTGACGGTGATTTCACCATTATCATAATATTCATCTTATTATGGATCCATTAAAAGTTTTAGAACTAGCTTGTTGAGACCTATATGACACATTATTTATAGTATAACCTATCTTCTTCTGGATAGAGAAGGGGAAGATTCAGTCTCATCCCTGTGGGCCTCTAAGCATCAAGATGCTCTGTGAATTGTTTTTAAATGACATATCTTCATGGTTGCCCTTGTCTCAGCCCCAGCTTAGAGCAGAGGCAGCTTAAAATCATAATAAGCTGTTCCAGTTTTAAAGTCATGTTTGCCCTCTTTTCCTGACACAGTTTTTGCTGTGAAAGTCATCTATACACTTCCTGGTCAAAGTTTAAGGTTTGTCCAGCTCATATTGGTCACTTCAGACAACCAGAGGCATGGCCACTCCTCTGTAATTGGAGGCACACTCCATCCCCTCTAGTCACTGGTCACTACTGTCCACAGCATTTCGGCCTGGGCTGCAGGAAAATGCCTGGCTTTCACATAGCATCTGCCCACATAATGCCTGATCAGTGCTTTGGGAACATCTGGCTTTACATGTGAAGCATAGAAAGTCACATTAAATAGGAAGGAAAGTCAGATTCAGGTGGGTCTATGTTGCTGCTTCTGTATGAAATGAGTACCTTTCAGGTTTTTCACTGTTTCTTCCAACAAGGTGTTTTGTGTAACCATTTTTTTGTTTTTTTATTACTGTGGTGGGGGAGCACACTGCAAGGATGGTTCCTGATTATGACCCATTTAACAAAGCATCTTTGTATGTATTTAATGAAAAGCAAAAGGTTGATTTTAGCTGACTGAAGAACTTTAATTAAAGCAGTATGTTGCAATTTGGACCTCTGAAATCAAAAGTAAATAGTTTCTTTTGGAAGACTATTCATAGGATAGCAGCTTTACCCAATAAACATAACTGTAAAATGCTGTTAGTACTCTGTTAGTTGGCTACTTATGTATTACAATGGAGAATTTAACCAAATTGTTTGCTCCTTTACATTCCTTCCCTCACCCTCCATTTATATTCTGTGCCTATGTAGTCTCTACACAACTGATCACAACACCATCCATGGAGTGTGTTTAGTGGAAATAGAGTGTTTTGGGTGTTTGTGTCCTCTCATTGAGGGCAAGGGCTTTTGGGGGACTATACATTCAAAATTTATAGTGTACTCAATGTCAGGGAAACAATTTATTCTGTGTTTTTCATTACTGTGGAGAAAAATCCAATTTTTAAAGAGATAACTTTATTAAATCACCACCCTATAGGTACAGTATTCTAAGTTAAGATAATTAAGATGAGTTTTCAATATGCCAAATTGCTCTTACACTACAGGGTCTTTTTCTCATTTGACTTTTTTGAAACCACAATTTCCTGTAGGGTATTGGCAAAGAGACAAAAGTGAAAAAAAAGTGTGTCTGGACCATTGGGATTCTACTGTGTAGTGAGATGTAATCTAATTACCTTGAACATATGACAGAGCACATGCTGGGACTATGTTTCATGTGATCTAGAAGAACAATTCATAAGAGGCTTTATAGAGATGTGGCTAGGTTGCTGACAGGAAAACACTGAACAGTACTAAACAATAAAAATGCATACACACACTGTTGCAACATCTTGCTAGCAATTTTAAAGACGTGATTAAAGTGATTAACTTTATAGAGCAGCTTCCCCAACTTCTTGTCTTCTAGTTGGGCTAGATAGCAAGCCCTCTGAGCCCACTCTCCCAGGTAGCATATTGGAAATTGTAGCTTAACAAATCTCTTTGAGAAAGTTACTGTAGAATAATAAATCATCCCACAGAGTGACAGCTTGTGTATCTGAAATACAGTATTGTAATACATACTGCAGGATTAGTATAGAACATGCTGGAAAGTGGATTGTCAAGACATTTCTGTCAGTTTGGAAGGGGTAACTGGGTTGGTGTCAAAGGTTGGTATCATCAGGTACCTTCCAAAGCCTACCTGTTGGCAGCCTCAAAAACTTGACCCTACTTTGCCTATATCTTGCTCACACTGTTCAGCTGTCAGTTCTGGTCAAGGGAGCAGTAAATCAAGGAAGGGGAAAAAGGAAAAGAACTTCTAGCCATCTCTTTTCCTCTAGCTGTTTGCCAAACTGGATTCAAAGGAGGAAAAATCAATGGAGTCACAATTGGGAAATACCCAGTGATACAGTTATTTATCCACCACTCAACCCACTATAGCACACTACAGCTGTCTCTCTCTTCAGACATGACATGCTGCTTTAGAACACACACACACACAGAGCATGGGACTACAATTCCCAGCTATCTTGAAGAGCACCAGTCTAAAGAAGGCTATTCTAAAAAAATGCATCCTTCCTTTCCATATAATCTTTAAGGAACTTCTTCCTTGAAGGTATGTTTACTGAAAAGCTTTGGAAATCCCCAGGAGCCAATATTGTAATTAATTAAGCTCCTCTTTATCCATTACAGCTTTACTTAGTTGCTGCTTGCTCTTCAACTGAAAGCACAGAGCAATTAATCTGAATAGCAATAATCCCTTTCAATGTTGAGGTCCAAAATGTTTCAGGGAATGCTTTACTGTGAACAGAGGAGCCTAATTGCCCCACTCCCTTCACTCATAAAGTGATTGTCAATAAAAGCAATTAGGTTGCTTTACAGAATGCATTCTCTTTGCATTCCCAATGTGTGCAATGCATCTCTCTAGTGCTCTGTAACTCTTTTAGCTTTGAGTAAGTATCAGCTGAGTCTTTTTATTATGCTACAAGAATTCTGCTTCCCCATCAGGTAATTAAATAGTAAAACACTAATAGCCCCTCCCCAAGAAGAAGAAACCCAGCACCATTCTAAGGATCTCGTTATGAGAGCCAATTTGGTCTAGTGGTGAAGGTGCTGGGTTAGAAACTAGGAGCCTGTGAGTTCTAGTCCCACCTTAGGCATGAAAGCTGGTTGGGTGACTTTGTGCCAGTCACTCTCTCTCAGCCCAACTCACCTTACAGGGTTGTTGTTGTGAGGAAAATAGGAGGAGGAAGGAGTATTAGGTACATTCGCCACCTTGAGTTATTTATAAAAATAATAAAGGCAGAATAGAAAGTAAATAAAAATAAATTATTCAATTTATGGACCATGACTGCAAATCTTTTGCAAAGGTATCTGAAAGCAAGCTGCACTGTTAAGCAAAAGCAAAATGAGTAACTACAGCTTCATGAAAGATCTGCAGCCAGGTGGTAGAAATGATATTTTCTGAATGGCTAGTTTGAAGTAGGCATTCCACCATGGTCTCCTCTTCCTCAACCTATGACTTCCTTCAAGCTAATCTGTCAGATACAAACTCAAGAGCTTTATTGGCACCTCAAAGAGAGGTAAGTGTTCATGAATTACTAAAATGCTCTACTAAATGCTTCTGTTCCCAATCTGGGGGAAAAAAATATCTCAGAATTGCAGTCTGTTTGTCATCTCCTCCATTACAGTGTGGGATACATCTCCTCAGCTCCATTTGGTTTTGTGGGTAACGAACTATTGAAAGTTAGATATGAATCTTTTGCTATTCACGTTTTCATTTTAAAGAATTTTCCTCCAGTAGAAAAGTATTTTGTATCTTTTATTTTCCATTTTAATCAATACCAATTTCACTAACACTAGTCACTAGTTACTTTGTCACTACTAGTTGCATCACAAAAATATAGTGATCTATAGCTGCAGACCAAGTTTCTTTCACAATACTGCTCTGAACAATGACATTCAAACCACAGTATTCTCAATTTATATATACTGTACATTATGTTGTACTTATATTGCACCATTTTGCTAGGAGCTGTAGATGGCATCCCTTAATTTTAATCCCGTAAGAACAACACAGTAAGGTAAATTGGGTTGAGCAAGACTGGCCATGAGTTAGCCAGTGAGCTCCAAGGTTGGAAATTTGCCTGCATTTTCCTGATCAAAGTCAACACCTTAGCCACTATTCCATAGTGGCCACAGTGGCAACATTAAATACACCATATTCCATAATTTCAAAGGAATCACATGGAAACAGAAAAGATATGAAAGCTTATAATCTCTTTTCAGCTTTTGCCCTTTTTCTTGCAGATCAAGGCATTCTATTTGCCACTGCACAGTGTTCAGTTTCAAAGGGAGCAGCTCCTTGGATATTAAGGGGAAAAGCAACTCAATAGCTTTGCACCTTCCCTTCACAGGAAACTCTGGTATTTTAGTATGCAACTGGACGAATGCAAATAACATGAAGGACACCAAGGTAGGGTTGACAGAAATAGTTTTATTTTTCCTCTTTTGCATGCTGCATTACCCTCTGCAAGTTTGTTATTTATACTCATATGGCTACATCATGCGGAACAGTTATAAGCCTGACTAATATTCTATCATCTTGGTAGCAGTTTTACACAGAAGTTTGTGTGTGCTCTGCCTATCCTGCAGCATGAGTTAATCAGATGTTTCTACTTTTGCTCATAATGAAGTACTTTTTCATATTCCAAGTAATATATTTAATCTCAGCTATGGTTAATGAAAGCAAGCCTTCCCCAACTTGGCACTCTCTAGTGAACCATGAATGGATTCAGATATCCACACAAAGTCATAATGTAGTTTGATTCTAGCTTACTACATTGTGCAAATCCAATCAATTATGGTTTATTCATAAAGCACAGTTCAATCGAAGGTAAATATGATGTGTGAATCAACTCTGTAGACCTCATACTTTCCAGTGGGAATTAGAGGAGATGTGATAAGAATTATGGGAGTTGAAGTCTACACACCTTAAAGTTGCTGAGGTTGAGAAACACTGGTCTAAAGTACCCCAATTTGGGAAAGGCTAAGCTATAGTCTGAAGTTTGCAACAGCCAGTTTGTGCTTGGCCAACACTGCATGCTGAAAGTACTCAAATGCAAAAGCTTCCCAAATGGTTCCTGCAGCTGGAAAAAGAAGGCAAGTGTAAGCCTTCTGTAAGCCTTAATGCTTTAATCTTTAATACTGAATTGCTGTTTAGGAATAATACCCGAACCAGCTCATAAGATCTGGCAGAATCAGAAAAACAAGTCAACAGCCTAGCATCACTTCTCATTGGCAGATGGCTCAGTGAGATTCATAAGCAGACATGAGGGCAAAGTTGCTTTTGAGGGATATGGAACATATTTTAGATTAATAGCAAAAATATTCCTCAAGGTTAGCAGTCAACACTTTCAGAGGATTAAACAAGTCATAACTATTATTTTGAACATTTATTTAAATCTTGTCTTTTGCTGTGGAACATTTACAACTTAAAAATTTCCATTTAGGGTCAATAAATCAAGAATATTCATTTGTAGAAATGAATTAAACAATTCTGGAGCAATGTTGGTGACCCATAAGGAAAATGAAACTTAGTCCAAGGATTTAGTCCAAGTACATCTGTTAACACACTTAGAAAAAGAAGTAGAGCAACTGTGGAATGTATTACATACTAAGAAGTTCCACAGGCGGTGGCTTTAAAGGAATTTTTCCTAAGGTAAATTTTTTAGCTTCAAACTGGTTCAGTTCTTCTGCAGATAGCTCTGTCTTTGGGGTAAATAATACTTCTGAAGTACTGCTGGTTGGGATTACTGGGGATATCATTACACCATTACTTGCAAGAGAATTTGCTGATTCTCCAAAGGGCATATTTGCAGAATCAAAATCCGGAGGAGCAACTGCTTTTCCAAACACTGTAGCAGATGTGATGTCTGGTGAAGAATTTGCAGAAAAAGGTTTTCCAAATCCAGAAAATCCAGGTGTTCCAATTCCATCTGAAGTTGTAGCCATTTTAAATGAAAAGGAATCTCCTAATGAAACTGGCGGATTACTAAAGCCAACTGTATGGGGAGCAGCCGAAGAAAATATGGCACCTTGGACATTAGTAAGTCTGCCAAATATAGGTGTGCTTCTAGGTGAGACAGTGGCATGTTCAGAAGGAGATTTGAAAGAAAAAGCTTGAACATTATTCTGTTTATCCACAGGAAAGTCTGCAATTATAGCATATAGAAAAAGTTGTAAGAACATTTGCAATATTAAGAAAAAAAACTGCAGTAAATGGGGAACTAGGACTATCAAAATGAAGCATGCAATAAAATGGATCAGTCAAAATGAATCCCTTACTTGATGTTCGAGAAGATGTCTGCTGTCCTCCAAACCCAAATGGCGGCGATTGGTGACTAGCCAAATTCTTCAATTCAGTTATCTTAAAAACAAAAGTTCTACGTCTCACATAGTGTTTTATGGCTTCAGACTCAGTATTTTCAAATACATGTGCATGCTAAAATGAAATATTTTTTATTATCTAATTTTTTTCTACTTATGTTGTTGTAAATATTATTTCACATTTATGTTGCTTCAGCAGCAAGCTGCATTTTTTTTCCTGGGCTCTATTCCAGAGAAACTTCAAGTTTCTGTTAAATAAGGGCATGGTGTCTCCAATTTGGCAATCACCATCTTTTAAGACCAAGAAGGAAGTCTGGATTCTTTTATAAATTTGCTGGAGGGGAGACAGGAGGAAAAGAAAGAAAAGCCCTTTTTCTCAGAAACCTAGGCAAGGAAGCTGAATATGACTTCATTCTGAGAGAGGCATCTACCTGCCAGCTAAAGGCTGTAGGTAACACTTCACATTTGAGAAACGAAGTCTACTCCAATTTCTAAACTTCTGGAGCAACATTTATATGGAGGGAACATGATGTTCAAGTCTTCATCTATTAACTTGGTAAACCTTTTAACTACAGGAGGTCTATCTTATCTGATTTCTCCTTCATGACAGACAGATCATGCCAGGCTCAACATGAAAACTCAAGCATTTATCTGCCATGGATACAATCTGTACAGATTAGCAGCAGATAAACACTTGATAGGCTCCATAGGGAATCCTGATTATTTTCTTTATTTATTACATTTCTATGCCACTGGTTATTTTTCTATACAACCTCCAAATGTCCCCAAATAAAACAAATGCTGAAACCATCACCTAAAATTTTGTCTACAGAAATTCATTTTAAATGTGTTTATAAAGGCTGCTAACTATGTTAAACCCCTTTATCTCAACAACAGCAGTTACAGAATAAACCCAATCCCTCCCTCACTGAGGCGAACCAGTAGCAACTACAGGTGGACTGTCTTCCCTCCATTAGTTCTTCAACTGCCATCACCACTCTACAACAGACTGACACAAACACACGTATATTATTAAGGTATTATTAATTCCCTTAATATCCAAAATTATTAATGCTTTGAAAATTATTAGGAATGAAAAATGCAATATGACAGAGTATTTTTTTAAAAAATAAATACAACAAAGAACACTTTTGATTTCCCAGTTATTCTCACCAGTGCAGTTTTAGTAGAGGCAGTTAGATTCTTCAGTTCAAGCAATCTACTTCTCCACTGAGTAACTAATTGCTGGACTGAATTGATCTGAAAAGAGGAAGCAAGACAATTCATTACTGCTTCACATTTCAATACTTTCTGAAAAAAAGAATTACTCCAAACCACAGCCTTCTATACTAAACAATATAGACACTTACATAATTCTGTATGTTGTTGTTTGCTCTACAATTGTAATATTCAAGGCGCAACTCTTCTGGTAGAAAGTCATGGAAACCTGTAAGAATAACAACAAAGACCTGAAAGGGAAATACTTATTTTATCCCCACAACGTAAGCCTAGTAAATATACATACAGATACCAGTTTGTAGTTAAGAAAGACTCATTGGCAATATAATTCATTAGGCAAATAAGAAAAAATATTTGTCTCTTAAGCCTCAGCAAAACCTGAGTCAAAAAATTTGCCCCATCTTCCAATGACTACCCCATATCACCAGCTACACTTCCTGCTGTCCTCTGAAGTTAATTCTTTTCTCTTAAAAGTGTGTAGGCCCTGGTCAATCAATTGCACACTCTAGATCTAATTGAGATGCCTACCTAAGATCTGAGTATCACATATATGCATGTCTCCTAAATCTGTCCTCATCTGTCTGCCTATATACTACTAAAATTGTCTGTTTGATTATTTGTAACCTTTAATTGGGCGAAACGGTGCATCACAAGCCAACAATTTTTGAACCAAGGTACCTCAAATGGGCTAACTTACAGAATGTGTCCAAACTTTGGGACCAATGACTCCCATGGAATAGAAAGTTGACAAATGTTATAAAACATTTTATGACATAATATGTCATAAAACATTTCCTGTGATCAATTCCTGATGTTTGACTGTGCTATACAGTTCAACATTGGTTACTTTCAAGGCAGATACACCTCTCCCTTAATTTTCAAGAACTTTTCCAGAACATTAGAAGCTCTGCCATTGTTGAAGGCACTGAGGAATCTGGTAAGGAAATATCTCTGAAATGATGACCCAACGGGTCACAGGTTGTCTAGTATTAGAATAAAGTGCCTTGTCCAAATTATTCTGGCCTATAGTGACAGATCTCTATATTTACCAGGCAATAGTAATTTAAAGGAAAATAAGTGATTGAGCTTATATGCTTTCAGTGTGAGCATGAGTCTGGCCACACAGTGAAGGGGTGTGTGTGCACATGTGAGAGGGACAGATAAATACTGTCCAGACACAGAGATATTTGTAGAGGAGAATCAGGAGATGGGAGAAGGGTGTAAATGCATTCACCCACCAGATTTAAAATATTCTCCATTGCAAACAGCACTCTTTGGCCCAGATCATATTATGGAGGGAAAATGGGCTTGCTAATTCTCTGTTACTCATATGCAATGTATAATCAACCCTCATAGCTACAATTATAGCCCTACCTTAGGTTTAATATAAAAATCACTACAGTTAAGTTTCAAAAGGACACTGAAAAATGACTTAAACTGCATAAAGCATTTAAGTGTAAATAGCCCACTTGATCCATACTTCCTTAGTTACACAGAGATATGCAACATCTCATCCAATGAGACCTGACAATAGAATAATTTGTACCTGAAATAGGTTTTTCTTTCATTGGTGAATAGGTGGAAAACATCCATTGTCCTGAAGATTCCCAAATCTCCATGTCTTTCATTATTATTTCACTGAACAAATGATAATGGAAAGTTGTAACCCACACTAAACTAATGTGAAATCAAAGCCAAGCTAATGTTAAGGTTTCACTGTTTTTAAACATGGAGACAAATCAAAGACTTGCTGAGCATAATAAGAAGCATAGTTAATTTTAGGAAAGGCTTAACTACAATCCTTTTTTCTTTCCCAAATGCAAGGAATAGGACCTGATCTAAAATTGGTCAGCCAGGCAGAGTGTGTAAGCTGCAATGGAAGTGCTACTCTGCTATCAAGAAACCCTACCAGTGGGATAGTACCTTTGCCCCGTGGGCCTCCAGGTATACTTACCAATGGTCTACAGGCCAATTTGCATATCCTGTATGCAATTATAATATTCAGTTCAATGGATTATATAAACATCCATGGCAAAGGATTGCAGACATAGAGTTTAGGACTGTTGTTTTTAACTGCACATTTAAATCTAATAGTAATTAAAGAAATAGAAAAATGCCACTTACAGAAGCTTTTCTTCTTCATTTTTAATATCATTATTCACATTTTCACTTGAATCTAATGCAGCAAACCTATTCTGAGAAAAATTCAAGAATCTGGGATCTTTGTTGCTTTGCCGGTTAGAAGATTTTGAAAAACTGGATGTCTGTACACTACTGGAATGCTGGCGCTGTCCACTCCATGCACCTCTTCTGCTAGAGCCTTTGAATGAAAGAGAACAAAATGCATCAAATGTGTATCTTCTTTGGAGCAAAAATAATTTAACCTATACCACAGAATTAAATAACAGAGTTAGGCTTGAGAAAGACTACTTGACAGGATACAAACCCAAAACTTACAGAAAATGCATTCTAACATAGACTGGTTCTCTAGAAGCAGTCCTAAGCCTTGTTAGTTGTGACCAGGTCTCAATGAAATTACGAAGGTTTGCTTCTAATAAACATGTATACAATCATTCTGTACTATTTTCTTAAATGTTAGCTGTCACTGACTGAAATAATTCATAAGATAATGCTCTAAAACAGCTGTACTATTCATCCGAAAAGAAAGGAAACATTATTCAATAATAAAGCATCCCTGACATGTACAATGAAGGATAACAGGCAATATGATCAAACAGGAGACAGCAGAAAGGAAAGAATTAAAACTCAGCAGTAGAAACATGCTTTGCATGGCCCCTGTTTCAAGTCTTGGATCTATGGTTAAATGGTTAAGATAGCAAGTTATGGGGGAAACCTTCAAAATAAGCTGGATGAAAGGAGCTACATTTCTAAGATTTAGACTGTCAGTACTACAATTCTTCTTCTTCTTCAGTCTCTAAGTCTGCAGTCCTATGCACATCTGGAATTCAGTGGAACCTAAAACATATAATCTGTTTTAACTCACGATGGTGGTTTAATGCCACAATTGTGTATGTGCAAAATGTGCTTTCCTCCTAAAAGAAAATAGTAAAACCAGAAAACCAAACATTATACATTATATGAAACCATTACAAACTTTTGCACTCTCTTGTGTCATAGCTAATTACTCTATATTGTAAATTAAGATAATTCCATGTATTTCTATCCCTCCAAAGCAGTTCAAAACTGTGATAATCTTTATTCCTGTGATCATCTTTATCCCTGCTGACTTTGAAAGCCTGAGAATTTGCAGAGATCACAATGAGCCAGTGTTCCAAGCACCTGACCAACAGAATTGTGTATAAACTGGCATTTACACTAAATGGAAACAAAACAAACAGCTAGCCTTTCAGTTCAGTTGTGTGCATTCTCTGTGTGGGTATTTTTAACAGCCCATCAAAGTCTGATAGTAAAAGATAGCATCTCAGCATTTTTGGGATCAGGTGCTTTTCTCAACAGTTGTAACCATGGTTACACATTGCGGCAGCTGAAGTGGGAGAGACCTTCCAAATGAACAACACCCCAGGAGGGGTGG
The DNA here is from genome assembly GCF_035149785.1 of Candoia aspera. Lineage (NCBI taxonomy): Eukaryota > Metazoa > Chordata > Lepidosauria > Squamata > Candoiidae > Candoia > Candoia aspera. The sequence goes on along the minus strand of NC_086156.1, from coordinate 32,899,554 downwards.
GTGGGTTGCAGTTAATGCAGATCCCACTGAAATAAACAGAACATTAATTTGTCTATTTCATGAGTAGGGTAACAACTTCACACACAATGACTGAAAAACAGCTATTCCAGAATCAGACTACTTTCTGCACTGCCTATTAACATTGCTTTTGTAATGAACCTTGTTTTAATCTTTGTATTAACTGGATTTCAACACTGTTTTTTGAAGTCTGTTTTGATTCTCTTAACTGCTATTGGATTCTCTGGCAAGGAGAGCAGTACTGAAATAAAATCAGGCATCCTAATAAAAAGTAGGGCCAAGTCTGGTTTCAACCTATTATTGTAAAAGAGGCTAGGGATCAAGGGAAAAATGCAAGCAAACCAATAGGAAGCAACACTCGTCTGAATGCCTCTCGCAGCCCAGAAGGCAGGGGTGGATCCTTCTCTGATAGGTTTGTCCATGTTGCAGCAACGTTCCCCACGGGAGGAAAGCCTGGAAACCGCAAGCGGCGACCGTTAACGGCTAACGGAGCACGCGAGTCCCCTCCGCACCTGAGTTCTGACCAAAGGCCTGGGTGGACTTTCCACCGCGCGGATGCTCGTGCCAGCATCTGTCACCGTAACGGCAGTTGCCCTGTAGGAAGTAAGAGCAGACCGAACCAGACTTCCGAGCCATGAGAGGGAACGCCTCACCGCCAATCCCAAGAGTTTCCCCTCTTAGCTCCCACTACCGTAACTGCTCCGTACATGGTTTTCTCTAGAGCTACGCAGAGCATATTTTACGATCTCGGGCGTGTCTTCGCAAGCGGTGATTAGGGCGCCTGTTGATGACGTAAAGACAAGGCTCTCCTGGCGGAAGTAAGTAGAAGGGCCTTGGCAGATTGCCCGCCTGCATTCTAAAAATGTTTTCTTAATTGACTTTAGGATCCTGGTTACTACCAGTAAACAAAAAAACACGCACCCAAATATATAGTGGTAAGAATTTAGTGAGCTTTTAAAGGCTGTATTCAGCAAATATAGTATAATAGGAAGTCTCCGTATTGTGCTGCTAAGGCGAATTCCCATTTTTATTTATTTTGTATTTTGAAATTAGCGGGGTTTGGAAAATGGGGAAGGAAAACCTACCTGTTTACATAGCATGCTCAGTCAAACTAGTAAAACGTATTTTAGTGTAATGTGTTGTGCAAGCCCAGCAACCAAACACATACTGGCTGGATATAAAACTTAAGAGCGAACTTCTGTCCATTAATTTTAAACTTCCTTCCCAATTTGAGGTAATTTTGTGGTTCAAAATAACTAAAATACGTCTTTAGTCAGTGTATACTAAATCCAATAAGCCATATAAATCGTCTCTCAGTGGTGGGAAAAAGCCTTAAGGATAAGACGCTCCTAATCCAATGCACAGGCTATCCTGCTTTGGCTTCAAATTTAAGAGACAAGATTCCAGTGACTACCAGAAGCATTAGTGAAAAAATTCTATTTACTTAGCTACTTTTTTGACTTCTCAAGAACATGTAAATGTCTATGGTGGGAAATAGGTTTAAATAGATTTTTCTTCTACTTCATTTCAATAGTCTGTATAAAGCTTGTTTTGGTATGCGAAGGTACATGAAAATACCATAATGCTTTGTTGCTAAATTCTATCTGTAAGAGTTCAAATCAGAACCCAAGAAAAATTTCATTAGCAGATGTAAATATTTCAAATTGTTCATCATAGATTAATATTGATATAAACAGATGTTTAAATATTCTTATGGGTGTGAGGAAAGATTTAAGCTGTACAAAAAGAATGATTCTTGAAGATTGATTATATATTTAGAGGGATTCTTTGGCAATTAATTTGTGATATTTTAAGCATGAAAATTGATTTCAGAGTGTGGTCCAGAGCATGTGTGGATCAAAACAGTCATCTACCACAAGTCTATCAATAGAACATTGGGGAAATTACAAGGTTTTATGATGTAGAAATATGTTGTATATATTTAATTGAATTTGGAACTTAACCAATATATGAAGAACAATGGTTTTATTGAATGTTGGGTATAGCAAAAAAGTTTTTGTTAATGTAGAAACGCTGAAAATCTGGAATAGTTGCATTCTTGGATTAGTAGTGCAATCTTGGACTCTCCTTTTGAACTGGTTAGCAACAAAATTGAAAGACTGATCAGCTTTACTCCGTGTAATCACGTTTTAATGGTTGTTTTTTAAAAAAAAAACGGAGTTGTTTGTTATAAATAAATTTCTCCCCTTTTTGTTTTGTTAATGTTTATTTTGTATTTTGTATGTTGGATTTCTGGTTCTGCTTTCTTAGCAAAGCAATAACGTTAAAAAAAAGTAGTTCAATACAGAACAAAATGATGGTAGTGTTTCAGTGTTTTGTGATCTTTCTTTATGACCCAATTTGTCCCCATTTGATTTATCTTCCTTGGAGGCTCCAAATGATAGAAGCCAGTAGTACAGTAATAGGTATGTAGTGAAGTGGATTTTGGCAGCTGTAATGTGTTCTGTGAAGTTATAACTGTAAAAATATGTATCTCACCACAGCTATTGAAGAGGTAGGGCCTTATCTTCTAAATGTAGCCACTGTTAATTTATAATTGTGTCCTAACGACAGCTGAACTAACCCATAATTTTTTTGACTGGAATTCTATTGTTTACATCTATATTGAAAGCACAGTTTGGTACTAAATTCGATAATCCTGAAAAGAAAGTGTTGAGGTACATCATAGTAACATCTTTGCAATTAAATATAGAATCCCAAGTCTGCCTCTATACTAGCAGAAAACTGTAACAGCATACCTTGTGTTATAAACAAATACACTATATCAACAACCTCTAGTGTGATTCCCAGAGACATCTCTCTTGAAATCCATCAATTTCCAGACCCTTGTTTTTTAAAATGGAAGATAACAGCCTATAAATCAAAGGATTATCCTCCAATGTCATCTTTATTTGGAGGAATGTTTTTAGATCCACATAAAAATGGCAGGTAACTACAGTTCAATTAAGCCCTTCATTTTGAACTGTACCCAAAGAAAGGTAAAGTAAGATAGTGACAGAGCTTCATGTATTTATGTATTTATTTATAATTTATTAATCAAATTTATCACTGCCCATCTCCCAAAAGGGACTCTGGGTGGTTTACAGTAAAACATAGTAAGAGAAATATAAAACTATAAAATGCTATAATATATAATAAAATAAATACAGTAAGAACCCGATGGCTAAAAGTTCTCTGTGATTCGCAAGCAGAGCAGGGTCCTTCTAAGAGAATAGCCATCACCAGAATGACTACTCTCCCTCCCGCCCCAGGCATGATGACAGAACCAGGTCTTTAGTTGTTTCCGAAAGTCCAGGAGGGAGGGAGCCAATCTCACTTCCAGGGGAAAGATATTCCAAAGGGCAGGGGCTGTTGCCGAGAAGGCCTGCCTCCTGGACCCCACCAGATGGCAGACAGGGTCCGTAGCATGCCCTCTCTGCATGACTGGGTGGGACAGGTTGATATGATAGGGATGAAACAGTCCCTTAGATAACCTGGACCTGTGCCATGTAGGGCTTTAAAGGTGATAGCCAACACATTGAATTGGACCCGGAAGCATACTGGCAACCAATGCAGCTTGTGGAGCAAAGGGGTGACATGTGCTGATCTTGGAATACCTAAGATCGCCCGCGTGGCTGCATTTTGCACCAGCTGTAGCTTCCGGATACCGTTCAAGGGTAGCCCCATGTAGAGCACATTGCAGTAGTCTATATGGGAAATAACCAGGGCATGAGTGACCATTCGAAGGGCTTCTTGCTCCAGGAAGGGGCATAACTGGTGCACAACCCAAAGTTGCGCAAAGGGCCACCTAGCCACAGCTGCCACCTGCTCTTCGAGCAGGAGCTCTGAGTCCAGGAGGACCCCCAAGTTACGCACCGGGTCTGTCTGGGGCAGTGCAACCCCATCCAGAACTAAAGATGACAATTTCCCAGAAATCAAGGAGCCATTAATTCACAGCCACTCCGTCTTCCCCTGGGTTCAGCCGCAACCTGTTGTCCCCCATCCAGGCCCCCTCAGCCCCCAGGCACTCAGAAAGGGTGGTCACAGCATCACTTACTTCACCCGGGATGGAGATGTATAATTGAGTATCATCTGCATATTGATGATACCTCACCCTGTAGTGACGGACGATCTCACCCAGTGGTTTCACGTAGATGTTAAAAAGGAGTGGAGAGAATATCAAACCCTGCAGCACCCCACAAAGGGCCGCGAGCCGGAACTCTCGCTCCCTACCAACACCGACTGGGACCAACCCTGGAGGAAGGAGGTGAACCAGCATGAAACCACGCCGCCCACCCCCAAGTCGGTCCAGGATACCATGGTCGATGGTATCGAAAGCCGCTGAGAGGTCAAGAAGAGCAACGATGGATGCACTGCCTCCATCCCTCTCCTGCCAGAGGTCATCTATGTGTGACCAATCCCATTTCCATCCCATAACTGGGCCTGAAACCTGACCAAAAGGGGTCTAGATAATCCGCTTCCTCCAGGATCCTCTGGAGCTGTAAAGCCACCACTTTCTCAACCACCTTCCCCAGGAAGGGAAGGTGGGAGACTGGGCAAAAACTGTCCAGTATAGTAGGGTCCAGCAATGGTTTCTTGAGGAGCAGGTGCACCAGTGCTTCCTTAAAGGCTGCTGGGAACACCCCCCCTCTCAAGGATGTATTTACCATTGCCTGGACCCAGCCACGTGTCACCTCCCGGGCTGCTTTCTCCAGCCAGGAGGGACATGGATCTAATTGGCAAGTGGTAGCATTTATGGTCTGGAGGATCCTGTCCACTTCCTTGGGTTCTACAGGATCGAACTGGTCCCAGATAACCTGGTAAGTATGTTCCCTGGGTATCTCAGGTTTGGTTGCAGAATAGTAGTTGTGAAGGATGGTGCTTTGTGATTGGCAGGGAGGGGTACTGATGTTCATCATTTTTTATTTACTGTTTTGTCAGGAATATTGTCTGTGGTTGGCGCTTCAACTGTTTAATTTTGATTATCAATCTGTATTCTGTGAAACTGATACTGTGCTGTGATTTGTGAGGCCAAATATTATAACTTGGCATAGGAATCTCTGAATTTATTGTTTATCTTCCATGAAAAAGTTATTGGAGCAGGAAACTGTTCAAAATAGTAGAGTGCTTTTTTTAAGTTTAGATTTCCATCTTTGATGTGTACCTAGGTTTTTCATAAAGTTATTTTGCCTTCTAGGAAAATGATGTTTTGTGATTGGCCACATCCATCATGTCCATAATTTTATGCAAGAATCTAATACTGGCTGAGTTCACCCATCATGCTAAGCCATAAAGTAATCTGCTTTGTTTTGGTTTAGCATATTTATGAATCTAATGGTTAACGAAACCAATGTTTGTAGTATGTGAGATTGTTTTATTTTCATAATCCAAGTATGCCAGGTGGCTCCCCAAAATTAAGGACCACTGAATAAAAAGGTTTCTGCATTACCATTTTGCCAAAATAATCTCCATGGTACATCCTGCATGTGATCCAGGAGTCACAAATCAGTGGTACAGATGCTGGAATCTGTTCATCTCACAAACTGGTTCACTGCATCCCTAGAAAAAGCTCTACCAGAAACAGTGGCTTCAGCCACTAACACATTTGTTGAGTCTTGTACTATTTAACAACTTTCTACGTGTATGGGATACAGTTAAGAAAAGAACTACAATTTTCTATTGCTACAACAGAATTTGTAGCAATATCACAGAATTTTATCTTTTTAAATTTGATTTGGCACTGCCTGACTCCAGAGGGACTCTGGATGGCTCATAGTACAACAAACAAATAAAAAAACCAATATAATAAAAACAAAACTATACTAGAAAAGGAGAAAGAATAAGATGATGAATCCATGACCACCGGAAGGAGTATGGCGGCTGGTCGAGCCTTGTAACAGCTTGGAAAAATTGATATCTACCACACGGAGGCTGAGAGTTCTGCGGAGTCGGAGAGAGATGGGCAGACCTCGTAGGCAGTGCGAGAAAAGGAGCGCTGCCGACAAAAGACTCCAGCGGCTTCGGAGCAGCAGGTGAAAGCTTTGCTTTCTATTTCAATATTTCACTTTCGCCGCAACAACAAAGCAGCCAGGAAGCCTGGAGGTACATCGGTAGAACCCGCGCGAGTAGCCTAATCATCTAGGCAATTCTGCAGCCCCCTTCACCTCTAGTAAAAGAAACAACAACTTCTGACTACAAAAGTGAAAAAGAAGAAACTTTCTAAGCGGAGGGGGAAAAAAAAAACTTTTCTATACTTTGGAGACCAAAAAACTTTACTGCCAGTCCTCACTTAAAAGGAACTGAATTAATTAATTAATTTCTAATGCCATATTGGGCTATACTGCAGATGTTTATAAGCTTATCTTGAATTGTATGCTCTGTAAGTTTGGATATAAATATTATACACTGCTTTATATAGATAAATATAACATTAGGTGTAGTGATTAAGATAGGTAAATAAAGATTTTGTAAGGACAAAATGAACACAAGGAGACAGAACAGGAGAGGCTCAGAAACCGGGGAAGAAGAATGGTTGAAAGCTATGTTTGAAGATTTTACGCAAAAAACAATTCAAAATATTACTCAAAACTTAACGCAACTATTAGAGGAGAAAATAGATGGCTTTGAAAAAAGGTTAGATCATAAGTTAGAGACTATGGACAAAAGAATAAAAGCAGATATTCAAGAGGTAAGAGAAAGAGTGGAGAAATTAGAAGTAGAAAATGATACAGAATTAGACCAATTAACTGTGTTAGAGTTAAAAGAAAAAGAACATTGTGTTAGACTTAGAGGTGTACCTGAAAAAAAAAGAGGCAGAAATAAGAGAAATAGTGGTTCAAATGCTTGCAAGTTTAATTGAATGGGAGGAAGAAAGGCTAGAAGAAGATATAGAAAAAATATTTAGAGTTAATTCGAAATATGCGAAAATTAATCGGAAACCAAGAGATATAATAATTGAATTTGCGAGGAAGAAGACCAAAGATTTGATAATACAGGCCTCCTGGGGGAAAAAAATTAATATTGAAGGAGAGGAGATTATGATATCGAAAGATATACCACTGAGAATATTAAAAAAAAAAAGATTATTTTTTTCTTACTGAAGTCCTTAAACGAAATAAAATCCCCTTTAGGTGGGAAGTACTGGAAGGAGTGAATGTCACATTCCAACAACAAAGATATAAATTAAATACTATTTTTAAGGCTCAGGAATTTCTCAGAAAATATAAGGAAGATTTAGAATCAGAAACAGATAGAAGGGAAAGGCCAAAAAGTAAAGAAAGTAAAGTGAAACGTTTAAATACAGAGGAACAAAGTGCAGAGGAACTAACTTCAAGTTCTAAAGAATTTGCAATACTCCTTTCCAATGAGTGAATTAAAATGCCTTTCCTGGAATATAAATGGAGCCAACACCCCAGCTAAAAGGAAAAAAGTCTTTCACTATTTATACAAATTAAAACAAGATATGTCTTCAAGAAACTCATATTGCGAAAAAAGATAGTAAATATCTGGTAAATAACAAATTAGGAAATGAATTTATAGCATTAAATAAAAAAAAATGGAATTGCAATATATGTAAAACCCCATCTAAATCCTAAATTAGTAAGTGTTGATAAAAATGGGAGATATTTAATAATAGAATTAGAATTACAAAACTCCAAAGCAATACTGGTTGGAGTATAGGCCCCTAATGATAATCAGAATAAATTCTATCAAAATTTATTAAATGAACTTTCTGAATTATTTTATAATAATTGGATTATGATGGGAGATTGGAACGGAGTTACCTTACCAATTATTGACAGAAAATCTGAACAACAAATTTAAAAAAATCAAGGAAAATTGCCCCAATCTTTTTTTGATATGTCAGAAAATTTGGCTATTGTAGATGCCTGGAGATATAAAAATGGTATGGCTAGAGGTTATACATTTTATTCAGACAGATTCAAATCGTTCTCCAGGATCGATATGATATGGGTATCTAAAAATTTGGCAAATAAAATTTTCAATGTATCAATTCTTCCCCAATCCTTCTCAGACCACAATCCAGTTCAATTGGCTATAAAACTCCACCCAAAAAGTTATAGGTGGAGATTAAATGAAACTTTGTTGAGAAATAAAGAACTTGTAGAAGATTGCCAAAAGAAATTGAAAGAATTCTTTGAATGGAATTTAAATAATGAAGTGAGTATTGGGACAGTATGGGATACTAGCTAGGCATATATGAGAGGATATTTTATGTATTTAAATAGTTGCTTAAAGAGGAAAACACAACAAAAAATTCAAACAGTTCTTGACCAAATCAAGATAAAGGAAAAAAATCTTCAAATAAGACCATCAGATGAAGGTATAAACCATCAAATAAAAATTTTACAGCAGCAATTAAAAATACAACAGATGAAATTGAAAGAAAATTGAGATATATTAAACAAAGAACTTTGGAATATGCTAATAAACCTGGAAAATGACTAGCATATAAATTAAGAAAAGAAAAGGAAAAAAAAAACCTAAAATTTGAGAAAATGGGAAAGAATTAGTTGACAATGAAAAAATTAAAAAGGCATTTCATAATTTCTTTACAAATTTATATAGAAGAAATTTCAATTGATAAAATTGAGAACTATTTATTAAAACAAAATTTAAAGCAATTAAGTAAAGACCAAAAAGCATTAATTAATAATCCCATCACAACCCAGGAAATTATAGAGGCAATTAGAAAATTGAAAATAGGCAAAGTTCCAGGTCCAGACGGATTTTCAGCAGGTTATTATAAATATTTTCAAGATCAAATTTTGTTACCACTTAAAGATTTATTGAATGCGATTCTGTTAGGAAATCCAATACCAAAATCTTGGTCAGAGGCAAATATCATACTAATCCCAAAAGAAAAACAAGATCCGTCACTATGCAAAAATTATAGACCTATTTCATTATTAAACAATGACTATAAAATATTTACTTTAATTTTAACTGAAAGACTAAAAACAATTCTTCAAGAAATAATTAATTATGACCAAAATGGTTTTTTACCCCAAAGATACATAAAAAACAATATAAGGACGGTCTTAAATATAATAGAGTATGCTCCATTTCATAATGAAAAACAGATTATGTTATTTTTAGATGCTGAAAAGCTTTTGACAATCTAAATTGGAATTTTATGTTTAAGACTTTAGAATTGATGGATTTTGGCGATATATTTATAAAAGCAATAAAATCAATTTATACATTTCAAAAAGCCAGAATTGTGATCAATGAAGAGATAACACAAGAATGTCAAATAGGAAAAGGAACAAGGCAAGGCTGTCCGCTATCTCCTTTATTATTTATATTGGTATTGGAGGTTCTAACAGAAGCTATTAGAAAGGATCATTGAATTGAAGGGATAAAGATTAAACAAGAAACATATAAATTAAGACCCTTTGTGGATGATTTAGTTATTATTTTACAAAACCCGTTAATATCAATTGATTACTTATTAAAGACACCAGAAGAATATGGAGAATTAGCTGGTTTTAAAATAAATAATCAAAAAACAAAGATGATAAATTTAAATATGCCACAAAATAATCAGAGTGTATTAGAAATTAAATCAGGATTTAATAGTGTCAAAAAAGTTAGATATCTAGGGATAGAGATTTCAACCAATACTAGGGATTTATTCCAAAATAATTATGTTAAAATATGGAAGGAAATTAAACAAGATTTATTGAGGTGGGAAAAATTAAATTTATCACTTATGGGACGAATCTCTGCAATTAAGATGAATATTCTGTCGAAGATGCTATTTTTATTTCAAACTATTCCAATATTTATAACTGATAAAACTTTTAAATTATGGCAAAAAGATATTTTAAAATTTATTTGGCAAGGGAGAAGACCAAGAATTAAATTTAAATTACTACAAGAAGACAAGGAAAGAGGAGGCTTGGGTCTTCCCGATTTCAGGCTATATTATGAGGCATGTGGTTTATTATGGTTAAAAGAATGGATCACCCTACAAGATCATAAATTACTAAAGTTAGAAGGGCATGATTTAAAATTTGGATGGCACGGCTTCTTATGGTATAACAAATTGAAAGTAAATAAAACATTTAACAATCATTGTATTAGATCGTCTATTCTTAAAATTTGGGAAAAATATAAATCTACTCTAACATCAACAATACCACTATGGATTTCCCCACAAGAAGCTTTTGTAAGGTGAGAAACAATAGGAAACTATAAGTGGCTAAAATATTTGGATTTAATAAAATTTGAAGGGACTAAATTTACAATGAAAACAAGAGAAGAATTGGAAAATGAAGGATATTTATGTCATTGGTTTACATATATTCAATTAAAAGAACAATTTAAAATAGATGCTAAATGTTACAAATTTACAAAAAAACTATCTTGGTGGGATGAACAAATCTATGCTAATAATGACCACATGATCTCTAAAATATATAAAATGTTATTACAAATGAGAATACTAAATGTACAAATTAAGCAATGTATGAATAAATGGGAGAAAAATTTTGGATACAATATTGAATATGATGTTTGGGAAAGAATGTGGACTAAGGGATTAAAATTTACATCAAATTATAATTTAAAAGAATTTTTTTATAAAATGATGTACATGTGGTATACCACCCCTGAAAAATTATTGAAAATGTTTCGAAATACGTCAAATGTCTGTTGGAAATGTAAAAGAGAAATTGGAACTTTATATCATATGTGGTGGACTTGTAAAAAAGCGAAAAATTTTTGGTCAACTATACATAATATAATTTGTAAAATGCTGGCAGTTAATACTGATAAATTACCAGAACTCTATTTATTGGGCTTTATGAACAAAGATTTGGAAAAAAACTATGGAAAACTTCTACTGTATTTGATTACTTCAGCCGGAATTCTCTACGCTGCAAAGTGGAAAGAAGAATTAATCCCATCTGTGGAGGAATGGATACTTAAATCGCTAAATTTGGCGCAAATGGCAAAACTAACAGACCAACTAAATGATAAAAATATGGAAGATTTTCAAAAGGACTGGACACCTTTTTTCAAATATGTGGAATGGACTCAAAAAGTTAATATGAACATATAGTATATAAATAGCAAGTTACTTGTTTAATCTCTTATTAGAATTAATGACGGCAATTTAGAGAATTAAGGAAAAAAATAATAACGACACGCTAGGATACTAAGCTGTACCATCTAGAAAGCTGGAAACCCTAATATTTCTAATTTATTTATTTATTTATTTATTTTTCATCTCACCCTCCCTTTTATTTTTATTTATTTATATATATATATTTTCCCTTTCTTTTTTTCCCCCCTCTCCTCTCCTCTCCTCTTCTCTTTTTTCTTTTTCTTCTCTCTTTTCTTTTTTGTATTGTAAGATATTATTGTTTGTATATAATTCTATGTTTATTAAATAAATTAATAAAGATTTAAAATTGAATGAATCCATGACCACCAACAACTCCAGCCACCTTAGGCCAAGGCCCAAGAAAATAAAGACCTGGCTATTTTCTAAAGACTCTCTAGAATGCCATTAAGGTGTTATTTAATGTGATAAAGCCAATCTTCCATGCAAAATTGCTTGGACTGCAAATATAAGGAATATAAAATAAAAACATCGCAACTTTAAGAACAAATATTTAATAAAATTCACTGACCCACAAAGCCTCATTGAGGTATTTGCTTCACTTTCAAAATTCTGATACATAACAGAATTATTCAGTATACAAGATTTTTCAATAGATACCCACCAGTACACAAAAACAATCAAGAAAACTTTTTGCACCTAATGTTCATGTACTAAGACCTTACAGTGAAATAGATTTGCCACATTCTGCTTAGATAAATATCATGGAGAAGTCTAATCCTATGGGAAAAAAATACAACTTACGTTAATTTATATTGTTTTTATGAAATGGTCCCTGTTTGAAGATACACAATAAAGGAACCCTATTTGTTAATGAGCTGGGTAAGTTCCTTATTGCATTTTCATTGATTTAATAGGTGTGAATTAAATCAATTATTGATATTTTATTTTATTCTTGGCTAATCTGTTTATTCAAGAAAAAAAATGCATCTCAGTGTGCTTCAGAATTTGTTATAAAACCCAACATCAAAGAGTCCTTAAAAAGTTAAACTTGTATCCTTCTTTGCAAGCATACGTAGAGCTGTTTAAAATACTAAGGCCAGGTTTTCATGAATAAAGACAATACTAAGAAGTTACACAAAAGTGTACCTTAATCAGTACAGAAGATTTCAACCTAGAAGAAATTAGTCTCTCTCTGAAAACTGCAAAGGAGTTAAAATATGTAGAGAAAAATTAGACAAAACAATGCATGTTTATACCCCAAAATGTTTTATACATAAGTGCTATCGTTTACTTTCTCACATGCAAGTTTATAAATAAGTACTTTTAAAGTACACATACATTATAGTTTTGAAACTTCCACTGCAATATTATATTTGACATGTAAGAGATGAGTATGAATTTTTATGAGTCACTCAAGGAAAGGGAATCAGGTCAGAGCTATGCAGATTTAAATAGCATAGATTCAGATTCATATACAAAAGACAAAATAAAATGGACTGCAGCTCAGGACAAAACTTGAAGAATGGAGGTTGCCAAAGACATGTCTGTTTCCACTGCAGTATCCCTATCCATGCACACACCTTTCCCCATATGTGCCAAAATTCTAGTATGCATCTAAAGGACAAGCTTGTTTTTATTCTTAAGTCCACCAACACCCCCTTGCAAATAGAAGAAAGAAATTTACTATATAATCTTGTTTATACTTGTAATATTTCAGAAAGTAGATGCACTTAGCGAAAGCACCAGTTCCTATGTGGGTGGGTGAAAGGATATGCTGGAACTGTAGTAGAGAGAATAAAGCTTTGTACAGATGGAATGAAGAATGTGTGTTCAGGAAATTATTTGCCTATTGCTAGACACCATTTTAGTTATATGATACAAATATTAAAAAAGAGAGAAGGCTCAATGTACAGTTCTATTCTGTTATTGGAGTACGTTAATATACAGAGAAGATCAATAGTATTGGAATTAATTTAACTATTTCAACAATTGGACACTAAACTACAGAACTTGACTTCTGTGATGAGGTGGCATGGAAGTAATCCAAATACATACTTTCCAGAACACTGGTTCGAGCGACCATGCAGCATTAATAACCATTAATAGTTTATTTCAGGACCTTTCCTACTTGAAGAATTTCAGTGTTTTAAATTAAAAATGAAGATTATTCAAGAAGTTATTCTTGAAATAATTTGCAATGTATGTTAGACAGATTTGTTTTTGAAAAATTGCATATATGTATCTTCAGGCATTTTCATTTCTCTTCAGTCTTGGTTTGGAGACACTTGAAATAGTTCCAACGCATAGAAGGGAAGCTGAATAACAGCACTTGAACGAGCAGACCCACATTATGCAAACAGTTGAAATAAAAATGGAGAATTGCACTCCAATTTTTCCGTAGTACAGACTGACGAGACAAAACTAAAATGGAGAACCTTACAAGTAGCAATTTCTTTCTTTCAAGAGTACTTTGTGATATTCCTAAAGTCTTCAAGTTTCTAGTGTCTCCTCATTTGCTCCACAAGTATCAACTACACAGATTAAACAGCTGGTCACTGGGAAAGCACGAACTTTAGGGTTGGCTATCCATTTATCAGTTTCAGTGTTATATTCAAGGATGTGCCCCAAGCGACCTACACCCTGAAATCCAGCCAGAACATAAACTATGGAACCCACAGCAGCACATTTTACTGTTACACCTTTCCATGGCATTGGGGAAACCATCTTCCATTCATTCATCTTAATGTCATAGTACTCCACATTGTCTAAGCCACCTTTATAAAGAAGGGGGGAAAAATATTAAGCAAATGTAAGTTTGACATAATAATCCATTTTAGGATTAAATCTTTTTTCCAACAAATTAAAAATACTTTACCAATATAGTAAATTATAAGATACTTGAGTGGTTTAAATAAATAAGCAACATTTAGTCTACTGCAGAAATATTATGTAAAAATATATAGGCCCTAGGGGTGAAATGTAACATTCAAACTGTATAAATTTGATGGAATAATTATTGTGAAATAATAACTTCTCTTAATTTAATATCCTGAAAATGTCTTCACAGAGTTTAATAGAACTTACTTCCAAGAAATGGGAGCATGCAGCTTTAAAATCTTAAATGCTTAATGCCGTAAGGGAACCTCATTTTAAAATTCTGTAATTTCTTTAAAATTAAGCAAAAGCAATAATGATAGATTTATGTCTGAGCTATACTTCATCATGAATACACAACTTCCAGAAGTGGGTGTGTGATAAAATGCAATCATAAAGCCACAAAATTATTGAAATTGTACTGTCTCTTAGTTCCACAAATTTTATCAGTCTTACTTTCAGATAAATATGTACAGAACTGAAACTTAAAAGACAATTTACAGGATATATTGGGGATACAAAGTTACATTAAAACCTGCAGAATAACAAATACCCAATATGTTTATATAACAAAGGTTTGATTTAAGAAAGTTTGGGAATGTAAAAAAAAAATTAAAAGTGGACTTTGTTAATTTGTTATAAATATTATCCCCAGAATACAGCTACAGATATTTATAAGGAAATGTTTTAACACTATTTTGTCACTAGCATCTGCTTTTTATTCACATTACATGATATCATATATTAACATCTGGGGGCATACAGCGTTTGTCCTTTCTGAAAAATTTTGATGTACAATTAATATGGAAGAGACTCAAGGAGAGTATGAAATGGCACTTTATAGTTCCTGTTTCTGGAAAGTCAGGATGGGGTGGTTTTACTCAATTACATTCTGCATTCTCTTGCATTTAAGCCTGCAGGCGCTTACAATATTTCACCATTATGCAGACAACCCACCATTTATATCAATCTGCTTGAAATACTGTGACAGCCCTACAAAGCTGATACATTTTCACATGCTGCAAGCAGTAACAGTGTTAGTGTCTTTATCTTTCAGACAGATCTTAGGTTTTGTTTTTTTTTACTTTATTTCAATACTGCAACAATCCATATAGCCTCATAGCAGTTAGGTAAAAGAAATTATGAATACATACCTAAGCCATTTTGCCCCCCCACTGCAAATATTTTATCTTTCACAAACACCAACCCATGGTTCTTTCGGGCTTCAAGCATTGGACATAGCTCAGTCCACCTGCAAATATTTAAAATACACAATTTCATTCCATATTTTCCTTTTCATTAAATGCAATCAAGTGCTAGAGTTAAGAAGGCAAGTTATAGTTAGCTGGTTCTGTTATTTCAAAAAGTGTGGCAGATGAGTTGCTGCTCCACTTAAAATGGAATGAAGTTCTAAGCTGACACGCTTCTTGGGTAGCTGTTTTTTACATTTTCCTCACTGAACAAGAGTAGTTTCAATTCTCTGAATGATGGGGTGGGGTGGGGTGCACAATTTAGAAATCAAACTTTTCTGCAGTTTCACAGTGTGAAGAAACCCAACCCCCAGCCCCCCCCCCCCGAGCCCCCAGTATAAGCTTCTGACTGGAAATAAAGTCAGTACATACGTTTCTGTTGCTGGATCATAAACTTCGCAGGAGTTCAAGACTCTTCCAGAAACATTGTTCCCTAAGCTTCCTCCACATACATAAATCAGGCCATTTGCTTCTACCATTCCATGACTACACCGCTGAGTCAGCATACTGGGCTTTGTGTGCCAACTTTCTGTTCTTGTATCATAACATTCAAATAAATATAAAGCAGAATTTCCTTTAAACAAATAAAAAACAAGTACAGTCACTTACACAACGGGATGATCCATTTGTTAAGATAATCTCCCAATACTCTTAGTAGGCAAATAACATGGACAATAAACTCTCAGTGGAGATGCCCAGATTTTGACACACCACTTCCAGGGAATGTACACTTGACATCTCCCTCTTAATTTCTCAGCACTAAATCAAATTAGTTCTATAGATGACAGCATCTGATTAACGGAGGAAAAAAGCCACTTTTTTTTCTATTGGAATTCTCAGTAGAATTCCAGTAGCAGTACAGAGAGAACAAATGAGAAAATACTGGTTGTGTGTCTGTTCTAATGCCAAAAAAATCAGAATCCTTTTGTCATGCTAGCATAGAGGAAACCCATGACGTAAGTTATGTATGGCCTCCCTTCAATGAGTCAAGGGGCAGGGAAATTGTACTGGGAAGTACAGTGGAGCAATGCCTGTGATTACATGCTGCTCCTAAAGAAGAACCCCAGGGAAGAAATAAAACAGATTATTTGCCTGCCTACAACATAATGCTGCTGGGTCACAGCTAATGCTGTGGGAATACTGGGCACATGTCCTGTGATAGATGCAGCCTAATTTATTACCATGGGTAACAAGACAGAAATTTAAATCCAAATCAAAATATTTTTGCTTCTGGTTTAGATAGATAAATGTAAATAGATAAATATAAATATATTGTATATAAGTATATACACACATAGAAGGAAAAAGTTCTAAACATTTGATGAGGAAAATCATCAAAAAGCTTTGCAAAAAAAGAGAGCTGTATTTCACATGTTTATCAACACCCTGATAAAACCGATGGCGTCATATACAGGTCCAGTGAGTTAAGTGGAATTTATTCCAATGAAAGTAAAATAATATGTGTCTATGTATGTACAGAAAATAACCCAA
This sequence comes from Candoia aspera, assembly GCF_035149785.1. Taxonomy (NCBI): domain Eukaryota; kingdom Metazoa; phylum Chordata; class Lepidosauria; order Squamata; family Candoiidae; genus Candoia; species Candoia aspera. The sequence continues at coordinate 32,882,826 of NC_086156.1, read as the reverse complement.
GTTGTACAACCTTCAAGGCCATCAGAGGAAATGTAGCTTAATTAATGCATAGTATTACTGTGCTATCATGTGGAATTGAAATTGACATAATTATCCTTGCTGTAATCTATTTCTTTTAAAATAAATATTCTGTAACAATACAGTACCAAATGAAGCTTTTCTTTTAAAGTTCCCAAGCCATGTCCGTAAATGTGTCTTACCTACTTCTGAACCGCCAGATGTGTAAATTTTGCCCTCTGCTGCACATGCTGCAAGGCTATCACGAGGAGTTGGAGGACCCAATTTGGAGTACCAGCTGTCTTTAACAACATTATAGCAGTCCATTCGTTTTATAGGGAAAAGCTGGGAACCGCCCAAAATATAAACTACATTGTCCCAGAAAACACAAGCTGCATCCCTCCGCTTTTCAAAGGGACATCGGATATCTGTCCAGCTGTAATCCTGTATAAAAATAAATCAAGGCTATATAGAATATTTTCAGCTATGACCTTCTGAAAAAAAAAAAAAAAGTCTTCAAAGTTTTGAGACCATTAATATTTTATTTTTATTCCACCTTTTGTCAAGGATTTGGGGATAACATGCATGTTTCTGATCCTCAGAACCTCATCCCCCCCATATTTGTTAGAATTATCAGGGGGTCAACTCAGCATTGTCTCATAAGCATAAGGGGGTCTTTCTAGTAAACGCATCTCTATTGTGCTTGTGGGATGTCACATAGGTCACCTGATTTCCACTTCCTCCTCCTCCTTGGGCTTGGGGATTAACAATATCCATTACCTCTTGGGCAAACCTGCAAGCAGGAGGTGCTGCAGAATGCAGCTCTCGTCCTTTCATCTTGCTTGCACGCAGACATTTTCATTTCCATAGAAAATGTTTACAAAGAACCAGTGATGATTAAGTACTTTCTACTATGAATCTACTTGTATCCAGATCTACTGAGTAAAAGTAAGCTATCTCTATTTTTCTTCATCTAACTACTGTGTGAAGACTGAATTTATTTCTGAATGTAATTAAGCTTAATGTACAAGTCTTTTGGTTCACACTTCTACTTTGCAAGATTGTTGTTAGGTGCTTGGAGTTCTTTTATTAACCTTTAAAAACTCCATCAATATTAAGGTGATAAACAAGGCAATACAGTGACCTTTTAAAGTAGCCAATGGACTACATGTGTATGATTGTATTCTGAAAATGGGCAATGCTTTGATATAATTTTAATTTATGCTGGAGGAGAAATGTGAGCCCAGAGATATGAAATTTACACACATTTCATTTTGATTGCTTTAAATTTGAACAGATCAGAAGCTTATGGAATCTAGATCTAGCCATTTTTACAGCCTTTATCATTGTTGGAAGAACACTTTTAGCAATGGCTATTATTAATGTGTTAGTCTGAAGACTGCTTTCAGTTTTGAGCATCAATAACAAATATTTGTGGAGGTAAATAGAGGACAAAAACAACTGACTGAAGGTCTGAGAAACTTCTGGTCCCAATTGTATTATTAATTGTTATGTTTTCTTCCAGCCAGTGGATCAGAATAGATAAAAATACTAAAGATGAACTGCATAATACCAAAGGAGACAGTAAAATACAGTAATAAGAACATGTTTTAAGAATTATAATTAGATAAACCTGCAAGAACCTGCTGGCATGACAACCAAAAATTCAGTTTCTAAACCACAAATTATATATAATATATTCTGATTTACTAAATCTAATAAATTACAGTTGATATGGCTATAGGTATTTTGGGCACTGCTAAGAGATACTTAAACACATACACATAATGAATTTCAGCAATCAAGAGAACTGCCCAAGCAAACCCATTTGAAATTAATGAGAAATGCACACAAAGCTGTACTTTCTAGAGCCATGTGTCTGAAAGAAGCAGTCAAAAGCAAAAGCAAGGTAACAAAAGAACAATAATTATTCCATGTAGGAAGAAGATCTCAATGCATACCACCTGCTGAGTCAGGAAGAAAAGGTTATACATCAAAAGCACAATGGAATAGAATGAGTTCATTCTAGATCTCTGGAATATGGATGTAGAATGATTTATATTCTGGGACAATTAAATATACACAAAGGTCTATTTTAAAATATAAATAGAACTGACTGGTATTTATCTATAGATAGCATTTAAGTTATTACAGTCTTCAAGGAATAAGAAATCTTTTTAACACATCCCAGAAATATTATAAATAAATAAGTGAAGCCCTGCAAGTAGGTATTATTTGGATTACTGAAAAAAGTGTATTGCCCTTTGGAACACTGCAAATAGTATAACTCTCATTCTGCCACCTCAATAGTGTATAGGAAGTTTATTAAAAGCAGGAAGATGTAGGCAGAAAAAAATGCAGGTGTGACAATCACCATAACAACCATATTTCTGTACTGCACAAAAATATTAAACCTGAATGACTGAAAATCATATATGTAGATAAACAAACCTGATCTAAGTACTTCAAAGGTGTAGATGTATCTTTTTTCATGCACCCTCAGTCCTAATAAAATGTAGACTTTTGTGTTTTAGCTTTTTATATTAGATTTTAATGTATTTTTTATTTTTGTGTTTTAGCTTTTTATATCAGGTCTTAATGCATTTCTGTGTTTTTGCTTCTTATATTAGATTTTAATGTACCTTCTACGCTTTTAACTGACTGTACCCCACCCTCCTTATGCTGGTCTTTGACCGTAATAAAAGTTTGTTTGGGCAATCTCTTTTGGAGATCACACTTTCTTCTCTTTGTGCCCTGCTTGGGGTCACACAAACTATGGGTAAGTTATATGGTAACTATAATAGAGTTGGCAGGGCTAAAAAAATTGCATGCGGGGTTTGGGAAAGGCTATCCCATAAAAATTCCCTCATTTGGTCCAGTATTTTGAATCTGGATGTTTTGAGGTGTGTTTTAAGCCTCAGCAAGAATTTGGCCCTGACCATCCTGTGACATTCTGGAAGACCCAGCTGTGATGCTAGGGAGCTGCACATAGTATACAGGGCCAAGTTAGCCAACCCCTGGATTAAAGCATGGTGCACATCTTTGAATCACCTTCTCCTGCAAGTCTTTTATCATGAAAATGCTATTTGCAGTTAGAAAGCAGATGCGGAGTGGGTCCTGATTTCTTTCAAGAACAGAACTCCCTGACCCAAATGAATATTTCAATGGATTGTGGCTTTGTTGCCAAAAGGGTCATCACAAAGGAATTAGCTGGGCTTGGAGAATATTCTCTTGAAAGCCCATATGACTTTTAATATGACCCAAAATTTTGCCTTTAATATTGCTCACATACTTTTTGATTGAAATGTATAGGATGATTATATAAGATACATATTCCTAATGATAACAAAAAAAGTATTTAAAAAGTGTTAAATTGTTATAGCAACCTCAAAATAGCATTGTACTCAAGAAAACTGTAATCTCCCAATGCATCATTCCTTATGAGCCCAATCTGCCCTGATCTATTTTAGGAAAAATAATCTTTATCTGTTTTCTGCAATATCAAAAATGTAAAGAAAAAAGATTATGTAACAGCAAACACCTGCCATTTAAGTACATCCCCCAGCTTTTTACTCTTTTGGTGTATAGGTAAGCTAGGTACTGCTTGAAATAAAAATAAAGAAACCATAACACAGACCAATGCCACAAACTGCAGCAATGTAAGATGATATATTAAAGATATACTTTCATATTGTACACCCAATCCATATAAACACTGAGAGATCAGAATTACCTTTGGATTAAAGTATCGACATGACTGTGGCTGTGATCCTCCAAACAAGGCAATACGGTAATCATGTTTTTTCCTTCTCGGACGAGTACCATCCACCAATTCTTCTCTGTCTTCTGGAGAAAGTAGATGGTATCTCATTCCACCTACAGCAAAAGAAAAAAAATCCTGATTCAATGCAGTTCAAAGTTCCATCTTTATTTCCAACATAAGGCATAGTAAGTGTTATGTAGACCTTCTGTAATGTATAGAAAATATATTAGAAAATAAGAGTGTTTTCTACACATTTCAAAACATTTGATCACCTCTGTCAAACCCAAGGGAATTGCCATAATAATCTGACACAGCATTCCTTCCTGTTTTACTAACTTAAATAAAATATATGCAGATGATGTAACTTGCTCTGGAATAAGCCTTTCAAACGATGGTATAAAATTAATACCAGCAGGGATGTTGGGAAAAGATTCAGTGTTCAACTGCCTCTTAAAAGGGTGGAGTATTTTCAACATACTACAGAGGATGGAAATCTTAGCAAGATCCTTCTCAATTTCAGTGATTTTTCAAACATTTCAATAGATCCAACTTTTTTCACAATGCTTCAGTATTTTATTTTGTCATGGTTATCAATTCAGATGAGAGCATCTTCTAGGCAGTTTTGTTTCACCTCACAGAAACACATTAAAAAACTAAAGTTATTATGTAATTTAGTTAGCATGCACTTTAGATGCTGCCTGGATCTGCATTGTGGTCACAGATGGCAGCTTGTAGATTTACAGATGAAGGAAATGTCAGCACCAAGGCTACATTGACATAGATACTGGCATTCCTATCAATTCGATCATAAACTTGTGAAGTGTTAGACATATGAGATACTTTCACAGATGTTATTTTTCCAACTGTATTTTATTCCTAAAAAATAGTCATTAAAATGGGTAAAGAATTCTTACACACTAGGGCCGCCAGCCAGTCTGATGAACCAGAAGTTGCCAAAATGGATGTGAGGTAATTCCACTCTCAAAAACATAGGTGAACAAACTGCTTTTGCGAGGAAGTATAACCCTCCCCACTTCTGCCTGCTGTACACTGGGTAGCAATCTAGGGAAAGGTATTCAGCAATTATCATTCTTATATTGTAATTCAGTAGTGGCCATGAAACCTTCTTACAAGGCAACAATACATTCATGCCCATGCTAGTACTCTCTCGTACACCGTATTAGGCTAGTAAGAATAAAACATGCTCTGTGCAGAAATATGATCCTTTCCTTTTGTACAAAGGAAATCAAGTAAACGTCCGTATCAGTTTCTTCCTTCTGTGAAGCACTGCTTTTTTTCCTCTCCCTTGCATGTCACTGTGGGTGTGTGTGAACATAATTAAACAGTATTTTAATCTGTGCAGAGCTCTCAGGAAGCAAGGCCACAGCTGTTTTCTGTCTTTCCAGTCTTTCTTGTAAAACTGAAGGATCATTACTGTCCTTTGTAACATATAACATACAGAGAGCACCAAAGTACCAGACCACCTTGTCTTCAAAGAGAAGGAGAGGGGTACTGACTGCATGAGGGAGTATTGGCAAACACATGGACCTAAAACTTGTACCTGGACATTCTCAGGAGGGAATTTCACAAGCAAGACACCCACCACAAAAGAGAAACGGTAACAACTATGGCGGTATTTCAGATTGCCTAATCCCATGTTATTCAAGAAGATAATCTCAAATTGTGCCTGGAGACAAACTGAAAGACAGTGAAGTTCTTTAACACTGCAGCGATAGATTCAGCATAATGAATCAACAGCCTGGCTTCTATGTCCTAAACCAGTTGGATGTTGAAAGTTTTAAAGGCAGAACAACATGTAATTCATTGAATTCCTCTAACCTGTACTGAACCAAACCATGATAACTCTGGCTAAATCATTTCAACAATGCACAACTGGCATACCAAAATTTGTAACTTGCCTTGTGCAGATAGCCCTGAGCAAAATACTTAGTTCCTTTGAAGTTCTATCTAATGGAACCTGCTATCAAAAAAACATTCACAGCAATGACTATTACTTGTTCTGTGATTAGAAGTTGCAATGTACTGCAAATCATCCTTGTCCAAGCCAGGGGTGGGACTTCTTAAAAAAGATGTTTTTGGAATCCAAAGAGTATGGCCTGTGAAATAGATTTCCCTGAAAGCAGGACTAAAGTCTGAGAACATTTTTGTGGGGAGGAGGGAGCTGGGAGAATTTAAAAATCACTTAGTTTCCCCCCTCCCACCTCCAAAGGAAAGAATTGGCTCTTTTGGAGGTGTTGTTTTCATAGGGTTATTTGGTGAAATAAGCAGTCCATAGAGGAAATCAGTATTACAATGTTGAAAACACAGCTAGATTATAAACTTACTTATAACCATTTTGAGACACTCTGGGTTATCCTGAATAAGTGGCTCTGCCTGTACAGTTTTACTAAGGAAATTCTTTGAAATTAAAGGAAACCTGACTTTAGCAAGGATGTCAACCATGTAGGGTTGACGGTTTGGCTCATCATACTTTAGCCATCGGACAGCAGCATCATAAACCTGGAAATTAAGAAGGGAAAGATACGTAAGTAGACATATAAACTTAACAGTCTACTTTAGAAATGGTAAAGAAAGTATTCTTATTTAAAATAAGCAACTTTGAAGCTCTACTTCAAACTCCAAACTTAACTTTGGACCTTCAACACGAGAAGTTACTATTACTTGAGACATTTTTTTCTGTCACCATTGGTCAATATCAATTGGTGAGTTCCTTATTTCATTCAGAATTGGCAAAAAATCTTGGAAAGCAAATTTTCATATTAATAGCAGCTGTTCTACCTTAACTAACATTAAGAATGTCATAGTCATATTGAATTTCCGTACTGTGAATCAACTAGCAATAGCTGCAACAGCCTACTGAACCAAGTATTTTGTAATTGTTATTATTAAACTGTCCTGTTCAGACTATGAGGCGGCCAGACAGGATTATCATCAAAACTACTCTTTATTAAGACAACTATTTACAACAGTAAGTCCATGTGATAAATGAGGTACGACTGTTTCCAATCAAGACCACCCAGGCAACAAGGGAAGAACAGGCAAGGTTGCAGGATCACACTGTGGCAGAACCACAGGGCAGGATTTGCTGACCAAAGCTGTGGGACTGGATGATTCGAAGAAGTGTGGCAAGACTGGAACTGAAGGCGAGAATCCGCAATCTAGAACACCAACTGAACTGGACTGACACGTGGAGGCTAGGCGAGACCGAATTGGAACCTCTGGTTCTGGAGGCTAGGCTGGGCTGGACTAGAGACTCAAGCCAAGGCTGGCAACCTGAAGCCAGAATTGTCTGGGCTAGATATTTCGAACAAGACAGAGAACTAGGAGCATGACTGGACTGGACTGGAAATTCTGGACTAGGCTGAGAGCTTGGAGCATGACCAGACTGGACTGGAGCTTCTGGGCAAGGTTGGAAGCTAGGAGCACGACGAAACTGGACTGGAGATCCTGGATTAGGCTGAGAGCTAGGAACAAGGCTGGGAACACTCTTGGAATGCAGTGAATGGTGGCGGCGAGGTCGGGAACTGGATGTGAGGCTGAGACTGCAAGAATCAGCAGGAAGAAGATCCTCTATGGCAGCTTGTGCAGCGGGTAGGTCCTCAACAATAGGAAACACAGGCTCTGATTCTCCTCCGGCTACAGATGAGGTATCTGTAGGGACTCTTATGCTGGGGCTGCAAGCTTGAAGGATCGGTTGTCACCGGCAGCTTGCTCTTCGTGTGTCTGCCTTTTATGCCAATCCTTCGGATACCTATTCCCATCTGCGGCCAATAGGGCCGCCTTCTCCTTTGCACGCTTTTCTGCACATCTTTCCCGCACGCTGATTAGAGGATTCAAATCCCCCTCTGAAGACTGGCCAATCACATGCTGTAACTTCTCCTGCGCTGCTGAGTCACTTCTGGGTTTTACTTTCCTGGTTTCTGCCTGGTAAGTTTGTGTTTCCCCTTTTGACTCAGAATGAGTTTCATTTTCTGAGTCAGAAGTTGGATGAAACCTCACATAAACAATGTACATATTTCTGTAGATGAGCTTGGAATAATGCAAGAAGTTGTTACTTTAAATTTTAATGAAAGTGTTTGATATTAACCTCATAGAACAGACTGGTTCTGTTCTTAATTTTTTTTCTGACACAAGTAGTTCTGTAATTGTCATAATCAGATTATGTCAACTGCTAAGAATCATATCCTTAAATCTCTGCTATCTCTTCGTTAGCTTTTTTAATACAAGCTTGGAAAAAACATTTACTATGCCTGCAGGTATCAGGACAGTTTCCTGTACACGTCCAACCACTTTTGAAAACATACTGGAGTTCTCCTAGTTTGTTCTTTAGGCTACAGTTCTTCATGCCACTTTGGAGACAGTACGACAAATTCCTTCAACCAGAGAAGGTATATAGTGTTTCAGTGAAAAGGAAGGGTTTTAAACATCCAGAAATTTGCTTGCAAGTTCCCATACATATATTTGTATGCAGCTATGTATATCCATAGGAAACATTTCTATTTCCCCGATGCTTAAATATGGTTTATATACCTTAAAAATAAATCAATTTTAAGAATATCGATATCTATATATCTATACCTATATGTATATCTAGGCATTCACCTGATCTTCTGCTCTCACAGTCAGAGTATCTTGGTTGAGAAGATGTGTCACACGTTTAACATCTAGCTGTAGAAACTCATCTGTCTTGTACACCTCTGTGAAGTGCTGATGAATAAAGTCATCTGCAGTGGCCTTCAGTTCTGGGCAGTCAAGACATTCTGCTAATACACTTATACCTAATGCAAGGTGGAAAAAAAGAGGAAAAAGTGCAAATGTTTGTGAGACATTTTATAAAAAATGCTATATGGTGGATTTTTGTTTTTTTTTTGTGCCTGCAAGTCAATGTTGTCCAGTTTTGTGTCTGGACAAGTTCCTGTAGTTTTCTTGGCAAGGTTTTTCAGAAGTGGCTTGCCATTGCCTCCTTCCTAGGGCTGAGAGAGACTGGCTGGCCCAAAGTCACCCAGTTGGTTTTATGCCTAAGGCAGGACTAGAACTCACAGTCTCCCAGTTTCTAGCCTTTAACCATTAACTAAACTGATTCTCAAAAAAAATACTATAGATTTTTTTTGTTCCTGACAAAACAAGAACTAAATACTGCTATCTTATTAAGTAGTTTATCTATAGAATCATTATGATGGGCTAACCACTAGAGAAAAGCACTAATTCAAAATCTCCTCTCCAGTATTTATTTCAAGTATCTTAGAAAAAATATTCAATGGTAATTTTGCAGAACAAAACAGTTCTACTTGGTTTAATTGCAATCTAATTATTCCTTATTAAGCAAACCCTTCACTTATATGCCTCAATGTTTTGAAATATGCAGTAATATTTTCAAATCTTAACAAAATTATGTATTAAATATATTATAAAGAAGTGATTCCTAAAATATAATACACAGCAGCCAAAATTCTTCATTCCAAGCTTTGGAAGTCTTGGAATATCTTTAATAGTGGGGAGACATCTTACCAAGACAATTTGAAGCATCAACTTGCTCTTTTAAAAAATCTACACACATTTTTTTCACAGGCTCAATTTGATATTGATTTGCTGCATCCAACAACGATTGGACATTGTTGCTGTTCACAGAAATTCTGAAAGAAATTGGTAATATTTCCACAGGTAAACATTTTAAGAAGAATATATACATATAAACCCTGACACACAGGCATATCTACGTTAAATTCTATAAATTGCATTAAAAAAAGCATCCTTGAGGACATTTTCCTAACCTTAACAGCTAAAGAATGTAGAGGACTGTAGTATTATGTTTTTATATCAAATTAATATATTTCATGCACCATCATAAACTATCATTCTGTATTAGAGACAGATATACTGATACTAATATTTAGTGATTTATTTATTTATCTAATTTATCCCCGCCCATCTCCTCCCATTGGAGGACTCTGGGCAGTTTACAACAATCGATTAAAACCATCACAATAATACAAAAAGTAAAATACAGTAAAAAATAATAGAAATAGAAATAAAAAATAAAGAATAAAAAATCCAAGTGGTGAAGCATCTAAAACAGTCCAAGTGTGGGAGGAGTGGTCTATAACAACCATCCCCATGTAGCTCTATTCCCCTCTCCACCCCAAGCGAGGTGGCAGAACCAGGTCTTCAGACTCCGCCGAAAGGCCAGGAGCAATGGGGCCAATCTCACCTCTGGGGGCAGCATGTTCCACAGGGCGGGAGATACTGCGGAAAAGGCCTGCTTCCTGGACCCCGCCAGATGAACTTCTTTTACAGACGGGGTCCGTAGCATGCCCTCTCTGCACAATCGGGTGGAACGGGTTGATGTAATGGGGAAGAGGTGGTCCCTCAGTTAACCTGGCCCCATGCCATGTAGGGCTTTAAAGGTGATAACCAACACCTTGAATTGGACCTGGAAGCAAACTGGTACCCAATGCAGCTCGCGCAGCAGTGGTGTTACATGTGCCCTTCTGGGGGCACCAAAAACAGCTCGCGCAGCTGCATTCTGGACCAGCTGAAGCTTCCGGATACTCTTCAAGAGTAGCCCCATGTGGAGCGCATTGCAATAGTCTGAGAGATAACAAGGGCATGAGTGACTGTTCAAAGGGCCTCCTGGTCCAGGAAGGGGCGTAACTGGTGCACAGCACATAACTGCACAAAGGCTCTCCTGGCCACGGCTGCCACCTGCTCTTTGAGCAGGAGCCGTGAGTCCAGGAAGACACCCAAATTATGCACTGGGTCTGTCTGGGGCAGTGCAACCCCATCCAGAACCAGAGATGTGGATGCCCAATTTAATCTCAATGTTTTCTAGATCTGTATTTGTAGCTGACTAGCAATAGCAGATATTATGATATACCTACCTTGCAGTATAAGCAAACTCCACCAGCTGTTCAATAATATCTGGCTCGGCATCTTTTAATTCAACTTCAAATGACTTTGATTCAATCATATTTGCTGCAATTAGATAAATTTATTTTATTTTTATCCCTTCATTTTTTTTTTATAAATAACTCAAGGCAGTGAACATACCTAATGCTCCTTCCTCCTCCTATATTCCCCACAACAGCAAATAATATTATCAAGAATTATTTTTAAAATCTTGAAGAGCTATTACTCTGATTTGTGAATTGGCGGTCTTGTTTCTTTTGGGAGCTCTTATCAGATGTGGTTCTGAAACACTCATTATACTTCTCTTTAGGCACTTCCAGTTATTATTGGCACTCCCAAACACTATTTAACAGTAACCCACATCTATCCTAACTACAGCCACCAAGAATTCTGGCTATGTGGACCAAAAGGCAGTACTGTATCCAGTCAGACCCCCAATCCCTGTCCTGACTGAGCTTGTTTTGAGGCAGGGAGGAGCTGGTCATAGTGAAGGAAGTTGCAAAGCTTCAAAGTTCACTTTCCCTTTCTCAGCTTAGGACATTCATGAGAACACTGTGGTACCGTAACAGCTTAGCAACTGCAGGAAAGCCAAGGAGCCAGGGTAAAGCAGAAGTTCTTACCAGTAGGACAACTGCTCGTGCCCAAGCTCCATATGGCATTCTCAGTTTCAAGGTGGAAGCTCTGCCATTCTTCCAGAAGCACAGCTGAGCCAGAAGTAAATTAGCTTAGCTGCTCAACAGTGACAATGGCACAGTGCTGATTTGCACTTGATCTTCTGTTTGTGGTCTATTTAGGTACATCTGGTGGTCCAGCCACCACATGAGATGGAATGCTAGGCTTGAACCAGCAGGGACATTTTCATGTTCTCCTCATGAAACATGCTGTCAGGGAGGAGACACATTACTTTTGCCAGAGATCTACTGATAAGAGGAAGCCTGTTTTAAACTACCCATGGAAAATGAAAAATGAGGGTATCAATGTCATGCTCTAATTAAGACTGTCGGTTTTATAGTGTCAAGACTTGTTCTACATGAACTGCATCTCAGAAAGGCTTTTAGGAAGCCATATGAAAGAAAATTCAGCAGCTTGTATGTCACAATTGAACTACATTTAAGCAACCTGCTAGACCAGCAACATAGGTTAAAGACAATGAAGAAAAAATAGTATACATCTATTAATTAGTGAAATTAGACTATTTTTATTTGCAGGTTAATTAAAATGTTCTTCCCTTTTTTGCAAATCTGGGGAATAAATAAAATATTTTTAAGAGACTAATAAAAGCTGAACTGGAAAAAAAACTTACTGGTAAACATCAAGTTAAAAAAGTGACTGGCTGAAGCAAGTACAACACGATGAGCTGGGATCTTCCTTTCCTGGACCATCAATATAACGTCACACAGTGTTTTCTAAAACAGAACAGAAAAGCACAAAGGTATGATACAGAAATAAAGTATTTCTTATATTCAGAACAATTGGTAGAAATGTTTATTTTCTTCTCTAAACTAAACCTCTTCAGCAAAGGATCATTACCCTGTCGTGGTGCTGGAGCTTGAGCACCTCAATGATGCCACGAGCTAAACCATGAAGGGCCACCCAAGACGGGAAGGTCATGACAGAGAGGTCAGACTAAATGCGATCCCTGGGAAAGGTAATGGCAACCCACCCCAGTATTCTTGCTGTGAAAACTAAATGGATCAGTACAACCAGAGATATGTCGGTATACCATCGGAAGATGAGACCCCCAGGTCGGAAGATGGTCAAAATGCTACTGGGGAGGAACAGAGGATGAGTTCAACTAGCCCCAGACGTGATGACGCAGCTAGCTCAAAGCCGAAAGGACGGCTAGCGGCCAACGGTGTTGGTGGTGAACGGCGAATCTGATGTTCTAAGGATCAACACACCATTGGAACCTGGTGTGTAAGATCTATGAGCCAGGGTAAATTGGATGTGGTTATTGGTGAGATGTCAAGATTAAAGATAGACATTTTGGGCGTCAGTGAACTGAAATGGACTGGAATGGGCCACTTCACATCAAATGACCACCAGATCTACTACTGTAGATAAGAGGACCACAGAAGAAATGGAGTAGCCTTCATAATTAATAGTAAAGTGGCTAAAGCAGTGCTTGGATACAATCCAAAAAACGATAGAATTATCTCAATTCGAATTCAGGGCAAGCCATCTAACATCACAGTGATCCAAATATACGCCCCAACCACAGATGCTGAAGAAGCTGAAGTAGAGCAGTTCTATGAGGATCTGCAGCACCTACTGGACAACACGCCTAAAAGAGATGTTATTTGCATCACAGGAGACTGGAATGCTAAGGTGGGCAGTCAAATGACACCTGGAATTACAGGTAAGTATGGCCTGGGAGAACAAAACGAAGCAGGACATAGGCTGATTGAATTTTGCCAAGACAACTCACTCTGCATAACAAACACTCTCTTCCAACAACCTAAGAGATGGCTTTATACATGGACTTCACCAGATGGACAACACCGAAACCAGATTGACTACATCCTTTGCAGCCAAAGGTGGCGGACTGGACTTAGTAGATAGGGTCCCAGAAGAACTATAGACAAAAGTCCGCAACATTGTTCAAGAGGCGGCAACAAAATACATCCCAAAGAAAGAGAAAACCAAGATGGCAAAATGGCTGTCTGCTGAGACACTAGAAGTAGCCCAAGAAAGAAGGAAAGCAAAAGGCAACAGTGATAGGGGGAGATATGCCCAATTAAATGAAAAATTCCAGAGGTTAGCCAGAAGAGATAAGGAATTATTTTTAAACAAGCAATGCGCGGAAGCGGAAGAAGACAATAGAATAGGAAGGACAAGAGACCTCTTCCAGAAAATTAGAAACATCAGAGGTAAATTCCAGGCAAAAATGGGTATGATCAAAAACAAAGATGGCAAGGACCTAACAGAAGAAGAAGAGATCAAGAAAAGGTGGCAAGAATATACAGAAGACCTGTATAGGAAGGATAACAATATCAGGGATAGCTTTGACGTCAGAGAGCTAGAGCCAGACATCCTGAAGAGTGAGGTTGAATGGGCCTTAAGAAGTATTGCTAATAACAAGGCAGCAGGAGACGACGGCATCCCAGCTGAACTGTTCAAAATCTTGCAAGATGATGCTGTCAAGGTAATGCATGCTATATGCCAGCAAATTTGGAAAACACAAGAATGGCCATCAAACTGGAAAAAATCAACTTCTATCCCTGTACAAAAAAGGGAAACACTAAAGAATGTTCAAACTATCCAACAGTGGCACTCATTTCACATGCCAGTAAGGTAATGCTCAAGATCCTGCAAGGTAGACTTCAGCAATTCATGGAGCGAGAATTGCCAGATGTACAAGCTGGGTTTAGAAAAGGCAGAGGAACTAGGGACCAAATTGCCAATATCCGATGGATAATGAAAAAGCCAGGGAGTTTCAGAAAAACATCTATTTCTGTTTTATTGACTATTCTAAAGCCTTTGACTGTGTGGACCAGAACAAATTGTGGCAAGTTCTTAGTGGTATGGGGATACCAAGTCATCTTGTATGCCTCCTGAAGAATCTGTATAACGACCAAGCAGCAACAGTAAGGACAGACCACGGAACAACGGACTGGTTTAAGATTGGGAAAGGAGTACGGCAGGGCTGTATACTCACACCCTACCTATTCAACTTGTATGCAGAACACATCATGCGACATGCTGGGCTTGAGGAATCCAAGGCTGGAGTTAAAATCGCTGGAAGAAACATTAACAATCTCAGATATGCAGGTGATACCACTTAGATGGCTGAAAGCGAAGAGGAACTGAGGAGCCTTATGATGAAGGTGAAAGAAGAAAGTGCAAAAGCTGGCTTGCAGCTAAACCTCAAAAAAACCAAGATTATGGCAACCAGCTTGATTGATAACTGGCAAATAGAGGGAGAAAATGTAGAAGCAGTGAAAGACTTCGTATTTCTAGGTGCGAAGATTACTGCAGATGCTGACTGCAGTCAGGAAATCAGAAGACGCTTAATCCTTGGGAGAAGAGCAATGACAAATCTTGATAAAATAATTAAGAGCAGAGACATCACACTGACAACAAAGGTCCGCATAGTTAAAGCAATGGTGTTCCCCGTAGTAACATATGGCTGCGAGAGCTGGACCATAAGGAAGGCTGAGAGAAGGAAGATCAATGCTTTTGAACTGTGGTGTTGGAGGAAAATTCTGAGAGTTCCTTGGACTGCAAGAAGATCAAACCAGTCCATACTCCAGGAAATAAAGCCAGACTGCTCACTTGAGGGAATAATATTAAAGGCCAAACTGAAATACTTTGGCCACATAATGAGAAGACAGGACACCCTGGAGAAGATGTTGATGCTAGGGAGAGTGGAAGGCAAAAGGAAGAGGGGCCAACCAAGGGCAAGATGGATAGATGATATTCTAGAGGTGATGGATTCGTCCCTGGGGGTGTTGACGACCGACAGGAAGCTCTGGCGTGGGCTGGTCCATGAAGTCACGAAGAGTTGGAAGCGACTAAACGAATAAACAAGAAAACAAACCTATAAAGTAAAGAAATAAGCATTATAACATAAAGAGATACTTCAAAAAGTCTCAATTCTGAGATATTGCACAGAGAGAGTGTTGAAAGTACCAAGCTCACTCAGTCTTTCCTAGCAGCATAACAGGATGTTGGCTGACATCACCTTACTGTATTATGTAGGATAGATCCAGAACCTTAGTTATGATTAAGAACAGAACCACTGAAACCAATTTAATGCATTAATGTTTAACAAGCTCCATTGATATTAATGGGCTTTACTGACATGTAAGACCCACATTTAAAAAATTTAATAGCAATATTCAGATAATATACACTGGATTTCATATACTTTCAGATTCCCAACTTACCTTAAGAGGATAAAATAATAACATTTGATATTACAGTTTTAGGGTTCTTACAGCTGCAACCACAGCAAAACAGGGAAACACAAACTTTTCATGAAATTCTTCTGTTAATTGCCAGAGTTGCTATGAAACTCATTTTACGTTCATAATTTTATATATGGCATCTGAGATTTTATATTTTAGACAAAAAGTACAACTTTTTGGGCAAACACTCAGATAAATTCTCTATATATCACCTCAAAATTGCAATGGGATTTACTTTGGTAAACACCAGCAACAATACTTTAAAAAAGAGCCATTCTTCCAAATCTTTGTTAGATGTCTAAATGGACACAACTTGAAAATTGTGACAATGTATTAGCATTTCCACAATATAGAGAAAAATACAGTTAATAATATATTTGTTTAGTAACTTTTAAAAAAGGCCAAAATCCTGAAAAGTCTTAATTTATGTTTCAAAGATCATGGCCTCATTTACAACTGTTGAATTAACATGTTTGGTATTTAGAACTAAACACTGTAGTATTCTGCTCTTTAAGTTGACACTGAAGAAAACACTAATGTTCCAAGTGTCTCCAATTAGATCTCCTTTAAAGATATGGCTAATAATTGATATTATGCATCTTTACAGTTGTTAGGACAGTAGATTTCATACACACACACAAGTTTGATCTCAAAATTTTAAAAAACCCTCTCAGACACTTGTATAAGTTTATCAAACAAGATTGCTCAGCAAAAAAATTCTCATATCTTAAGCTAGATCAATGGCAAGTTAATCTAGTAAGTAATGAGAACACAAATTATTACTACCACACCATACCACCTGAAATGAGTGTAGTAAATAGAGCAATAGTACTACAAAGTATTGCTTTATAAAATCAAACCTAAAGATGCATGATGCATGAGTTCTACAAATATTCTTCATTCACTCCATATTGCCTTATGTTAATTTAATCCTCACTGAATACGTAATGATACTTTCTATCTTCTTGAATTCTGGAAAGAGGGTGATAAATAAAGGTTAATAGATAAAGGATAAAGAGTAATGCTGGCTGGGAATTGTGGGAGTTGAAATCCACACATCTTAAAGTTGCCAGGGTTGAGAAACACTGCCCTAGAGATGGCTGATAGTTGCTATAATCATAGTTTTCCAGAACAAGATCTAACTAAGACTTCACCAATAGCCACTATGATGGGAAATGGCATTTCTATGTATTTAGAACCACCCATCTCAGAGGAGTGACTCTGGGTGGCATACAGAGATTAAAACACCATAACAGCATATAATCCATGATGCCTTGGTTAAAACAACCCCCAAAACAAAAAGCCACATCATCAACAGAGCTCACCTAACCTCCTGGCCCAGGCTCCTGGGGAAACAGCCAGGTCTTCAGAGCCTTACAAAAGGCTAACAAGATTGGGGCCATTTGGATCTCTGGAAGGCACAATTCCAGGGTCCAACAAAATGGCATTGTTTGACAGAAGGGACCTGGAGCATGCCCTCCCTGTAGATTTGGTGGGGTGGGCAGAAACAATGGGGAAAAGGCAGTCCCTCAAAAAGCCTGGTATTATGTGATGTAGGGGTTAACCAGCACCTTGAATTGGAACCGGAAGCCTACTGGGAGCCAGTGCAGCTCGTGGAGTAGCAGTGTAATATGACCATATTGGGAGATGGCAAAACTGCTCATGCCACTGCATTCTGGACCAACTGCAGCTTCCAAATGCTCCTCAAGAGCAACCCCATGTAGAGCATGTAACAGTAATCCAAACACTAAGGCATTTGGAAGGATATGTCCTGAAAGAATACACTCTATTTTTTTTCTTTAGTATAAGTGTTTCTCAACTTCACCAACTTTCAGATGTGTGGCCTTCAACTCCCAACTCCCAGAATTCTCCAGCCAGCATGCTGGCTGGGGAATTCTGGGGGGTGAAGTCCACACATCTGAAAGTTGCTGTGATTGAGAAACACTGGACTATAATTACTATCTACAGTATAGTACAAGTGCAAATTGTCATACTTTCTTCCAATATAGCTTAACTATCTTCTCATGTACCAAAGAATACAATGGAATGGACTGGGGTATACAACCACACCGTAACAATTCTAGGATATCAGAAATCAACTGTATTGCAATTCCTGTGTATAAAAAACAAGTTAACTATAATAATGTAAGAGACTGAGTGACAGATCAAGGTGCCCTCAGTTCAAATGCCACCAACTCACCAGCCGCTTTATGCCAGGCATCAACAGGCACCCCACCTTCGTTTGCAATATGGAAAGAACACTAACCGAGGACTTGGCAGAATAACAAAAGAACGCCCAGTCGAGCCCTTCAAACCGGTGCAAGCGTTCAACTCCCCTGTTCTAGGGACACCCCACACTAGGGAGGCGACACGTTGAGGAAGACTGCGCTAAACAGTCTCGAACTAAGAGACTCGTTCGGCTCCACCGGGGCTGCCACAGATTTAGTGTCTCGGTTTCAAGCAGGGATCCGACCCCCCCACCCCAGCCCCGTGTTTTTGCTCCACACCGCAGGGCGACAGGCTCCGCCAAGGCTTCTTTACGGAGGCCCAGAGTTCACCCACCCCCGCCTCCGGCCTCCCTTACTCCGCCTTACTTGCTTCCTCATGCTATTCATGACTCCCATGAAGCTGGCCAATAATTTGGCTTCTTCCCGAGCAGCGAGCTTCTTCTCCGTCTTCTTCTTATTGCTTTTTTCTGACACCGAGGCCGCCATGCTCCGCTCCCTCTTCTTTTTCCCCTTCTGCCTCCTCTTCTCGCCGTCAAGGAAACGAGAACTTCCCAAACCGACACGGGCTCATACACGGCGCTAAGGCAGGAACCGGCGCGAACGAATGGTCGCTTCCCCACCCAGGGCGGACCAAGCGGAGGATCCCCCGCACTGAGAATCGGCGGGCAGCGCAGCCACCGAAGCCGCGCCCCCGCGGTCACTTTTCCCCCGCCCTTACCGACGCCCTGGCCAATCAGAAGGCCGCTCGCGATATCTCTGCCACGCCATACAGCCAATCTCCTCGCAGACAAGACTTCGGAGGGCTCGGAAGGAGAGGGGATGTAAACAAAGAACGAGCCGGCGCACGTTGTCGTCACGTCCTACTAGTGTACGGGCAGGCTGAGACCTTCACAAAAAAGAGAAGGAGGAAGGTGGGTACTCAGTGTGTGTGTGGAAACTCAGCAAGGCTATGATAGCGAGTGGATGTTAAACATTTCCTTCCTTTTTAGTAAAGATGTGGGCGCAATCCGATTTGCTTTCAATAAGCATGCTTAGAATTACATTTAAAAAAAGAATTTAAGCATTAATTAACTGGAACAAAAGCAGCTGTACTAGACAGATTTTAGCCAGCTCAGTATTATATATTTATCGCGATCTGCTTTTTTGTCAGGGTTTCAGGTAGTTCCCCCCCCCCCAATTCTTTGGAGACATCAAAGAAAAACAAGAAAAGGAAAAGAAAAATTGAATACATTTGTGATCTTAGGAAGAAAAGCAAATATTTTAAGCACATGTATTCAGTATTTCTGTCCAGAATTTATTAGCAAAAGTGTTAATATAACTAGGAAATGATGAACAGATTTCAGTAAATTTACATTCATTGTAGGGTTTTTCCAAAGCTTTCTGGAATTTTTAGTTGCAGCAATTTCCCATCCTTTTAAGATCACTGGGTCAGTGAACAACTTGCTTTAATTTTCCAGTGTTTTGCAGCGAGAGATCTGGCAGGTAAAAACCCAGAAATTGAATCTCTTTTTCTTTTTTATAAGAATTTTATTAGATTTAAGACAAAGATAAAAACGATAAAAAAGAAAAAAACTACAAAAAGAAAAAACTAAAAAAGAATGAAAACACAAGAGAAAAAAAAATTAAATTACAAGAAGAGGTGACTTCCGACTTATAACAGCAAGAATATACAACAAATTTTCCATAACCAATCCCTTACTCTATATTAAACCAAAATTACATTATTTCTATAAATCATTCTATTGGCATATTATAAAAATCACTAAATACAGTTGCTCTATCCCCTTATATTAAAAGAAAAACAATACACACACACACACACACAATACATACATATACAGTGTGTGTGTGTGTGTATGTATATATATATATATATATACACAAACCTCCTAATCAACTTCCCCCCAAGATAACATTTATTTATTTCCTTTCTACTACTATTCTATACATTTCTGTCTACTATAATAAAAATCAAACTAAAAAGCATATAAATTGCCTGCCCTTTTAATTAATAATACAATTATAATAATCTTCATCATATTATGCCTAAAACCAAGCATTTATTATTATACCTTGTTAATCCTAATCCCAATAGTTAAAGATGAGTGAAGTCAAACCAGCCCTAGAAGCAGTCCAGATAAATATTCTTGAGCCCTGACCCCACTTTAAAATGAACCAGAGTATTCACATATCCCCACAATACACACAGAGCTTTTTTCATAAGGAAATCAGACAGCCCAACTGCCCCCCTTAAGAACTCCGACTTCTCAACAAAAAGCCTCCCATACGTAATAACCCCTTCTTTTCCATAACATTCCATCAGCAATTCAGTTTCACTTATGGCTTGCAACTCGATCTGTCCCTTTAATTTCTTCAACTCGACTATCCTATCTTCATCCAGCATTTCAATGGAAGCCCTGATCTCCCTATTAGAAGAAACATTTCTATTGTTGTTAAGCTCTTCAATTTCTTCAACGATATCCCCAACCAGATGACACAGTTTAAACCTCATATTTTCCACAATGTCCTGAATGCCTTACATAAAAACTTGACAGGAATCAAAAAGTCTCGATGAAAATCCAAGAAAGTCTGCTTGATGCAGATGCCTAGTGCAGTAGATTGTGGCGCCCCCTAGATACTTAATCAGCAAAAGTGGGAGATAATAGAAAAATTCCAAAACGTGTGTACAGAAGTAAAAGTTATTATAACAGGCAGTTCCCCAGGGAAAATAGCAACAGAAAGCTGAAAGTTCAAAACAGATTCAAACGTGTAGGAAAATGCTAAAATCTTCAACTTTAATAGAAAAAATAATAGCAGGGAGATGATTACATACTCTCAACCTTCCTTAAGATTTGGATGGGAAGCAAAATCCAAAACTTAAAAAGAATTTTTTTAAAAGAAATTAATCACAAAAAGAACAATAAGCACCAAGAGAACATGTTTCTTCTCGCCTCTCTTAGGGTACATAAAGCCTCTCTTAGGGTACATAAACTTAAAAATAAATTGTGTGGGTTTAGAAATGGGTGGCCGGTCTTAATGTCCCTTTAAGTCTACTGTGCGGCTTGGGAATGGTGACGCCCCAGCCTCCTGGCTGCTCTTACCAGTTGATCGCAAATGCTGTTTGCAATTTTCTGGCTGCAGACAGCCTTTCCAAGGACAGATGGGGTAATTCCAAGTGTTTTCCCTTCTCTGGAAAAATGCTCCTGGACTTCAGGAAAAACCAGCCCAAAAATTGCCGCGTTGTCAGTTCTGCTCATAGAGCCCGCAAGCACAGCTGTTAAAACCACCATGTTCCCACCGGAAGCCCCTCTTTTCTATCTTCCATTGATTTATATACCTTAGGAAAGATGAACAATAAACAAACAGCAGGATTCATTACAAAAGTTTTCTCGGTGATTCCCCCCCATTTTTCCAAACACCTTCAATCCAAAATAGGCTATTTGGATATTCCTACCAAAGACAGCAACACGTATCAATTTGCTTACAATCTTACCAACTCAGTCTTGAAATATTACAATTTATATGGTGCATACTTTAGTATAGTATAGTTCTTTAGCCCAAGGGCCTTAATACTCAAAGTTTTTCTTTTTCTTGTTTTATAAATGTTAATTAAATTTTTAAAATACAGTACAATTAATAACCATTGGTGAAACATAAAAGCTTATAAAATACTGATGCAAAAGTCTCTAGTAAGTCAAAAATGAAGAAAATAATATTGCAATATAATATGGGTCATACATGTATTAAATCTTTAAAAAAAACTATTTTGCTATCTCACCTTTCCTAGCCAAGCCCACTTTCCCTCTTCCCTTTCCTGGATAATGCAGTCCCATCATTAAATCAGTGTCTACCAAGTGTAAGTATGCGTGGGAGTTCCCAGAAGATGGCCTGATGGTCATGAGAGGCCATAGAGTGCTGACTATCCAGTCTGACCAACCAAGTCCTAATGTTACTGGGAGACCCACCACGGCATCCTTTTCTTCAGCACCCTGGCCTTGTTGAGCAGTGTCTTCAGGCTGTATGTGGTCCACAGGCTGTGACTTTGAGACTGATGGTGTGGATCCATCTCTGAATTACCTTCAGGATTAATTGCTGATGACATGCTGAAATAGATTTTGAAGGAATTCTGTGCCACAAAGCATTTCAGTGAGATTCATCAAGTTTGAATCCTAAATCATCTCTGTCTGGTCTGTAACCATAATAAATTATATCTACATCTCCTCCAAGCCTTTTAAAGACTTTCAAGAGTACCTGTCATCCTTAGAGTAAGTATTATTTATTTATTTATCATATTTTTATCACCACCCATCTCCCCATACAGGGGACCCTGGGCAGTTCACAATAAAGATAACGTTATTTTAGGTAACTTTTAAAAGATTGTCTTGTTTCTAATTGAAAATAATTATTAGAGCTGTGGAAATCCATATTCAAATGATTTGCACAGCTGAAGTAAATGCATGTCAATTTTTTTTTTATAGTCTTAATTAATGAGACCTTGGGTGGAACTCTAACCATGGCATGGAGGTGCCTTGCCAACCATTTTTAGAGGGCATATCCTCATCAAGTCACTTTTGTTCAGCCCATCGTGGAGACAGTTTACATTTGTCTGTAGCAGTTCATATTAAAATGGCATTTTTCCTCTTCTTTGGACACAAGTATTGCCATATGAATGGTCTAAGGTGTTTCATTGGCAGTGTAGTTGATGACCTGGTCAGGGCTGGGATCTGAAATGGACATTTGGGGCATCTGGCTTCTACCCAGACAGCTGGAAGGAGGGTAGAGCAGCTTGGACTCCTTTTAGAAACCACAATTCCTCTTGCAGATGCCTGGATGTCTCCCCTCTTCTTGTGGCAGCTCAGCCTGATCTCTTGAATCTAACTTCCAACTGTACCACTGTCTTGCCAGACCAGGATCTTCCCCTTCCTTCTTTGGTGATATCTTTCTTTTCTTTGCCCCTGGCTGGCAGGCTGGCAGGCTTTACTCTTCTGCTGTATTTCTACCACCAGGTTTTGAATATCATTTCATCTCTTTCCACGATTTCTTTTTAATTCAAGATTTTAAAAAGCATCAAGAAAGAAGCTTTGTTAAGTTCAGTTAACTCCTATGTAGACATGCACAGGATTGCATAGATTGTTCTAGGAAGGAAAGTTTGCCTCCCCTGTTATGATCCTGGAGGCCAGGGCATATTTCTACTGCTGAAGCTCATCCTTCATGGCATGCAAGGGGGCTTACTCCCAAGTAAGAGTTCATTTAAATGGCAGCATTATAAGCATCCACGGCACAGGTGGAACCAAATGCTCCATTTAAATAGGTCTTATTGTTTCTGTTGTTAATTGTATTTATTTTTTACTATTGGTTCTTGTCATGGTCATTTTGATTGAGTGATTTCTCTATTTCAGGAGCAGGACCATTTTCAAAAGAAGAGTGCCCGCTTCCAACTCCTATCTCTCTCCTTGGCAAAGATTCTGGATGATTAAAATAATTCAGACAATTCAAATTAACATTCCAAGGATCTGGAGAGCAGCTTTGATTCTCTTGTCACCACCACTTGAGAAACCGAATCTTCTGCACAGAGCAAAGGATGGCTACTCTTAATCTTTTAAGCAGAGCTTAAAGGGGATGTTTACCCCTGCCCACTCTTATCTCTCCCTCTCCTTTTGCATGACAGATTGGAAGACAGTCCCTTTTTACAGGAGGAATAGAACTTGTTTGGTATATTGTTTTCTGCTACAGATTAAGGTTACTATGGTAACTAATCATTCTGAAGAGGTTGAATTTAATTGTCCTCTTTTTAGGTGATAATAGTTACATTTGCCTGAGGCAAGGGCAGCTTGCTTGTTACTTGGTTAGTTTTGTAGCCTTGCAGCCTGAGTGAGCAGATTGCTCCTCTCTGAGAGCCTGTGAGAATGCACAAGCCTGTAAATATGTTTTTGTGCTTTCTGTAAATAAATTCATTTTTATAGAAATGCCTGGTGTGTGACTTTTCTGATCTCTCCTGGGCCAAATGCTTTCCAGCACTCTGCCAACAGAACTAATTGCACATCCAAAAGGAACCCAACAATCACCTGAGTGTCAGGCCTCCTTCAGATGTTCCTGCAGAAAACATCTGTGTAAAACCAAGGCAAGTTCTGATACATGGCTTAACCTGCTGTTCTATCCATATCTAAAATTCATCCCTGTCCTAGCCCCACCCCATGTTAAGGAACACAATTGGTGGATGGTTTTCTTGCCAGTGGTGTCATTTGCTGGAAGGGCAAACAAGTGAGGGAATTCACCAATCATTTTCCTTAACTTGTTCTTCATAAAAATTATAGGAACAGCACTCCTGCCTGGCTTCACTATTGAGGCAGAAGAGGGTTCAGCAATGGGAGCCATGTAAAATTTGCCAGCATATGTTTTTGGCATTTCAAAGCCTGGAGGAAGATGCTTTAATACAGCTATGAGAAAAGCCCGTAAATATATAAATGAAGGATTGTTTGACTCATTGGAAACTAAGTTGGTTCCTATGAGAATTACTTTGCAAAATACAGCCATTCCTCTCTTAGCTACCTCACTTAGTGACTGTTCACAAATACAAGGGTAATAAAATCATTCTCCAACCAATACATGCACTTATGACCAAATTTTGTGGGCCTGGCAACAACGCACACTGGAGTGAGAATTGTTGGAATTATCAGGGGTCAACTCAGCATTGTCTCATGAACATAATAAGAGGATTTGTCTGGTATGCATGTCTCTATTGTGCTTGTGGGAAGTCACATGGGTCACCTGATTTCCTCCTCTTTGAGTCTGGGAGATTTAACAGTCTCCCTCATGGGCAGACATGCAGGTAGGAGGACTGCGTAGTGCAGGCCTTGCCCTCTAACATCTCGCTTGCACACAGACCTTCTACTCCACATAGAAAGTCCAGTGATGAAGTGCCTTTCTACTATGAACCTACCTGTATCCAGATCTGAATAAAGTAAGCTATCTCTATTTTTCTTCAACTAACTATTGTGTGAAGACTGAAAACTTATTTCTGAGCATAATTAAGCTTGATGTGCAAGTTCTCTTTTTTGTCCACGCTTCTGCTCTACAAGAGTGCTGTTAGCTGCTTGGAGTTCTTTTATTAACATTTAAAAACTCCATCAAGAGTAACACTGGTGTAGCTGTATAAGAGAACTTTATCTAATTGAGACAACAGCAACCAGTGATCTTCGCAGCATCTCTCTCTCTCTGTCACATGTTCATTTAGCAACCATTTCACTTCTAATTTAAGGAATGGATTGTAGTCATTAAAAGAGGAGAGGGTGTATATTAATAGTAATAAGGTTTTCAGAGAGCCAGTTTGGCTAGAAACTGGAAGACAATGAGTTTTAGTCCTGCCTTGGGCATGAAGCCAGCTGGGTGACCTTGGGACAGTCACTTTCTCTTAGCCCTGGGAAGCAGGCCATGGCAAGCCACTTCCGAAATCTTGCCAAGAAAATTGCAGGGACTTGTCCAGGCAGTTGCAAGGAGTCAACACTGACTGGAAGACACACACACAGACAGACAGAGAAAGGCTTTTATTTATAGTGGAATTGAATCTCCAATTCTATAAAAGCCATTGTCTTCCCATTGTTTGCAAGATATGTATCCTTCATTTCTTTCAGTTTCTGTTTGCTCTTTCAGCAGAATCTGATACTTCATGTTCCCAGGAAAAGGTTTGCCCCTCTTGAATAGTGTAACTCATAAACAAACCACACTATGATATAGCATGTTCTTTAAAACCAATAACCGTGCAATTCTTTTTGTATGGGATCAATTGCAAGAAGGTTATTTACCCTTTACTGTGAAAGGTAAGACCAGAATTCATAGGAGAAACCATAATTACAACTCCTCTATATCAGTATTAGCCTTGCATTGCTGGTTTGGAAAGCCACCATCAAATGGACTTCTTCCATATGTCCTGGGACATGTAACATTATTTTTGCAGAACATTATTTTCTACAGAACCTGAACTATTAAGACAGTTTTCTATTTCCTTCAGATGTTAGAATTTCTATCATTTTCTATTAAGTTATCATAACAGCTCCATCACATCTATAAAGGGAAAGGGCCTCAAAGTAATGCCAGTAGTTTGAAGGCAGATAAATATGAGATTAAAAATTGCCTGCAACAAGCTCTTAAAACCAGCAACTGTAAGAAAGTTAAATCCTTGCTTTAAAGTTGTTTAATCAACATATCAGCATGTAATAGTCAGAATGAAAACTTTATATCCAGTTTCCTAAAGGGAAGTGATGCTTTTCCAAACAGTTGTAGCAGTATGACTTTTTCTCTTCTTTCTTACCAAGTTATTTCAATAATGTATCCAGAGAGGATGCATGAGTCATCTCCCACAGAAAACCAGCTGCAGCACATCCCTTGGAACCAAACCATGTGTACATGACTGCAAAATTAGCATTGAAAGCAGAGCTGGAAAAGGGTTGGGTAAGTTTTTGAAAAGCTTGATTCACAGAACACTCTAATCAGCAATATGGTTAGTTCGGTTTTGATTTACTGTGTTATATAAACCCAGCCATTATAGTTTGAAAACCATAGTTTGTGGCTTAGCCGATTGTACAGATTCATTCAGTTGTTATTTATTCAATAAACTATGGTTAACTATGGTTAAGAAGCAGACAAGAGGTATATCTCAACATGTCAAAAAGTTAGGCTTATGTATCTTTGATATCAACAAAAACATATAGAAATAATAGGGTTAAAATAATATTAGAATGGTCCTTTACCCATTTTGACACAGAACTTACTTGCATCAGAGGAGCTACATTAAGAATGGGATGGGATTGATGTCATCATTTTTTATATATATATATACACGCATGCACACAGTATGTGTGTGTGTATTTATCTATATATATCTATATATCTATATCTATATCTATAACGAGACGAGCAATTAGATGTTTGTCTTGCAAAAATTCTATTCCTAGAGAAGCGTATGTGTATATTTGGAAGACTTAAAGGCAGTAAATGAGTGGGACCAATGGAAGAATCTAGTTGGAACATTGCATCAGAAAGGGTGAGTGTATTCTTCTAATAGTTTTTCTCTCATGCATTCAGGACCTTTTTCTCACCAGTAGATGTCACTGTAGCAATAGCAATATAGAGATAACAGATTGAACAATTATAAGCCTAGCAAAATCATGGACCAAATATATTTTATACGTACGTTCTTTAAATGCAGTTTAGGCTACTTAACAACTTAGCAAAAATTTTAATAGCAATGTAATTCATGCATTTGTAAATCCATTCATTAAATATAATGTATTTTAAAAAATCTAATGCTTGTTTAATTTGAGGTCATTTTTTATTAAAAGAGCAAACATTAATTTCTACCTGTCCTGTTTTATTGTTTGTAAGTATGAATCATCAAAATGTAGAAGAAAAATATTTTACAAATAAAAGATCAAAACAGAATTGAACATATAAATGAACAATCAACTAAT
The DNA here is from genome assembly GCF_035149785.1 of Candoia aspera. Classification (NCBI taxonomy): domain Eukaryota; kingdom Metazoa; phylum Chordata; class Lepidosauria; order Squamata; family Candoiidae; genus Candoia; species Candoia aspera. Next base: position 32,855,534 of record NC_086156.1, on the reverse strand, counting down.
AATAGTAATTCTAATTTATCTACATGTGTATTGCAAATGCAACTTAATATTCAATGTACTATTATCCTGCATAAATATAAAGAAGGTGCATATATAAGATATGGAATGATTTTGAATGATTTTTCTTCTTTTAAAGCTCAGCACAAGGCTTTGAAGGAAAGGCAAAATGTAGTAGTGCTATGGCATATTTATTTCATTTATACATGTATTCCATTACAAATTCAAAATTCTTATTATAAAATGACACAAGGAAAGTGAGTGTGTATTATATACCTTAATTTAGAGAGGGAGCTTCTTTGGCTGCAAACACATATTTAACATGGGAATGTTAAATAAACCCTGTTGAACCCTTTTGTGCGGTAAACATCTTTTGTGTTGTTTCCTAAAGCTGCCTCCTATTTTCGCTGTGGAAGCCTCTGAAACCTTGCTACTACCATTTTACAAACCACTTCCCACACCTCTTATTTGAATATTTATTGTTGATATAAAGATTGGGTTTCACTATGATTGTTAAATGTTACATACATCTTTGGCATTGTACAAGTGTTAAGTAATAATTTCAAGGTGAACTGGGATGGAGTAACAGTGCTCTTCTACATGTTGTTGAACCAACTTCCAGAAGCCTCAGCCACCATGGCTGTTTGGAGTTCCTAAACTCTGCCTCAGCAATATCTGGATTGCCATACAATATGTCCCTCATCTCTGTCTTAGAGCATGTCAGAAGAGGAGCTGGTCAGTTTTTCTCTGTGTACACTAGTATCTCTCAGCTTGGCAACTTTAAGATACGTGGACTTCAACTCCCAAAATTCCCCAGCTAGCCATGCTGGTTGCGGAAATCTGGGAGTTGAAGTCCACGTACCTTAAAGTTGCCAAGGTTGAGAAACACTGGAGTACACACACAAGAACGAGTACTCAACAAGAGCATTACCAAATAAGCCATTGCTATCTGGCTATTATACAGAGAATGAATGAGTACCTGGAAGTTCCAAGTACAAATCGATACCTCCATGACACATATTAGAGCAGCCTATCTCAAACTTTTGACCCTGGAGGAACCCTTGAAATATTTTTCAGGCCTTGGAGAACCCTTGCACGTTCCGGCTCGATTATAGGGCAGAATTTATAAAATTATTATATTTGTTTCATGTGTAGGCCTGTATATATGCATTAACAGTGTTCTTAAACTAAAAATAAAGAATGAAACTTACCTCTTCATTGTGAAGTTGCCCGAAGTTATCTCTTCAATGTGAAGTTGCCTAATAATTTTTTAAATAAATCGTGATCTCCCAAGGAACCCCTAGTGACCTGTTGCGGAACCCTAGGGCTCCATGAAACCCTGGTTGAGAAACCCTGTATTAGAATCTAATCTATTAAAATTTGTTGTCTCTCCTGAATTGCCTCATAAGGTTGTGATCCAGATACTGCAGATTCCATGCTTTAACATACAGTCCTCTCCCTGGCCTTGTTTAATGTCAATCTGATAAATCCTAGAGAAGTTTTTCAGAACATTTTGGTTAACCTTAAAAAAGATAGTACTGGAAAATGCATTTTATTTAATATAGTTTATGCAAATTTATCTTAAAAGTTCAATTTAATATGTATATACTTGTCCATATCAGTATCATGCTCTGCAGGCTATGCATATTGTAAATTCTACTGTACTCCAAGGAGCTTATTTATTTTTATTTATCAAATTTCATCACTGCCCATCTCCCCTAAAAGAGGGACTCTGGGCAGTTTACAATAAAGCTAAAAAGATTAAAATACAATAAAACTAGATATATTACATACCATATAAGTATAAGTATGAATATAAATATAAAATAAATAAAATAAAATAAAAGCTTACTCCTAAGTAAGTGTTCACATGATTGTAACTTCAGCTACAGGTTACAACTGTTCTTCACAAAATACACTGAATTAAAAGGATTCTAAAAATATGCTGTGAAAATGAGCCTTCATTAAAATGTTTGTTGTATAGATATGCACAGGCACATATAACAACAATGGATAATTAGAGTAATCTCTAATTTTCCACAGAGGCAATCAAGTGGCCTTGTAAGTTGGCAGCTCTGTACTTCCTTTCCATGAGTCTCTTGGCTCAGTTTGGTTCAAAACCGGTTACGTAGGTCTTCACACATATTCAAAGTCTTAGAGGCAAATATTTTTCACGCTAAAAATAGCAAGGGAGAAAAAGGTTGGGCAAGGTCTTGTTCTTTGGTAAATGTGCAGTAATACTGTAGAAGGGAGAAAACAACTATTACATCAAAACAGTTAGATTTTAGAACAGCCAAGTATGCATATTTTATGTATCACCATATAAAATATTTGTTTGTGCAAATTTATATAGAGCCCATCACAAGAGAACTCTGGGCAGCTTAAAGGAATATAAATAAACACAATGTAAAATAGCAAAAACCAACCAATGAAAAACTTAGTTGAGCCACTTGTGAAATAGCATAGGAAGAAAACATACATACCAGGCTTCACTAACATATTGGCCCCAGTGGGATTGGGGCCATCCAAGCCTCTGGGGGAAGGTTATCCCATAGGGGCAGGTACCACAGCCAGAGCTGCAACTGGGGGGACAAGCAGGGAAGGGCATGTGCCCCAGGCGCCACGCTGGGGGGTGCCAAAATGAGCGCTGGGGGGGCACCAAAATGGGTGCAGAATCCATGTTTGCCCCGGGTGACATAGACCCTAGTTGCAGGCCTGGCCACAGCAGTGAAGATACACTTCCTGGGTCCCACCAAGTAACACTGCTTCACAAAAGGGACCCAGAACATGCCCATAGCACCTTGTAGCCCCTTGGCTGATTTCAGACAGCTAAGCAGGGTCAGTCCTGGTTAGTATTTGGAAGAGAGAAAAAGCTCAGGGCAGTAGACTGGGAAGTTAAAAAAAACAAAGCCTGGAAGAATACATTGCCAACAGAATTACAAGGACATGTCCTGAAATCAGAAGTCAAACACAACTGGAAGGAGACTTGACTTTTAGCATAGATGAATGTGTATCTGCCTTCCCCAATTTATATTGACTGTGAATTCTGTACTTGTAACCTTAGCACATTCTGAAGGGCCGTTTATAAGACTGGAGCTTAAATGGGAAAACAGATATAAGATATACATTTGTAAAGTTTGGATTGAACTATAACAAACACATTATCCATCCTCAACCTGAGGACCTCCAGATGTGTCTGAGACTGTAATTTCTTATGTTTTTAGACGGGATGGTAAATGCAATGTTAGTGATGAGTACCAAGGTATCTGCCCCCACTCCCTTTGCAATTGAATAGTATTTTTCATTGCAATGGTATTCTGAGAATTGTAGTCCCAGCACGCATGGGGAGTGCCAGGTTCAGAAAAGTAAATTATATAGTTTATGTATTGTGTGTGCACCGGTTGTCGATGAAATGCTTGTGCATGGGAGAAGAGTCCTTGATTCAATTTAAAGTGTTGGTTAAGACCTGCAGAGCCCTAAATAGCCTGGAGCCAGAATATTGCAAGAATTGCTGCTTCTGTCCTCTTGTTCCTTTGGTCTTGAGCTGTATCTCTGTTGGGTTTCTTTATGGCATGAAATGAGGTGAGTATCTTTGCGTGCATCATATGCGGACTTGAGATACAATCACATTTTATTCTTGCTTTCCAACTTACCGTGTGATGCGTTGCTATCTTATTCTCAGAATAAATATAGTGTGATGCCCAGAACTAAGTTGACCTCAGTGCTATGTTTCTCTTTGTTTTTAATTGGTTTGGCCTATCAGACTTGTTTTTATGACTGGATTTTATATATTTTTACAAATGTCTTTGTTAGTGGTCTTGACTGTTTGGCAAAACTTAAAGTTCAAACATAAGTGTTTTTAGATTACTCTATACTAGAACAACTTCTATTCTTTTACTTTCAGTGTGTGTTTTGCTATACATTGAGGATTCTGATAACAGTTTATACATAGATGCATGGGCGAGGACTGAATTGTAAGACCCATTTAGACAAGACAGCATAATACTGGGTCTTTAAAACATAGGTTGCATTTCTTAGGCTTGAATTGCATCTTTCATTAAAGATGCAATTGCAACTAAAAATAAGCATGCCTTTAGCTCCCTCTATTTAATATCTAGGACAGCTTATCTCTGTGTTGACATCACAGCATTGTGTATTTTCCCACTTCTGTACCAGCACTGAATGGAAAAATATAAAATGTGATGTCCAGACTTGGAGAGAGAGATTAATTCCTGGGGAGATGGGGAAAAGAATAAAAGCCACAGATCCTTAGAATGATATGACACGTATATACCTAAAGCAAAGGGTTAAAAACCTGGAGCATTAAATCATGATTTGGAATTAATCTATTCTGGCTCATTACAATGAACCTGTTTCAAGAAGCAAGTAAAAAATTCTTAGGGAGCAAATTTCCCCTTCCTCTCCTGGCCAAAGACAGTCTTCCCTATCAATTGATTGGTGGGGCATCCTGGAGCTTATGTAGGGCCACACTACTAAGTGTATGTGGCCCACTTCGCTTGTGCAATCCTGAGTTATAAATTCAAGCTCTGCATCTCCTTGTACTTGCAATTCAGGAAGCAGAATTGCATAACAACTGATTGCATTATTAGCATATTTTTAAGTGCTGTCACATAGAAGATACAGTATAATTGGTCAAATAGTTTTATCTAAATTGGAGACAGCCAAATGATATCCTGCAAATTGCATCTCACTGCATTCTTACTCTCTCCAAATACTCCTTGCAACAGACTGAATGTGCAATGCTACTTTTAACAAGTATTGCTAAATCACCTTGTAAATGCCAAAAGCCATGGTCAGTTAGCCTTACAAAATAAAACAATAATGAGCCACACAAAATAAGGTAATATTTAAATATCATAATGTTTATAACAATATCAAAGAGAACTCAAACTAGAATAGGCTGCTTTGAGTAATTAAAATACATTAACCCATAACTGGGTTAATGGCTCTTCCGTATCTGGGACTTTGTCATCTCTGGTTCTGGATGGGGTTGCGCTGCCCCAGACAGACTCAGTGCATAATTTGGGGGTCCTCCTGGACTCACGGCTCCTGCTCGAAGAGCAGGTGGCAGCCGTGGCCAGGAGAGCCTTTGTGCAGCTACATGCTGTGCACCAGTTACGCCCTTTCCTGGATCGGGAGGCCCTTCGAACAGTCACTCATGCCCTTGTTATCTCTCAGATAGACTATTGCAATGCGCTCCACATGGGGCTACCCTTGAAAAGTATCCAGAAGCTTCAGCTGATCCAGAACGCAGCTGCGCGGGCTGTTTTTGGTGCCCCTAGAAGGCCACATGTAACACCGCTGCTGTGCGAGCTGCATTGGGCACCAGTTTGCTTCCGGGTCCAATTCAAGGTGTTGGTTATCACCTTTAAAGCCCTACATGGCATGTGACCAGGTTACCTGAGGGACTGCCTCTTCCCCATTACATCAGCCCTTTCCACTCGATCATGCAGAGAGGGCATGTTACAGACCCATTTGTAAGAGAACTTTGGCGGGGTCCAGGAAGCGGGCCTTCTCTGCAGTAAGTCCCACCCTGTAGAACACGCTGCCCCCGGAGGTGAAATTAACCCCATCACTCCTGGCCTTCCGGAGGAGCCTGAAGACTTGGCTCTGCCGCCTCGCTTGGGGTGGAGAGGGAAATAGTATCACATGGGGATGGCTGGTATCTTAGACCACTCCTCCTGCATACAGGCTGTAACAGATTCTTCTGCCACTTGGACCTTATTCTTATTTTTACTCTTATTTTTATATTTATTTATTAAGAGTAATGCTATATTTATATAGCGTATTTATACTGTATGTTTGTTGTTTTAATTGATTATTTTATTGTAAACTGCCCAGAGTCCCCTGATGGGAGGAGATGGGTGGGGACAAATTAATTAATTAATTAATTAATTATATATATATATATATATATATATATATATGGAAACAAGGGCCAGCTAACTGGCAGAACTCAGTTGCCTACAGCTGATCTCAAAAAGCTAAGTAGAGACAGTAGTTGGATGGAAGTCAGACAGGGAATCCCAGGGATCTGGCTAGACTAGGAAACTGAAAACAGATCCTCCCATATTGTCAAGAAAACAACAAGTTCAAGGACTGAAGTTCAAACTGAAGGAGACTTTAGGCAAATAAAATTTTATCACGATGCTAAAAAGGGTGCAGGATCATTGCCAGTCATGCTTCAGGATGAAGGCTATTCCATACATTCAGGATGTGATCTCAGAGAATGCTCTCTTTCAAGATGTCATAATGCATCTTCTCAAATGAGTGCCTAGAGGAACCCCCAGAAATCTTAACAGACAGGAGTAAGCTGGTATTAAAAAGGTGCTTTTTGAATCACTGGAGATCCAGAAATTTAGGGCACCAATAGGAAACCTTGTAATTAGGGCCACCATTCAAACATTGGACTGTATTAATTTGAAAGATTCTGGAGGCCACCAAAAATGGGTGTTCTGGAATGCTATTCAGTCTTGAGGACTCAGCTTCAGGGTTCTGAAGGTAAGGCTGTCTTATTCTTTTCATTCCACTCTTTCCTTACACAGCCAATTCAACAAGCCACAGTTAACCACACAGTGTGGATGGTTAAAGTCAGTTTGAGCTATATTGCCAAACCAGGATTGAGTCATAACTGCTGTTTTAACTCCATTGATGTACTGTTCCGTTTTGTATACTGAGTTGGATTGTAGATATTTAACTGACAAACTCTGGTTAAACAAAATAAAACTTCGATAAATATTTCCAGTTCGGAGGCCTCACACAAATTATCATGCAGTGGTCTAGACATTCTGTGACTAAGGCTTCTTCATTAAGAACTGGTTGAAAGGAACAATGAGGAATGAAGAAACATGGCAAATTATTTAACAAGCAAGGAAGTTAATTCTGATAGAAGACTCTTGTATAAAAAAATAAAGCACAACTGCTTCTAGCATTGCTTTATAGCTCAAACAACAGCTAATTACCTTTGCAGAAATTCAGCCTGCTCATGTGAGAATTAAAAGTGGGAGAGATATGGATGCATTTGCAAATCTTTACTCCAAATATTTCTGTCCTCGCAGTATCCTATATTCTTCCCAATATTCCCATGATGAGCAGGAAACTCTGAACAGAATTTCAAGTCTTGTTTGTTTGGATACAAATGGAAGACACTGTCCTATCAGGAAACTTGACAAAGAAAGGTGCTATACAAAGACTTTTCCTATTCAAGGGTATTTTTCAATTCTTCTGTCCTAACAGTCAGAAATCACGCTGAGACGAGGAGTAGGTCTCTAGTGTTTATTACTGCTACATAAAACAGAATCCTAACAAACGAAGAAGCGTGGGAAAAAAACAGACATATAAACCCCAAAGGTTAAGGTGGGTCTGATCTGTGTCTCTTTGAATGGCTGCTTAATTCCTCAGTACTACGCATGTGTTTTCCACCCTGGATAGAGGCCCCCTCCTGCTTGCCATCAGTACTCATGACATCTTCCTTCAATATATGAAGGGGACTAAACAGACTAGGATGTTGGGAGGTGGAACTTTGTGAGCCTTCCCATGTCCCATTCTTTTAGCTCTTATGTATAGCGTGGAGTTACAGACCTGAGAGCAAACTCTGGTTTAATCCACTAGGGAGTGTTGCATAAATTGTACATCCATATATGCATTAAGCCAGGTATTTAAAAATATATCTTTCTCTTGTTTCAGTAGACGTTTGGACTTGACCTTTACCATTTGTTTTGGATTCATGCTGCTGTTTTGGATTGGTGGCTATTTTTAATGCTGCTGTTTATTATTTATGTTCTGATAGACATGCTTGGGTGACACACTAATTTATGGTTGTATCATAATGTATTGATTTAGCCGTTTTCTGGGCTAACATGACGGAGTGAACCATAAGGTATCCACAGAGTCTGAGTGTGCACAAAGTGCTGGGCTGAATGAATTTATCTTTTTAAAGTATTGGATACCTTCAACTAATACACTGAACCACAAACTAGCCAATCACATTTTAACTTACATTATTGTTATCTCTGTACTGCAGATGGATACATAGTGAAACTACAGCCTCTTTTACGATTAATTATGAGAACCTGTCATGAGTACTGATGGTGAGCAGGAGGGGGCCCCTATCCAGGGGGGAAAACGCATGCGTAGTACTGAGGAGTTAAGCAGCCATTCAAAGAGACACAGATCAGACCTGCCTTGACTTTGGGGTTTATCTGTCTGGGTTTTTCCCATGCTTCTTCGGTTTGTTAGGATTTTCTGTCTAATGTAGCAGTAATAAAACACTAGAGACCTATTCCTTGTCTCAGTGTGGTTCCTGACTGTTAGGACATCAATCCTAACAAACTCTACTACTCCCATTGAAAGAGGGAGGAACAAAAAAAAAAGGAAGAGACATTTGGAAAAATGTCTTCGGAAAACCAGGAAATTCGGCAAGCCATCCAACAACTGGCAGCAGCATTGCAACAACATCAACAAGTAGATCTCCAGATCAACACATTACAAGCAGCCATGCTACAGCAGTTCCAACAACCAGCTCCAATTAACCCACAACTGGTGCCAGCAGCAGCAGCAGCAGCTCCGCCAATAGTCTTGAAATCCCAGGGCAGTCTACCAGAGAAGTTTGGAGGAGAAGCAGGACAGTTGAGAACCTTTCTCACACAGTGCACAATGTTTTTTGACAGCAGATCGGCAGAGTTTCCCACAGACAGAACCAGAGTCACCTTCATTTTAAGTCTGCTAAAGGGCCCAGCAGCCAAATGGGCTATTCCCATGGTGGAGAACAACGACCCAATTCTCAACGACTACCAGAATTTTCTGGCAGGGTTCCGAGCACACTTTGACGACCCGATCAGAGAGGTCACTGCCAGCCAGGAAATTCGGAAGCTCAAGCAAGGCAACAGGAGAGTGGGAATCTACATTGCTGATTTCAAGCTGTTAGCAGAAGATCTGGACTGGAATGGGAGTGCCTTGAAAGACCAATTCAAACAGGGGCTGGATGAAGAAATTAAAAATGAACTAGTGCGCCAGGGAACACCAGCTACCCTAGAAGGTTTATGTCAACTGTCTGTGGTCGTAGACGCCAGGCTAGAAGAGCTCAGACAGATGCAGCTGGTGAGAAACAGGGGCCTCAGAGCGCTTCCAGGATTTCCAGCTCTCTCCGCAGCATCTCCTTACTCAGGACCAGAGGAGCCGATGCAGATCGGGGCAAGCAGGAGGCTTATTTCTGAGGCTGAGAGACAGAGAAGGAGAGAGAGAGAGCCCTCTGTTTCTACTGCAGAGTCCAGGGGCACATGGTGAGAGCTTGCCCAGCAAGAAGCCAAGCAAATTCTGTAAGAGCCCCAGGGCAAGCAGCAGAACCAAGAGCCACCTCCACCTCGACTTCCAACCAGGGAAACTCCGTTGGTCTCCCTCCACAGAGCTCAGCAGGGAGGCCATCAATCAATTAAGAAGGGCTCATTCCGAGGATTCCAGGCAATCCTTTTACTACTTATCAGTCATAATGCACGTAAACCCAGAGCACCAGGTCAAGCTAGAGGCCCTCGTGGATTCCAGAGCTTCCACCAATTTTATTGATGTACACACTGTACAAGACCTCAACATCCCAACCATAGAATTGCCACGTCCCATAGAAGTTGAGACCATTGACGGCCAGCCCCTCAAGGCTGGGCCGATTAGAAGTTTCACAGAACCTTTGCAACTAACAATGGGAGACCACACTGAGTGGATCCAACTTTATGTTACTGCATCACTTAATGTGCCTATAGTCCTGGGCACACCTTGGCTGAAGATCCACAACCCATTGTTGAACTGGACTACGGGAGCAATCTCCTTCCCAGCTAAGGAATGCCAGCACCACAAGATTCAAGCCGCTCTCCTCTCTCCAGCAACCAACGCAGTCACAGAAGCAGGGGGGGTCCAGTTGCCAGCCAAGTATGCAGATTTTGCAGACGTTTTCAGCAAGCAAGAGGCCACAGCACTACCCCCCCCCATAGGCACTGTGATTGCACCATTGAGTTGATACCAGGAGCCAAGATTCCAGCAAGGAAACAATATCCCATGTCCCCCAAGGAACTAGCCACCTTAAAGGATTACTTGGATTCTAATCTCCAAAAGGGTTTCATCTGACCATCTACTTCCCCAGCGTTTGCTCCTACCTTCTTCCTACCAAAGAAGCCTGACCCATTGGCAAACCAGGAGGCACCCATGAGAGTGGTGCATGATTTCAGTTCCCTCAATAAAGTCACGGTCAAGGAAAATTACCCACTCCCCCTAATATCTAGCTATTTTCCAGCGGCAGCCACCTGGGCCAGAAGTGTTATCAGACCTGGAGAGCAGCACTGATTCGTCCTTGGAGGAGTTTTCCTTTGAAGAATTTCCATCGTTGCCCAGTTCCCATGGGAGCTTGGAGGGGGAGATGGACTCTCATGAGACCCTGGAGGGAGGAAGGAACTCTGGAAGGGAGGGGGCTGAATTGGAATGTGAATCTGGAGGGGAGGGTGATGTCATGAGTACTGATGGTGAGCAGGAGGGGGCCCCTATCCAGGGGGGAAAACACATGCGTAGTACTGAGGAGTTAAGCAGCCATTTAAAGAGACACAGATCAGACCCACCTTGACTTTGGGGTTTATCTGTCTGGGTTTTTCCCACGCTTCTTCAGTTTGTTAGGATTTTCTGTCTAATGTAGCAGTAATAAAACACTAGAGACCTATTCCTTGTCTCAGCGTGGTTCCTGACTGTTAGGACAGAACCAAAACTTCTCAGACTACACTGTTACAGTAAAATCTGATGCATCTTTGCTCAGGAGTAACTACTACTATGTTCAGTTGGGTTTACTTCCAGGTCAATATGCTAAGAATTGCAGAATTATACTTTTACTAGCCCTTAGTATGAGTTTGATTTTCAAAAGGGCTAAACTCAGTTTTTGGAGTTTGTATTTTGATTGTCAGCTTAAGAAACTAGGTCATCCTGTCTACTCAGCATCCATGCTGTTGATTCCAACTCTTGCCCAACCTACCTCCAAATATCTCTCTGCTTTGACAGAACTAGTCAAACAACTTTTCCTTTCCTGGAATATTAACTCAATTGATTTATTAGCGTTCCTGTCCACTGTAAGAGTATCAGATAAAGATTTTTCTCTTCCTGGTAAACAACTGTAATTTAGAGAATGTGAAATTCATAATTTCATAAATGTTCTTGATTGACCTTTCACATTGGACGTCTCTGACTTGTAAGATATTTACTTCAATTTGTAAGGAATGGTGGACAATTCTTGCCCGTTCCTCAGATGAACAAGGTTTTTAAAGAAGGCAACACAAGGAATCCTTTTCAGTTATTCTACAGGAGGCCTGTGTAAATGACCATATAAGCTTACTTATTTCCCAATCTGCATTTTTTAAATTTAAAATCTTAAGCTCTCATCCCAAATTCCTGTTAGGCCCTAAGGAAAAAAGGCTTGCATAATCCAGGAGATTTACAGGAAGAAGGCCAGAAAAGGACACCTGTAAACCAATTTTATATTGTTGCCAAGAAAATTACATGGGCATGTCCATGTAGTCACCAAAAGCCAAGTCAACTTGAGGAGTCTTTACTATAAGGAGAGATTTTTAAGTTGCAGTGCAATATTGTACAATGCTCTTCCAAGGCAGTCTGCCAAGCTTCCATTGGGAGCATATCTGAATACTCAGGCTTGCAGTGTTTTCTGTGCATTAACCAGATGTTCATAATAATTACAAGAAGCTGTTCTCAGAAGCTGTAGATAAAAATCTTTTAAAAGTCGTAGTACTAGATCTCCCCATCCACTTACTCACTGACATTGGGTTGAGTTCTGAAGAGGCTAGATGACACCTTTATCTCTAGTGGTTCATTAGAATTGATAAAAGATTGCATGTCTTCCTCACTCATCTGGTAAAGCTAGCCATCACTTCTTTTGAAACTGATATTTTTATTTATCATTATTAATCATATGCATAACCTCTCTAATCCCCAAAGATTCACTGACTGCTATTCATGGACCTAGTTCTTTTTTTTTAATAAGAATTTTATTAAGTTTGAAACAAAGATAAAAACAACAAAAAAGCAAAAAAACTACAACAAAGGAAAAAAACTAAAAAGGCGTGAAACACAAGAAAAAAGAACTTTGAAGACTACATATAGAGGTGACTTCCAACTTTCAGCAGCAAGAATATACAGTAATTTCCATAATCAGTCCCTTACTCTATATCAAACCAAGGCCACATTATTTCTATAAATCATTCCATTAGCACATTATAAAAATCACTAAACACAATTGTTCCTTCCCCTTATATTAAAAGAAAATATACAGTATGTATGTGTATACACACACACACACACACACACCCTCCAAATCAACATCCACCCAAAACATTTAATTATTTCCTTCCTACCACTATTCTATATATTTCTGTCCACTATACTAGAAATCAAATTATAAAAAAATTAAATTGTTTACTTTTATAATTAATAATACAACAATCTTAACCCTATTAAATCTAAAACCAAAGTATTATTATCTCTTATAAATCTTAAAAATCAAACAAATCTTAAAGGCAATCCAGTAAATCTTAATCCAAATCATTAAAGAAAAATGGAATCATACAAGCCTTAATATCAATTTTAAAAAATTCTTAATTTTTTACCACACCTCAAAATATACCAAAACATTTACACATTTCCATATTACACGCAGGACAGTTTTCATACAGAAATCACACAGCCCAACTGCCCCTCTTAGAAACTCAGACTTCTCAGCAAAAATCCTCCCACAGAACAGAGCTTCTTCTTTCCCATAACATTCCATCAAAAAAACAACCCCATTTGTAATTTGCAAGTCAGACTGTTCTTTTAACCCCTTCAATACCAAAATGTGTTCGATGCCTGGCATTTCAACAAAAGCTTCAATCACACTGTCAGTGGAAACATGTCTGTCTTTGGTAAAATCTTCATCTTCTCCCACGATGTCCTCAGCCAGATGACACATTTTAAAGCCGATATTTTCTGCTTATCTGCTTTAAAGCTTCTGCTTTAAAGCTGATATGTCCTGAATATCTTGCAAAATAGCTTGACAGGTATCATGAAAGATCTGTTTAAACTCACAGCAAAGCTTACAATGGAACTCTGAGAAAGTCTCCTTGAAATCCTCCATGTTTCAGACAGTAGGTTATGGTGCCCCCTAGATACTTGCACTAGCGAGAGTAGGAGTTAATGATTTAATGAAGAATCACTGAAAATTGTTGACATAAGAGAAAGTATGCTAACAAGCAGCTCCAGGGAAAGTGAACAGAGAACTGAAGATTCAAAACAGCAGATTCAACATGTTGTAATGATTGCCTATTCCAATAAAAGGAGTCTCATCAGTAATTACTAGAGAAAACTAATTTATTGAATGAATAGTATGCAAAGTACGAAGAAAGCTGAGAATGAGCAAAAGCACGCCAAATGCAAACTTAAAAAGCCTTGCTCCCGTTGCGAACCCTCCCCTCAGGCTAGCATAGCAACCACCCACCCCAGATGCTAGCAACCGTTAGAATCGGCCTGAGAAAGTAACCTTGAACAGCAGAGATAATCCAAACATACATTCCAGAAGATCACAAGTCAGCACAAAGGAAATTTACCAGCGTGGCCAGGCAGGCACGCAACTGCAGATATGACATGTGAAACGTTACGAGGAACCATAAACATCGGAACGGGAACATGACATACCGCCCCCCCACAAAGAAAAAACTTAATTGTTAAGGTGCAGGTTTATCAGGGTAAGCAGCATGAAACTGAGCAACCAAGTGGGGAGAGCGCACATGTTGTGCAGGGACCCACTCTGGATGAGAGAAATGCTTCCAGCGAATCAGATATTGCAGAGTGGAATGGAAACGTCTAGAGTCTAGTATTTCCTTGACTTCGAAATGTTGTTGACCATCAATCATTATGGGGGGAGGTGCAGGCGGCTCAGGATGCCAATGGGTAGACTCCACGAATGGTTTAAGCAAACTGCAATGAAAAACAGGGTGTAAGCGCTTGAGATTGTGAGGTAAGTCCAACTTAAAGGTAACAGGATTAATCTGAGCAACAATAGGAAATGGACCTATGAACTTGGGCGCCAGTTTTTTGGATGGTTGAGGGGATTTGATGTATTTGGTGGAAAGGTATACCCTATCCCCTATTTGAAAAAGAGGTTGTGGTGCCCTTTTTTCATTGGCATGTCGTTGATAAGTGGCTTGAGCATCGGCTAAAGCTTGCTGTAGTTTTGGCCAGGAATCTGCCAGTTGTGAGGCCCAATCGGTCGGAGAGGTGGGCGAAGTAGACGGTGGAGGCAATTCAGGAATAGGGACAAAGTCATGGCCGAATACAGTACGAAAGGGCACCGCCCCAGTACTTTGATGCACAGCATTATTGTAAGCAACTTCAGCAAATGGCAGGAGGTCTACCCAGTTGTCTTGTTGATAATTAACAAAAGCACGTAAATATTGTTCCAACGTGGCATTAACCGCCTCAGTATTCCCATCTGTTTGGGGATGAAAAGCCGTGGATAGCGCCTGTTTAGTGCCCAATAGTTTCATAAATTCCCGCCAAAAGCGTGAAGTAAATTGTGTTCCTCTGTCGGTCACCAAGCGGGCGGGGCTACCGTGTAATCTGTACACGTGAACTAGAAAGAGGCGTGCCAGCTGTTGTGCAGATGGTAGAGACGCACAAGGGACGAAATGAGCTTGCTTCGAGAAAAAATCCTTAACAACCCAAATGACAGTCTTTCTCTGGCTAGGAGGTAGATCCACAATAAAATCCATAGAGATTTCCTCCCAGGGGTGGGAGGGATTGGCCACTGGCTGCACAAAGCCCTGGGGTTTCCCCCCTTTTCGTTTTGCAGTAGCACAGACAGGGCAAGACTTGACATAGGCTTTTACATCTCGCCGGAGGGTTGGCCACCAGAACTGTCGGCGCACTAGATGAATAGTTTTTGTAAAGCCAAAATGCCCAGCTGTTTTATCGTCATGAGACCTGAATAGCACGGTTTTGCGCAAGGTTACAGGCACATAGAGGCGATCATCTTTCCATGCCAAACCTTGCTTCAAAGTAACCTCGCTCTGATTGTTTTGCAACCAAGTATCCGATTTCAACTCTGCCAGAAACCTTTGTTGCAAATCTGCAGGAACGGATACATGTATCGCGCTAGGACCGGCAGGGGTGTCAGGTTGCTGCGCTCGCGTCTGACTGCGAGTGACTGCTGCTAGTGCCATTTGGGAATCTGTCCAGAGGGTTCCCACCACATCTGGGGCTGTTCCTGAATCCTGGGGTTGGCGCGACAGTGCATCAGCTAAAAAGTTTTTCTTTCCCGGAATGAATCTGAGTTTAACATCAAAGCGGCTGAAGTACTGAGCCCATCGCACTTGCTTAGGGCTGAGCTTACGAGAGGCAGTAAGGGACTCCAAGTTTTTATGATCAGTCCACACTTCAAAAGGGTGTGCCGCCCCCTCCAATAGATGCCTCCAATTCTCCAAAGCGGCTTTCACCGCAAAAGCCTCCTTCTCCCAAACATGCCAGTGTCTCTCTGTCTCAGAGAATTTACGTGACAGATAAGCACAAGGCTTTAATTGTCCTTGCTCATCACCTTGCAATAAGAGGGCACCAATAGAAAAGTCTGAGGCATCGACTTGCACCACAAATGGTTTGTCAGGATCAGGGTGTTGCAAGATTGGTTCAGAGGTAAACAGTCGCTTGAGTTGGTCAAACGCCTGTTGACAAGCAGGCGTCCATTTTAGGAGTGCCCCTGGATTCTTTGATTTGCGGGTGTCTCCCACACCCTTTGTTTTGAGTAATTTGGTTAGGGGTAAGGCAATCTCAGCAAATTTTTCCAAAAATGGACGATAAAAATTCGCAAATCCGAGAAACGATTGTAGTTGTTTGCGTGTGCGTGGGGGCTCCCATACTAAAATAGCCTCAATTTTGGCAGGATCCATTTCAATGCCTTTATCTGAAATCCTATACCCCAAATAATCAATTTGTGTTTGATGAAATGCACATTTGGATAGCTTGGCATACAAGTCAGCCTTTCTCAATTTGGTTAACACTTGCCTAACCAATTGCACATGTTCCCTCATGGTTTTTGAATATATTAACACATCATCTAAATAAACCAAAACCCCATTGAACAAGTGGTCGTGCAAGACCTAATTTATCAACTGCATAAAAACCCCAGGTGCCCCAGCCAATCCAAACGGTAACACTTTATACTGAAAAGCCCCAAATGCACAATTAAAAGCTGTTTTCCATTCATCCCCCTCCCGAATGCGAATGCGATAATACGCCTCCCTTAAGTCCAATTTAGAGAAGATTTTCCCCCCCGCCAAGTGGGCTAACATTTCCTTGATGACTGGGAGGGGAGATTTGTTTAATAGGGAGACTGCATTTAACCCACGGAAATCCGTGCATAGTCTTAAAGTTCCATCTTTCTTTGATCTAAAGAGTACTGGAGCACCCACTGGTGAATTGGCTGGTTCTATGAAGCCCCGCTGTAAGTTTTTGTCTATGAATTCACGAAGAGTAGCCAATTCCTTTGGGGTCATTGCATATACCTTTGGTTTGGGCAACTTGGCATTGGGAAGAATTTCAATGGCACAGTCAGTTTTCCGATGAGGCGGCAGCCGATCTGCCTCCTTCTCCCCAAACACATCGGCAAAGTCCTGGTATTGGTCCGGTAGCCCTTCCAATGGTACAGCGAGGGTATGCAGCGTTGACAGTGCTGCCCTCCCCACATTGGTATCCTCCTCCTCATCATCCCCAGGAGGGGCTTTATAGAACCCATCTGCAAAAGTAACAGTTCGGTGTACCCAGTTTATACTAGGGTTCTGTTGAACAAACCAAGGCATCCCCAGAATGACCAAGGGACCACCCACCGGTGCAACTACAAAGGGCAACTTTTCCCAGTGGCTACCCAGTTGCAAAGCCACTAACGCTGTAGACTGGGTGACTGGTTTTCCCCCCGATATAGATCCATCCAATTGGGTGAAAATCATGGGACGTTTCAACGGGAAGGTGGGTAACTCCAAAGCAGCTACTATATCAGGATGCATTAAGGAACGTGAGCATCCAGAATCAATCATAGCCCATAGTTCCACAGTTTTTGTAGGGGAACCGAGCTTAAGTCTCACGGTTAACGTTGGGAAATTTCCACTCACCGAGACATGATCGCGCCCCTCTTCTTCCACCTGCTCTTTGGCGCTTTTTAGAGCAGGTGGCTGGAGTTTTCCGCCGGTTGGGAGGCTTCTTTTTCGTCTTGCCCACCATAAAACAAGTCCACATCCTCCACCAGCTCTGCTACTGTCGCTTTCAGCTTCCTCGGTGCCACTGGTGATTTCCCCCCCGATCTGTCTCTCCGTTCCTCTGGCTTCCTGCGGGGACATGCAGCTGCCAGGTGCCCCTCCTTACCACACCGCAGGCACAATCCTTTGGCAAAACGGCTTTCTTTTTCTTCTTGCCACGACCGTCTCACTGGTTTGCTAGCAGTAGCTGCTGGCCTTGTAGGTTTCCCCATCGCTTGTTGTTTGGGACCTCTTTTAGTTTGAGTATACTTAGCTTGGGCTTGCTCAACCTTCGCAGCCAATTGTATCCACTCATACAGCGTTGCTGGGTCGTCCCGTACAACTGCCCATCGTAGTATATCTGGTCTTAGTCCATCTTTGAACATCTCTACAAGGGTGGTGGCAGACCAATCCTCTACTTTGCCGGAGAGTGCTTGAAACTCCAGCGTATAATCCGAGACTGATCTGGAGCCTTGAACCAACTCCCTTAGGGCTACCTTTGCTTTTTCCTCAGCTAGAGGATCACCAAAATGCATTTTCATTGCCCACATGAAATCATCAAAGCAATCCAACTCCAAAGCGTCCATGTCAGTCTCACGAACCAGTCTGCTGCCCTCTCCTCTAATTGGGTCGCGACAGCATTAATCTTAGCCCGCTCAGAACGAAACACGCTCCCAAACTCTTCCATATAGCTGTGTGCATTCGTCAAAAAAAATGACAGCTTTGTGGGATCCCCCTTAAACTTCACATTAAAGTCTCGATATCGGACCCGGGTTGGGCTATCATGTCTCTTTTTGTGCTTAGCCTTTCGTGGCTGTGGTGGCTCTTCCTCCTGCACCTCTGGCGCTATTTCTTGAGCCTCTGCCAGTCGAAGTTTCACACGTCTCCCCCCCTCCCGGCTCCGTCCTCTCTCCTTCTGCTCCCTACTTGGGGAAGGTAAGGAGGCTTTCTTTGGAGGCCTGCTCGGCGGGGGCCCTCCCCCCCAATATTTCCATTGCTTTCCCTGTTTGTCTACGGGGGGAGGGGGGGTTGGGGACGCGGAGGTGTCAGGAGAGTCACTACCTTCTTCACCTCCCATCTTTTCCTTTTTCTGAGTGTCCCTGGTAAAGGTTAACTTTGCCAACAAATCCTCTATGGATTTCATCCTCGCCTCCAGCTGCTGGGATTTCTCCGTCTCCATCTCCGTTGGTGTCACTGCTCTTGTCCTTTTGGTGATCTGCACGGTCGGAAACAGCGAGGAATACACCGGCTTGGCTGGGGCTGGTGGCGACCCATACAAGGGTCCCTCCGTCTTCTTGACTACCACTGACTTCACTGCCTTCTCCATATCGCAACTGGAATCCGTTGCCTCGGAGAGGTCATCCGACCCTGGCGTGAGAGTCCCCTCTCTCCGCGGTCCCATGGGCTCTTGTTCCCCACCTCTGGAGAGCTGACTTCCCCCCGAGCCGGTGGTTGAGGTTGGGGCAGTTTCAGTCATCGCTAATTAAACTCCTCACAGGAAACTGGATGGATGCTAGCAGACTGACATTAAAGATTCTCAGCTTTATGTAATGATTGCCTATTCCAATAAAAGGAGTCTCATCAGTAATTACTAGAGAAAACTAATTTATTGAATGAATAGTATGCAAAGTACGAAGAAAGCTGAGAATGAGCAAAAGCACGCCAAATGCAAACTTAAAAAGCCTTGCTCCCGTTGCGAACCCTCCCCTCAGGCTAGCATAGCAACCACCCACCCCAGATGCTAGCAACCGTTAGAATCGGCCTGAGAAAATAACCTTGAACAGCAGAGATAACCCAAACATACATTCCAGAAGATCACAAGTCAGCACAAAGGAAATTTACCAGTGTGGCCAGGCAGGCACGCAACTGCAGATATGACATGTGAAACGTTACGAGGAACCATAAACATCGGAACGGGAACATGACACATGTAGGAAAATATTAAATCCTTCAAATTTAATACAAAATAATAACGGAGGCAATTATTTATTCTCAGTCCTTGTCAATATCCAGATGGGAAAACAAGCCAAAGCTTAAAAAGATTTTTGAAAATTAATCCCCAAAATAATGACAAGTACCAAGAGAGATCACTTTTCCTTGCTGCAGAAAGTCTCTCTTAGGGTACATAACTTAAAAATATATATAAATTGGGTGATTTAGAAATGGGGGTGGCTTGACCTAATGTCCCTTTAAGGCTACAGCAAGGCTTGGAAATGACGACATCCCAGCCTTGACGCAGCTCTTACCTAATCGCCATGAATGCTGTTTGTGATTCTTGGGCTGCAAGTCACCATTCCAGAGGGCAGATGGGATGATTCCGAGCGTTTTCTTTGAAAGTGAATTTGAATGTGAAATTTCACATTTGAGGTTTGAAGACCTCTTCAGTGAATATAACTTAGTTCTGGTCACTTGTTAATTTCAATTAGTAAATGTTTAGCATTTTTTAAGCAGTTCTTAGCATGTCAGCACTCCTTGCCTCAGTTCTCCATTCCAGCAAAATTCTCACTTTGCCTCAGTTCTCCATTCCAGCAGCAGACATTGTGGAAAATAAATAGCATTCTGGCAGCAAGGGGGTACCAGATAGACATCAGTAGTAGCATAGCTACCCAGTGTCATTGGGAGTTGGACAGCATACAAATTTGATAAATAAGAAAATAAATAGCTGGAGACCAGAAGGTAGTCAGGGAATGCTGAATTTTCACTTTCACATGAGGATCTAAGGCCAATTTATTGCACAGGCCACAATAATGCAAAGGAGAAGGAATTAAAATTCTTGTGGTTGTTTGAAATAAACACGCACATACATATCAGAATACACAAATGATCCTTGCTAATTTAGTTGTATTAAATATAACTCTGCACTCCTTGAACCTGACTGTTTCTAAAATTACTCTCTTTATTTTCCCATAGAGAGGCCCTGATGTTGAAATCTTGTATCCTTGGCTGAAAGGACTTGTCTGTTACAGTTGGAAGAGCTTAAATAAGTGGGACTGCATTGCACAATTATGTAATGATGCATACCAGAAGAAGAGAACCATTGGGGTTACAGCTAACATGCAGATTGTGGGAGTGGCAGTCCAAATGCCTGAACCGAATTATCTAGCCTGAATTTACTGTATACTGACTTGTTGCATTAAAACTTTATTGACACATTGAAGCCTCAGTTACAAACAGATCAATAATTACATTTGAGCAATATTTTTATTAGGGCCACAAACATGATTTAAAATAATTAGATTCTGAATTCTCAAAATGTATGAATACATTCATATTTCTCTAGATACTAAAATTCCATGAAAGTCCTTTTAAAATGATAACTTTATGCGAGTGTGAAAGTGTTTAAAAATAATTAACCTGTAATAATTAATTGTGATTAAATGCAATTGCTTGAAATTGTTGAATGGATGATCAAGCAGCATGTTTCTGAGCCCTTGGATAGGCATGCTACAATTAACAGGAGTCAGTGTAGGCCTGTCATCAGAGTGCTCATGAATAGTTCCACTTCTGATTGTAGGGAAGGATCAAGTTGAGTGCCACCGGGTTCTGTCTTGAGCCCTGTGCTCTTCAACCTTTTTATCAATGACTTGGATGATGGAGGCGAGGTGACAGTTAAAAAGTTTGTAGATGACACAAAACTGGGAGGGGTGGCTATTACTTTAGTTGAAAAAAGATTTTTAAAATGTAGATTAGGCTTGAGCAGTGGGCTGAAATGGACTAGAACTGGGAGAAATGTAAAGTTCTTCAGCTGGGTAGGAAAGCATAAAGCACAAATAAAGGATGGGAGAGACCTGGTTTGGCAGTAGTACATGTAAAAGGTTCTGTGTGTCCTTGTTGACCATAGGTTTAACATGAACCAGCAGTAAGATGCAGATGCTAAAAAGGCAAATGCTATCTTGGGGTGCATTAACAGGATGATAGCTACTCTGTCCTGGTCAGAACCCATTGGAGTACTGAGTCCAGCTCTGGGTAGCACAGTTCAGAAAGGACAGCGACTAATTGGAGCAAAGACATAAGAGGGTTATCAAGATGTGAATGGTCTGGTTTATATTTTACCAAAAGGACTGTAAGTGAATTATTTTTCCCATTTCAGTGAGGGAGGGAGAAAAGAACAAACTCCAATTCAAAACAATGATCCTAGTCAGGATTCAGAATACTAGCTGCATTTTTCTACTTTTGTGTCATGCGTTAAATTGCACAAATGATTCGTCTTATCATTACTAATCCTCAAAAATCAGTGAGGGAATATTGAAAAGATTAGTGCACAAGCTTTTAAAGCTCTTTGTAATATTTATGTAAGATTAATGTGTGTAACAATAATAATGTACACTCATGATATTACATTTTAGAAATATAGTAACTGAAACCAACAAAGAGGTCAGTTCTCAATCTGTTTTTATGCAAAAATACAGCACTATCGTTATATATTAGAGAAATCAATTAAGTCCATGGTGGAAGATGCCAGATGGTTTTTCTTAGTAAACTTATAATCCCTTTTAAAGAGTGTTGGCTTTTTTTCATTTCCCAAGAAGAAATTTTATACTGTCAACTGTCAGCATTTGTGATGTGGAGAAGGAAAAAGAATGGGGCTTTTTGGTAGAAACTTAGGAAACTATGAAAGAAAAGATGATCATACTGCTGACCTGTTAATATTTTGAAAGAAAAAAATTAAGATCTGTCAAAATTAAGATTAACAATTTGACAAAATTATCTGAGGTAGTGGTTGTATAACAAGAAATATTCATGGGGTTTGGTTAATTTTAAGGTATTGTAATGGTTGCCTATCCCAAACACTCAGACTCACAGGAGGTTACTTAAATGAAATCTGATTTATTAGGGAAATTATGACAGATACAGAGAAAGCTGAGAATGACTAAGAGCGCGCCAAATACAAACTAAAAACCCTCGGCTCCAAACGTAATCCCTCCCCCCTACCGGCCATAGCAACCACCCCCCTCCCAGGTTCTGGTAACCGTTTTCCACACATCCTGGGAAAGCAACCTTGAATACATGAGATAACCCAAACACATTCCAACCCAGCAGCCAACAGATAAGAACTCCCTGAAGAGGAATCTTCCTCCCTCCTGAGATCAAACACGTATCAGGCAAATGACATGCGAAACATTACGATGTACCAAGCACATTGAAACGGTGAACATGACATACTGCCCCCCCCCCCAAAATAGCTAAGGATCCAGTTTGGAGGGGTAAGCATTATGGAATCGATTAACAAGAACAGGGGAAGCCACATCGTGAGTGGCCACCCATTCCGGGTGGGGGAAATGTTTCCAGCAAACTAGGTACTGCAGCGTGTTGCGAAGCCGGCGAGAGTCAAGAATTTCTTTTACTTCAAAGTGTTGTTGCCCATCAATCATGATGGGAGGAGGCGGTGGAGGTTGATCATGCCAGCGGTCAGAGCGAGTAAGGGGTTTGAGCAAACTGCAATGAAAGACAGGGTGTAAGCGTTTCAAATTATGTGGCAAATCAAGTTTAAAAGTCACAGGGTTAATTTGTGCGACAATAGGAAATGGACCCACAAACTTAGGAGCTAATTTCTTCGAAGGTTGAGAGGACTTGATGAACTTGGTAGACAGATATACCATGTCACCCACTTGAAACGTAGGGTGAGGGGCACGCTTTTTATCAGCGTGCTGTTTGTAAGCAGACTGGGCGTCCGCTAGTGCCTGCTGGATGACCGGCCAAGAGTCCGCCAGCTGTGTTGCCCATTCGGACGGTGAGGCAGGTGGGATGGATGGCTGCGGCAAGTCAGGGATAGGGACAAAATCCCTGCCGTGTACGGTGCGAAAAGGGGTTTGACCGGTGCTTTGATGAACAGCGTTGTTGTAGGCAACCTCAGCAAAGGGAAGGAGGTCAACCCAGTCGTCTTGTTGATAATTCACGAAAGCACGCAAATATTGCTCCAGTGTTGAATTTAGCGCCTCTGTGGCCCCGTCAGTCTCAGGATGCCACGCCGTGGACAATGCCTGTTTAGTGCCCAAAAGTTTTAAAAATGCCTGCCAAAATTGAGAGGTGAATTGTGTGCCCCTGTCCGAAATCAAGCGGGAGGGACATCCGTGTAACCTGTACACGTGTACAAGGAATAGGCAGGCCAATTGTGCTGAAGGAATGGAGACACATGGGATAAAATGCGCTTGCTTGGAGAAATAGTCTTTTATGACCCAAATCACAGTTTTTCGTTGGCTAGGAGGCAACTCCACTATGAAATCCATGGAAACCTCCTCCCAGGGGCAAGCAGGACTGGCCACTGGTTGTAACAAACCTTGAGGCTTTCCCACCTTACGTTTAGACATAGCACACACAGAACAAGATGCCACATAATCCTTCACATCTTTGCGCAATGTGGGCCACCAAAACTGTCTGCGAACCAGGTGCAACATTTTCACAAAACCAAAATGCCCAGCAACCTTATCATCGTGCGAACGGAGTAAAACCTCCTTTTGCAAGCTGTCAGGGACATAGAGACGGTTGGATTTCCAAGCGAATCCCTGGTCAAAAGTAACATTGTCTCTATTGGCTAGCAACCAAGTGTCAGTTTTTTGCTCTTTTAGAAACTTTTGTTGCAATTGAGATGAAATGGACAAGGTGCCTTGCGGCGCAGAATCACTGCCGGCTGGCTGCTGCGCACGGGCTTGGCTGTGGGTCACAGCAGGCATTCCCAGTTGTGGCTGTGTCCACAGCGTGCTGACCACCTCTGGCACTGAGCTGGAGTCCTGGGGTTGCCGGGACAGCGCGTCTGCTAAAAAGTTCTTTTTCCCTGGGATAAACTTCAGTTTGAAGTTGAACCGGTTAAAGAACTGAGCCCAGCAAACTTGTTTAGGGCTCAGCTTGCAAGGGGTACTAAGGGCTTCCAAGTTCTTATGGTCAGTCCACACCTCAAATGGATGATTAGCCCCTTCCAGAAAGTGGCGCCAAGAGTCCAAAGCCGCTTTGACTGCAAAAGCCTCCTTTTCCCACACATGCCAACGTCTCTCTGTCTCAGAGAATTTACGGGACAGGTAGGCACATGGTTTTAAGCACCCCGCTCCATCGGCTTGCAACAACAGGGCTCCAATAGAATAATCAGAGGCATCCACCTGAACAACAAAAGGCTTGGAGGGGTCAGGATGTTGTAAAATAGGCTCTTGTGTAAAAGACTCCTTCAGCTTATCGAACGCTGCCTGACAAGCCGGAGTCCATCTAAGCAGCGCGCCTGGTTTTTTACCCAGCAGGTTTCTCCCACCCCCCTTGTCCGAAGCAAATCAGTCAGGGGTAAGGTTATTTCAGTGAACCCCTTTATGAACAACCTGTAGTAATTGCTGAACCCCAGGAAACTTTGAAGTTGCCTACGGGTGTGGGGTCTTTCCCATTCTAAGATGGCCTGGATTTTAGCAGGATCCATTTCTATGCCTTTATCTGAGATCCTGTACCCCAGATAATCAATTTGTGTTTGATGGAAGGCACATTTTGACAGTTTGGCATACAACTCAGCTTTCCTTAGTTTGCGAAGCACCTGCTTAACCAAGTGTACATGTTCTTCCAGAGTTTCAGTATAAATCAATACATCATCCAAGTAGACCAATACCCCTTTAAACAGATGTTCATGTAGTACTTCATTGATCAATTGCATAAACACCCCAGGAGCCCCAGCCAAACCAAAGGGTAAAACCTTATATTGAAAAGCTCCCAATGGGCAATTGAATGCCGTCTTCCATTCATCCCCCTCCCGGATCCTCACACGGTAATAGGCTTTCCTTAAATCGTTTTGAGAAGATTTTCCCCTTAGCCAGATGTGGTAACATATCTTTTATCAAAGGCAGGGGATATTTATTTGATATTGAGACTGCATTGAGCCCACGGAAATCGGTACAGAGTCTTAATGTCCCATCTTTCTTCGGGCGGAAGAGAACCGGTGCCCCCACTGGCGAGCTAGCTGGTTCAATGAACCCTCTTGCCAAGTTTTTGTCCACAAACTCCCGTAACAAAGTTAGTTCCTTCTGAGTCATTGAGTAAATCTTTGGCTTAGGCAATTGGGTGTTAGGCACCAGCTCAATGGCACAGTCAGTTTTCCGATGAGGGGGCAGTTGATCCGCTTCTTTCTCCCCAAACACATCAGCAAATGCCTGGTACTCCTCTGGTAGACCCTCAAGAGGAGGGGTTGGGTACTGCGGAGTCGCAGCTGCCACTACCCCTACCACCTCCTCTGGGGCTTCATTTCCCTCTGGTGCTTGATAAAATCCGTCTCTAACAGTTACAGTTCGATAGACCCAATTTATCTGAGGATTCTGCTGGACCAACCATGGTACACCCAAAACCACCAAAGGACCCCCCACCGGAGCCACTACAAATGACAACCCTTCCTGGTGGCTACCCATTTGCAAGGCTACCAAACCGGTGAAATGCGTGACCGGTTTGCCCCCGGCCATGGACCCGTCCAATTGGGTGAAAGCAATGGGTCGTTGCAATGGAAAGCTGGGTAACTCCAAGGCAGCTACCACGTTGGGATGCATTAAGCACTGTGAGCACCCAGAATCGATCATCGCCCACACTTCTATCGTCTTCGAATGGGATCCCAATTTTACTTTCACAGTGAGAATGCGATAGTTGCCACTCACCGACACAGGCTCGCACCCCTCTTCTACCACCTGCCCTGCGGCGCCCTTTAGAGCAGGTGGCTGGCGTTTCCCGCCGGCTGTAGCAATTCTGGTTCACCCTCGTCCCTGTAGAACGGCACGCTTTCCAGCTCGCTGTCGGCCACAGCTGCTTTCATTTTCCTCGGTAGAGAAGGGGACTTCGCAGTCGACTTCCCCTGCCGGTCCTCACCCTTCGCCCTCGGGCACGCCGCCGCGCGGTGCCCCTCCTTGCCGCAGCGCAGGCACTGCCCCTTCGCGTAACGGTGCTCCTTCTCCTCTTCCCAGGAACGTTGTCCGGATCTTCCAAAGGAGCCCGAAGGGCGGGTGGGCTTTCCATCTCGCCCCGACTTCGTTGCTCGTCTCTGCGCAAACACCTCATGGGCATGCTCAGCCTTTCCAGCGAGCTGGATCCACCCATACAAACTGTCAGGGTCATCTCGCCCCAGCGACCAGCACAGCACTTCGGTGTTTAAACCATCTTTGAACAGCTCTATGACAGTTGCCTGTGACCAATCTTCCACCTTCCCCGCTAGCGTTTTAAATTCCAGCGCGTAGTCAGCCACAGTTCTCGATCCCTGCTTGAGTTCTTTCAAGGCACGCTTCGCCCGCTCCTTCGCTAGTGGATCTTCGAAATGATGCTGTAGAGCCCAGAGGAATTCGTCGAATTTCTCCAGTTCAGGGGCTTCCGACTGGCACATCTGTACATACCAGTCCGCTGCCCTCCCCTTAAGCTTGGTGGCAATGGTGATGATTTTCGCTTTTTTCGATCGAAAAAGCAACCCCCACTCTTCCATGTACGCCTTGGCATTTGTCAGGAAGAACGAGAGTTTTGTCGGGTCTCCGTCGAACTTGACAGAGAAGTCCCTCAATCCTCCGCCCGACGGGCTGCGCCCCCCCCACTGGCGGTTCAGCTGCTCTGACAGCTCCCGCCCGCCTCCGCTCAGGGACGGGCGGCGATGCTAGTTCCACCCTGGGAGCCCGGTCCCCCTCTCTCGGGTGAGCTTCCCTTCTCCGTTCCGGGGACTGTGCCTGGGAGGAAGGGGTCGAATGCCGCTGGCTTGACCCCTCCCGCACCTCTTTCAGCGAACTCAGGTCCATGCTCATTTTCTGCAGAATGAGCTCCAGAGTGTCCATCTTCGACTCTAGCACCCGAATTCGGTCTGGAGTGGGGGAGTCCCCCCTCGGCGGCACCTGTACCACTGTTGGCGACAGTGGGTATCTCTGCCTCCAGGACGAGCCCCTCACCTCCGAGAAGTCCCCCCGACTGTCGTCCCAGGTGACCAGTTCGCCCGGGGTCGTGACCGTGGTCTCTGGCGCAGTCTTCATGCCCGTAGCTTCGCCTTCAGACCCCGAACTCGCCTCCTCCCGAATCGCTGAGAGTTCTCCCAGGGGGGCTCTGTCGGGGCGCATCATGGTAGAATCGGGCTCTCCCTCACTCGACCCCTCACTCTCGAGTAGCACATCTGGATCGGTCATCACCAGCACTCTCCCTCACAGGATCGGACGAACCTGTCTTTTCCTGGATAGGGGCCAGCGGGATTTGAAGTTTTGGATTCTCAGCTTTATGTAATGGTTGCCTATCCCAAACACTCAGACTCACAAGAGGTTACTTAAATGAAATCTGATTTATTAGGGAAATTATGACAGATACAGAGAAAGCTGAGAATGACTAAAAGCGTGCCAAATACAAACTAAAAACCCTTGGCTCCAAACGTAATCCCTCCCCCCTACCGGCCATAGCAACCACCCCCCTCCCAGGTTCTGGTAACCGTTTTCCACACATCCTGGGAAAGCAACCTTGAATACATGAGATAACCCAAACACATTCCAACCCAGCAGCCAACAGATAAGAACTCCCCGAAGAGGAATCTTCCTCCCTCCTGAGATCAAACACGTATCAGGCAAATGACATGTGAAACGTTACGATGTACCAAGCACACTGAAGCAGTGAACATGACAGGTATTTACTTTAAATTTTGGTTGAATTTCTAAGAAGATGCTATGGCCATAATTCTCAAAATGCAAGAATGACTTTTATAAGAAATGCACCAATTGGTGATTCCTTCCTGATTTCGTCCTGTTCACATGTATTTGTATGTGCTAAGTAGAAGTGAAGCTTTACATAGTTGGTGTGTCCTACTACTTATTTTAATTGATGCTTTGGATGCCATGGAAAAACAACCTTCGATTCTTTTATCCTTTTTCAATGCTTTATTATGAAGCCAAGTGATCCTTCCCGTTTATTTCCTGTCTGTTTCCAAACCTGGAATGAGAATTTGTACTTTCCATTTATTCTCTCAACAAGCTGTGAATTCAGACTAAGAGATGTTGACTGAGACGTCACCTGTTAAATTCTGAAAATGGATTTTTAAAACCCTAATTTAATGCAATAGTATCTTGTACCATTTTGACCCACTGCTAATATTGGGGCCCACTCAATTGTCTGGGTTCACGTGTTGTATGAGTTGTTCAACCATGTTTTATTGACTAAGTAGCAATTATGTCAAGTTGTACAACTTGCTAAGCTATGGTTAATAAGCTATAATGTCTGGATTTAGGTATATGCTAAGTCAAAATCAAGCAAACCTCCTGGCCTAGCATGATGTATGAACTTAGCCTCAAACTCATGTGTCTTTTAATGTCAGAATACATTTTAGACGTATTCATGTTGGATATTCCAACGTGAATAGTAAGGCTATACCAGCTTGAATAGTAAAGGCTTAGCAAGCTAGAAAAAAAAGGCTTAAGAGTAATTTTTAAATTTAGGAGGCTTATAGACATAACGTGTTGTGTGAATCTAGCATAAACCAAAAATGTGAACCCAGTCAGTGTATATTATGACTTAGCATTATGTATGAATGCAGCCACTTGTGATTTATTCCCCAAACAATGGGTTGGTGCAACACATGAGTCTAGTCAATGGGTGTCAGGGTCAGTCTCGCTTCGCAATAAGACACAGACTCACTTAATGGGTATTAAGGATTTCTGGTTTATTGGAATGATAGCTGACAGAACGAAAAACGGGAACGGGGTTGGTGGTGCGGAGGTGCCCCTTTTATACCCTCTTGTATTGCCCCGGGCTTCCCCACCCTGCATTGTCCCGATCCCTCTTGATGGGACCCTTGATGGCTGCCTGGGCGTTTTCCCGGTGTCTTCCTTTGTCTCCCAGCGTCGGTTGTGTCCTCCGGGGCACCAGGTGCGGCTTATCTCCGTTCCTCCGACGCCCTTCTTTTCAGCTGCCTATGGGTCCATGGGTGTGGGTGCTTTTGGGTGCTTGTGTTAATCCCTAGTTTGATTATCTCCTTCCTCTATTTCTTAATGATCATGATCTATGTTGTGAGGCTCTTTGTGCCTTGCAACGAGGTCATGACAATGGGGATAGGCACCCATTTCTATATTGGGAGGAAACAGTGCAGGATATTGTGTTAATTAGAAATTAAGGGAGAACCACATTGATGATCCAGCTGTATATAAAACAAGGCCAGTTAGCATAAAAAATGCACATGGATTAGAAGTATTTATTGCATTGAATCGTAATGCTCAGGTATAAAACACTATATAACAGGCCTGCATAGGAAAGGGCCACAATGATAAATTATTAATCCTTGCAGGCTGCAAAGGAATAACTGGCCTACCAATCAGTTGTTCTGGGGCTAGTGGAGTGGCAGCAGCACTGGAGATGGTAGCAAGAGCGAGACTTGGAAGCACTTGGTAGTCTTTCATGGTGGTGGTGAATTTATCAATCTTTTACAAATGCCAGTGGACCGTACAAAACTGCTTGGTGGGCTGCATGTGCCCCATATGTTGCACAGGCCTGTTATTGTATGTAATATAAGATATAAAGTACCATATAATACATCTTATATGAGACATAGAACACCATGTAAAAGTTCAGCTACTATTCCAGAAGAAAAATACACCCCAAGTTGTATAGTACAGTACAAGTATTTGGTAATCCATATTAGATGCTTCCACAAAACTTTCCAGGCAAACAATTCCAATCTTGTATCTTTGTATCAGTGACACTGCTAGCAATATATATTATGTTCCTATTATATACAGACTTTCTCCAGGATGATCTGCCCCCAGTATAGCCCTTCACATCTTCCAATGATGCACCCATTGCCACTGTAATTGAGTCCTTCCATCTTGCTGCCAGTTGTCCTCTTCTTCTCTTTGTCCACCTTTCCCAGCATCTCAAGAGAGCTAGGTCTTCCGATAATTGTCCAAAATATGATGATTTGAGCCTGATCATTTGTGCAGGGAGAACTCTGGATTGATTTGTTCTATGATCCATTTATTTATTTTCTTGGCTATCCATGGTATTCTCAAGAGTCTTCTCCAACACCAAATTTTAGAGGAGCCAATACTCTTTCTAGGGGGATGAGCAAAGATGGCAAGGAGTACACACATGTTGTTTTCGTTATATTTTTATCCCTTTTTAATGTATAACTCAAGGCAGCAAACATACCGAATCCCCCTGCCTATTTTCCTCACAACCCTGTGAGGGGGGTTGGGCTGAGACAGAGAGACTGGCCCAAGGTCACCCAGCCAGCTTTCATGTCTAAGGCGGGACTAGAACTCACCATCTCCTGGTTTCTAGGCCAGCACCTGAACCACTATACCAAGCTGGCTCTCCTCTTTGAAATGTTGCCTAAGTGCTCATATTTTTTTTTATTTTATCCTACTTTACCTTGCTTTTATTCTTTCATTTTATACTTCATTTTGACTAAAGGGGGTAGGACAGGCTGTGCAGTTTCATTTTTAATAGTGAATGCTTTTAAACATTTTGTGGAGCAATGGGGAAAAGAAAGAAGTGACATAGAATGAACCCAGGAGTAACCATCACTTCAAAGCCTCCAAAGCAACTGAAAATTGCCTGCTATTTAGGACCCAAGTATGACTTACCAGTAAGTAAATAATCTACTACTACTACTACTACTACTACTAATAATAATAATAGAAGAAGAAGAAACTTTACTTGCATGAAGTGACAAGATGTTTTGGACTGGGATTTGCAAACAGAGATTGAGCTCTGTTCTTAGATCTCAAAAGATCACCAAAATGCTTTTACAACACAGTCCTCTCCTGAGGCTGCTAGTGTCCCTCCAAGTAACTCTTGCTTTCCTTAGGGAGGGACAGGTCAAGAATCTCACAATGAGTGCCTCAGACTTTATAGCTATGCAATGTCTTTTAACAGTACAGATAGTAATCTCTATTTTTGACCACTTAACAACAATAAAAAGTAATGTGGATTCTTTAAAAAGTCTTTTGAGGCTTTTACCCAACAACAATTAGACCAACTATCTGCGCTTACGGCAGCGCAAACTAATGTTAAGAGAGAACAGCCTGCACTGAGCAGCAAGCGATATTTAAACACCAGCTCTAACACCAACGGAAGAGAGGACTCCCTATTACTGGGCGATGAAAAGAGGGAGAAAGGAATTAAGAACAATTGGATAATTCCAACAAACCAGGCCTTTGTACATATTTACTTTAACAGAGCTAATAAAGGTTGTTTTGTCTAATAAAGAACTCTTGTTTTGTCTTAAAGCCAGCTCCTCGGTTGTCAACTCCATCTGATAGACTTACAGGCAGCCGAATGGCTACCCAGTGAAAGAGGATGTAAAAGAGTTTTGCTGACATTCAAATGCCCTACAATCCCTGGCATGCTACTCAAAATGAAATCTTTTCTGGTTACATTTCAAATATTCCTATTACATGTGTTTCAGGATGATAAAATACACTCACTTTTACACTCCCCTACCAAGCCAAAGGTCTCTCTCTAGGCACTAGGAATAAGCTGCCCACTGTAAACAACCTTGAGAATTTAGCCTTGACAAAGAGCAACTCTGATAAACACCTAGAGACAATTAGTGACAGAAAGATTACAGATGAAGCCCTATAAATACTGCTGATTCATTCTTCTGGGACACTGCCAAATTGTGAGCCAGATAAAATGTTGAGAAAATTAAGGAAGTTACAGCAGATACTGTTAACATCTATAGCAGCAGAACCTCTGGCTCACTTAGTGGCAATATCTCCTAAAAAGGGTTGCAATAATAACAACCCACATACATCTCTGAGGCATTTTGACTTGAAGATTCTCAACAGAAAAGTAACCAGAAGGAAGATGGTGTCCAGCCCTAATAGATGAAGAGGAGTTGGATGGTGAAGTCCTTGGTCCTCTCTGAGCTTGGTTGTTTGCTTGCAGACGTTTCATTACCTGACTAGGTAACATCATCAGTGCTGGTGAGTGAGGGGTTTGCTCCCTATTTATATACAGCGGCTTGCCCTGCCCATGTTGATGGGGGTGTGGTTTTCTCCCTTGTAGTTCCTTGATTAGGGTATTGTTTTCTGCTTGTTTCTCTGGTGTTAATCCCTGCTTATCTGGGTGTTGGCTGCTGGAGAGGATGTGTTCTGGTCTTTTTGTTTCCTTCTTAGCTTTTTTATTGTCTCTTTTTGAATGGTGTGTAAATGTGGTTTATCTCTGTGTCTATTGATGGCTGATGTGTCTGAGTGCCAAGCTTCCAGGAATTCCTTAGCGTTTTTGGATTTGGCTTGGTCTAAGTTGCTCACAGATTCCCAGTTGAAATTGTGGTTGAGTCTGTCCCTGTGTTGTGAGATTAAGGAGTTTTCATCTTGTGTTCTGACTGCCAGTTGGTGTTCGTGGATGCGCTCTGCTAGTCTTCTGCCGGTCTGTCCTACATAGTGGCTGTTACAGTCCTTTCACTGTATGTTGTAAATAACTCCTGTTTTTTCTTCTTGGGCTGCTGGGTCTTTTGTTTTGCTGAAGATGTTTTGGAGGGCTTTAGTTGGTTTGTGTGCTATGGTGATGCCATGTGGTTGTAACAGTCTGGTGGTTGTTTCTGAGATGTTTCTGATGTATGGTAGTGTTACCCTTTTCATAGCTTGCGCTAGTTGTGCTGTGATAGGTTGAGTGGTGAGGCACTTTTTGATAAAGTTGCATGGGTATCCATTTTGGAAGATGTTGTAAAGACAGTCTGTTTCCTTTTTCTGGTGTTCTGGATTGCTGCAGTGCATTTGTGCTCATCTGAATAATGTTCTTGCACAGCTCTTGTGGGAGGTTGGGTTGTTACTTTGGTAATGGAGCCCTTGGTTAGTGTGGTTTTTTTTTTGACAGACTTGTGTTTCTAATTTGCTGTCATTTCCTCTGCTGATGAGGATATCCAGGAAAGGGAGTGTGTTCTCTTCTTCCCTTGTGAATTTTATTCCTTTAAAGATGTTGATTGTTTCATGTGTCTTCTCTAGTTGTTCAGCAATAACAGCAACATTCCTGAAGAATTCCATTCCATATTATCTTTATGGTCATTTAGTGACCAGAAGAGAAATGCTGCTGGTACACAGTTGTTAAACCTGGTATGCAAGTGTAACCTGCAAATTCTAGGGGGCAAGGACAAAAGCTATGTTTACCCTTTTACTTACCAGTGGGAGAAATCAAGTAATACTCTGGACTATATACGTATCCCAAACATAGTGTCCCTTTTCTCTTCTTTTCTTTTTTTAGGACGAGATGTTCTAGAATTCCAATTTTCATTAAGGAAATTCCACAGCTTGACATGGAAGCACATATAGTTGAAAAGGGAAACAAAAAGAGTGAAGCAAAACAAGTGCATTGAAGAGGACTCTAAAACTTTAAAAGTGTGTTTAGGCTTCTTTGACCTAATATTGTTCAGCTGCATTGGACTACAATTTACACACCTCCCAACCAGTACTGCTAATAGCCCTATTGGATGGAATTAGTCCACTGGGCAATGATTTTGGAACTGCAATTTAAACCCACCTGAAGAATCAGAGGTTAACCATTCCTGCCTCAAAATCGACTACAATATCTTTGGAAGATTACAACTCCTTTCTAATGGCTCTAATTATGCGTTTTAGTTCAGTCAAGTTTCACGCATAGCTTAGAGTCCAGAGCACTCTTATCTTGGAATATTGCCCATTAAACACAAAGTGGCATTTATTTCGAAGTGCATGCTGCACTGTTTCTAACATTTACGTTTACAAATGCTACTTTTGTTTTCAAGAAGCCAAAGCGACTTTGGAATTAAACCTATATTAAATAACGGAATGTAGTAATACGGAATCAGGCTAATTATTTTGCAAAACTTGACGCCACGGAGAGGGGACGGATGAGGTTCGCCCAAGTTTGCCCTGCTTCGCAGCAACGCCGCAGAGGCAGGCCGACAGGACCGAGACCTTCACCTCTTATAACCTCCGCGAACCCAATTGTAGTCTTCTATTGTCAATCAGACGCTGACAGAACAAACAAAATCCCTCCCCTCAAGCATTATCTCCAACGGCGCGTCACAATTCATCTCTTCATGAAGCGGCGGGACCCACCCCCTTTGAGAAAGGAAAAAAAAAAGGCGGACTCCCCTTGAGTTCCCGCCTCCCTAACGAATTTCTATTGGTGTCGTAACTGGTTGCGGTGTTGCTATTGGCTGTCTTAGTTGGCCACTCAAACAGCGGCTCTGCTGGGCGGGGCAGGCATCTGTCGTGCCCCGAGTCTCTCCGTCCATCAGCTTTTCTGTCTTCCTCACAGTTTTGTTGGCGCTCTAAAGCGAGTCGCGCTGAGATCGGCGACGCCAGGGGGAGAAGCAGCGGAGCTAAAGGGGCACCGGCTTGACCCAGAGTGAGCCAGGAGAGCCGGCGTGTGCTCCGAAGGAACTTTCTTTTCTGATATAAGGGTAAAAAGGAACATCTCTCTTTGTGTGTGTGGGTATGTGTGTGTTGGGATTTGGGATGGTTGGCCGGAACGGGCTCTTGAATAACGGCTCTGGCGGCGTGGAGAAGAGCGGGTTTTTTTTTTTCTCTTCACGAGGTCGCAGCTTTTAGCCCACCCCGGGAAATTGGCCCTTTTCGCCGCGGCCCCTTTCCTCCCTGCCTTTGTTTTTCCCTCCCCTGAGGAGAATCGGGAGGAGGCGAGGAGCCAAGAAGCAGCGTTCAGGGCGCGCCGGTTACTGCCCTCTGGTCCCGGCCTGGGGAGGCGACAGGTTATGCTGACAACGGAGGGTGGCGGGCGGGGTGGCCAAGCGGGTGGCTGGCATGGCTCGAGTCCCTCGTGCTGGAGTGGGACTCAGTTGGGGCGGGTGCAGGCGGCGGGGAAGGCGAAGAAAGGTTCTGGCGCGAGGCGCGACTGTCAGCTTGTCCTCGTCTGAAGGTCGGTTCAGGATACTTGAGCAATTAGAGCCTCCCGCTCAGGCCTCCGAATCTGAGACTGCCCCCATTCCGCTTGAATCGCTGGAGAGGGAGCTCCGAGGAAGTCAGTTGGGCCAAGTTCTGAGTCAGCGTGCGAGGGATCGGGCGGCGTAAGGTCAACGTGCGAGCCCAGCCTATACTCGGCATTGCCGCTGCTTTCTTTTATCTTTGCCCTAAGCGTTCCTCGCGGAGTTAGCCCAGTTGCAGCAAGAACCGAAAAAAATAGGAGATAGTCCTGTGACCCTTCATATGGAGCATTTTAAAACTTCCACCATAACTCAAACAACACCGTCCTTGCTAATTTTTAAGAGTGGGGATTGACAAAATGGTAAAAGGTCCATGAAATCAAACAGGACTTTCTATATTTCATATTTTTATGCTGGCTTAATGCCCACGCATTGTAGTTCATATGCAGGCACTTAACCCTAGTCACAGTTGTTATTTTAAACATTGCTATGTCCCACAAACAATTCAAGGGACCAATCCTGAATTTGCCTAATTTTTACATGGGACCTACATTGAACACCCAGAGAAATCACAGACTGCATGTGTGATCCATCAGCATGCAATGAGCTATCTCAAATGATTCGAAGATTTTTGTGCAGGTGGATTTGATATACCAAGTCTCATGAACACCTATTATTTTTGCATGGGATCCTTATAAAGTGATGAAATCACAGATCACATCACTATTGATGTGTTGCACTGCCACTTTCCAGACTAGTCAACCATTCTAGGATCATTCCCTGGAGGTCTCCCTTTCAGATATTAAGCAGGCCTGCATGACTCTACTTATCTCTAGAGCTCAGGGGAGGTCAAAGAGGTGCTGCCTTCTGCTCTGAGATAGAAACAGCCTACAGACTTTTAAACATCAAAAACACTCAGTGTAAATAGACTATGTTAGTTGGTTTTGGAGATGCAATTTTATGTTTAAGGTAAATTCCATCTTTTTAAAAATACAGTTAGTTTAAAAGACTAACAATTCTGTCATAGCTTCATGCAAGACCTAATGAATAAGAATAGGAACATTTCCAACAATCAGTGCACTGATAGATCCCAGTGGTACCACCGTAAGGTCATTGCATTGGAAGCAGCTAAAGGGAGAAGGAGAAGAGCAAACACAGCAGGGAGATGGCCTGGGGATCTGTGAATTATGTACCTATCTGTTGCAGTTGGCTTTAAGGTACTTCCTTGCTTGTCTGCTAGAGCTTTTTCCCTGTCCCCTTTTCCTATTGCTCTGATATTGATTCCGTTTGGAAATCTGAGGTTCTGAGGTTTGGGTACTCTTGATTTCTCATGGGGTTTAGAAGGGAGCCACATAAAACCAATATTAAATCATATATCACATCTGTTTGCACAGAATGAACTATCACAGTTGTGGTTCTGGCTTTTTTGATGCCATAAAATTTGCAGATCTGTGATTGTAATGAGTTATTGCTTGCAGACAGATATGTTCTGTGATTTAATGTTGGCTCCATGTGGAGTCTAAGTAAAGGTCATTTGGCTCCATGAGGCTCTGTAGATCCAAATTTTTGAGCAAGGCAGTGCCAAAAAATGGTCAAATCTATAATTGTGATGTCTCACTGAGTGCAGATAGGTGTGATCTGTAAAGTAAAAGTGATTTTATATGTATCCCATGTAAAAATTGTGTAGACCCATGTCTTAGATCCAGAATTTTATTCCATAATAATGCTGAGAATGGTCAGATCAGTGATGATGATCTGCAGAAATATGTGGTTGGTGAATTGTGTTGTCATGTGGTTCCTATGTAAAAGTTATATGAAATTAAGAACTGGCTTTTAGTTAGACCCTGGGAATGGTCTTGGTCAGAAGAAAAATAGTTGCAGTCCAGAGAATTATCAGAAGCATGCATGAATCTTAAGCTCAAGCTGATATTGTAGCAGATGCCTCTGTAGAATAGAATCTACTTCATAAAATGTATGAAGGATGAAGTAGACAAGCATAGGGATATAGAAGAAGAAAAAAATAAGGCTATCTAGTTGGTTTTATAATGTCCTGCCCATTATTGAATCAGCACAGCTCAGAACATGAAGGTGGATGAAGGTTTTGTCAAAGGTATCTTGGATTCCTGGAAAGAGATTTTTACGAACAAAGAAAATTAATTTTCTTCAAGGGCATCTGTGTTCACAAGTTAATTTGTATGCAACTAGATCTGCCAGAAGAAATAGGATTGGAAATGCCCACAAGGGATTTATCTTTCAGGTTCTTCATTATTAATAAAGTGGGTAATTGTAAATGTATGTTATGGAAATAGTTTCTGCGGTGATAATGCTAATATTCAGTTTCTGAAAGATACAATTACACAATCAATGTATCATTCTTGTCATTAATAATAAGCATTTTGGCATTGACTGTTCCTGCTGCCTTCACTTGCATAGCAGGGCAATTATAGGTTTGAACTTCTATTTTTCCATGGATCACTACCATGCATTTTAAAATCTAGATCAGGATTTTTAAAATCAAAAATTATTTAAGTTATCAAATGCCACTTAAAATTGCTTTTAAGTATTGCTTTTCTGTTTATGTACTTGTAATTTTATATGTGTAGTTATGTATTTGTAATTTTATATGTGTAGTGAAGGCTGTCATTTGAAATTTTCAGATTTGATAGGCTGGCTACATTAAAATCCACTCCTGTAGTTCTATTATTTAAAGATATTATTAAAGGAACTTACAATATGCTTAACATGTTTAGACGCATATTTTGAATTGCAGTCTTTAATCTGCTACAAGTTTTTTTCCCAAATCAAATGGTTCTAGATTAAAATTAATATGGATCAGATAGAACATCATATTTTATGACTCATTGAAAAACTGAATGACAAATAACATGGAGTTAGTTTAATGGCTGCTTATCTTGGCATCAGAGCATGTGTTCATTTGACCTGTATACATAAGGAAATAACATAATATAGAGTTTAGTCTAGTGGTTAAGGTGCTGGGCTAGAAACCAGGCGACTGTGAGTTCTAGTCCTGCCTTAGGCATGAAAGCTGGCTGGGTGATCTTGAGCCAGTCACTCTCTCTCAGCCCACCTCACCTGACAGGGGTGTTGTGGTGGGGAGGAAGGAGTATTAGGTATGTTCACTGCCTTGAGTTATTTATAAAAAATAATTAAGGTGGGATAAAAATTAAATAAATAAATGCATAATGCTGCTTCTCTGTCTAGTAATTGTGAGCCATGTAAAAGGAATCCAAGCCTTTCTGACAATATTTTTAAATCAGTGATTTTTTTTCTTTTGTTAGAAAATGAATTTATTATATTGAATTAATTGAAAACTGTACACCTAGTCCAGCTCATTTTTTGGAGACATCCCTACAAAAATTCCTGATATACAGTTTCTCCTCTGCTTCTTAAAAATGTTTGAAAATTGATCCAAAATTAGAAATTTGCTGATACAGGCAGTTGGAATTACAAAACATTGACCCAAGCAAGTGACTTTGATATTGGTTTATTTCTAGCCCAATTCCAAGTAATAAGCTTTATATAACAGAATTTAACTGTCTGAAGTACTGCTTTCTGTGATACATATTTTCCCTCTAGGCAGTGGAGAAATTGCACTTAATTACATTTATATACCAACTTCCTCCCCAAAGCTTCTGGTGAGGTACATATTCTCCATTTCTCATCCTCCCCCCCTTCCCAATCTGGTTACTGGTTAGTCCAAATGTATTCTTTGAACTTTGTGACTAAATTAGGATTTGAATGCTTTCCTTCTAAGGCTTAATCTGGTGCTTCAGTGGTTGAACTTCCATCATCATTCTGTTTTTTCTACACTAGTGTCAAAACTAGTCAATAATCTTTTGAGAATCCATGAGGTGGATCATATCAATCACCATAGGAAATGACTGTTTCCAAACTGACTTAATTGCAGTGTATAAATATGAAAATCATCTAATTTTTACGAGGTGGGGCACTAATATATTAATTGGCTAATTCTGTGATACCCTTTCACCTGCAGCCAGTATGCTAGATCTCATGCCAGCATAAAATTACCATCAGAAAATCCAAAGCACAGAAATAACTACAGGAACATGAGACAACCCAGCAACAGCTACAGATGTGCCCACAGCATTCTTAGAAAGCTTGCTGCCACCCACCAATCACATAACTGACCTATAGAGCATAACATGGGATAATAATACAAATCTCATGATACTACTACTCTAATCAGTCCATCCCCTTCCGATTTTCTATCAGCCTCAAGTTTAGGACATAGAATAATAGTTGAATTTTAGGAAGAACTTCCTAATGATAAGAGCAGTTTGACAATGTAGTAAAGTTCTGTTATGCTGCTTCATCATGGCAGGGCAGTGTTCTTGTGAGGGATAAGTGAAGAATGCCAGGAGTATATGCTGATAGTATAAACTCTCATCAGGGTTGCCCAAGGTGTGAAGGTTATCTCAGCTGTCCAGTTAAAGCAGGCAGGCGCCCATATCAGGCACCAACCCTTGGTTGTGTCATCACAGATTTTTACCTATTGTTTTCCAAAAAGTTTTTCAAACACTTCAGGAAATGATAGTATCTCCGTCATCTTTGTAGTGGGAAGTTGTGAAGGATTGTTGTTTTTGTCTGACTGGGACATCTATGATTGTGCACTACCAATGCACAGAGATAAGTGTTTGCCCCAGAAAAGCAATTGTTTTGATCATCCTTGCTGTGCAAATAGCATATAATTGCTGCCATTCCTTACTTTCCCTTCACAATAAGAATGGGGAGTGGGGAAGAAAACTTAGATTAGAATGAGCTTAGTTTTTCCAAGAGCATGCAGAGGGCACTTTTCTCAGAACTGATCAGTTTAGCAAACCATCTGATAATGTTAATCCCTGTCTGCTACTTTATTGGCTATGCTGGTCTCATTTGCCATGGCCAAACCATAAAGCATGACAAGGGACAACACTAGGGAGAAGAGGCTGGGAAATTCAGAAAATCAGACTTGTTTTTAGCATACAGCATTATCTAGAGGGGGTTATGAGTGTTTGGTGTTTCTGCAACTGTAGATTCAGGTCTGCAAAAACCTTGGCCAAGTGAGTTTTCTGTAACCATGTAGGAGTCATCGGGAGTGACTGATGACATCTGATGGCTCATCTGTAAATCCTTGTAACTATTTTCTTCTCTGAGATGGAGTAAATGACAGGCACTTTCTGGATTTAAAGGATTCTTTGCACTGGTTGGTGATGTCCAGAAGAAAATAAGGCAGCAAAATCAAAATAATCTATCTGACTTACAAAAGATAATACACACCACACCAAAAATCAGGACACCACCTTCATCAGTAAGGAAGAACAGTGGCAGGAGAGGTAGGGATCAGCAAAGAAGACTGCAGTTTTTCTGGTATATTGTTTTTTGTCATCTGGGAGACAGATGGATTGTATTTTAACTGAGCTATGGAGAAAGACCTTAAGAAATGTTTTAGAAATGAATACATGTTGACCATATCTATTAGAAAAGGCCAAACCAGTGTTTTTCTGCCCTGTAGATCTTGCTGTTTAAGCAAAGACCTATACTATAAAGCAGGCCAGCTACTACAGTATGTATTGTAACTGGTATGGGCTGTGACATAGAAACTTTTAAATGATGTACAGAGGGATAAATAATTTGCCTAAGCTTGTCTCTCCCCTTTCCTCTGTGCAACAAAATGCTTTTACTTAACATTCTTACAAGAATTTCTGAGATGATGTAGCAAGCAACAGTACATAGAAAACTAATACCTGTGGTCTTGGAAATGCATAGCTCAGGAGTGTCTACTTATTCTTATACTACCTTATACTAATAAGTTTAATTCAGTAGAGCATGATTCTGAGTAAATATATATGGGATTGCACTTCAGCAGTGTTTGGCCAAGCAGCTTTGTAGTACTTTTTGAAGCTAGTTTCAAACCATCTGACTTAACATTTTTGTCTATAAATGTGCTATACTTAGGCCATATTCATTATGGAATTTTACTGATTTATTGAAAATGTTTCTATATTGCCTATTACAGGTGTTCCTCGTTTAACGACCACTTGTTCATCGACTGTTCAAACTTACGATGGTGCTGAATGAGTGGTAGTTACAACTGGTTCTCATACTTATGGCTGTTGCAGCATGCCTACAGTAATGTGATCACAATTTGCGACCTTCCCTGCTGTCTTCCGACAAGCAAAGTCAATGGGGAAGCCCACAGGAAGTCACAAGTCACGTTCATGTGAGGTCCTTGCTTAATCACCCATGTAGTCCTCGCTTAATGACAGCCACTGGGACTGCTGGAACTGTTGTCGCTAAGTGGTGCAGTTGTGTGGGTTTTTTTACTTACAACTATGTCACTTAACGATTAAGTTTCTGGTCCCAATTAGCATCATTAAGTGAGGACTACCTGTATGCCACTCATCCTTCATTGGTATTCTAACCATTTTATGAGCTGTCATAGTCTATTAGGTATATCAAAATCTATAATAAATGTTACTTAAATAAATAAACAGGAGAATTATTAAATTAAATATCTGGCAAAACCAAGCTTGAGCATGAAAATATTGTTTCTAAATTGCATAAAGTGACAAGAAGATGACCACACCATTTTTTTTCTTCCTGAATCAGCTTTTTAAGAAACAATTTCATAAAAAAATCTTTTGTGTTCTTCTGAAATGTGTCAGAAATCAGAATTTGTGAGATGGGTTTATGAGCTTATGAAAGATTTGGCTTTCATTTATCTTGACTAGGTATAATTTTTTATGTACAATGCAGGTATAGTATAATATATAGTGTGTAGTAATGTCCACTGCTCTGAAATGTGAAATTCCATGGGATGGGACTAG
The DNA here is from genome assembly GCF_035149785.1 of Candoia aspera. Classification (NCBI taxonomy): domain Eukaryota; kingdom Metazoa; phylum Chordata; class Lepidosauria; order Squamata; family Candoiidae; genus Candoia; species Candoia aspera. The sequence continues at coordinate 32,813,559 of NC_086156.1, read as the reverse complement.
AACAGATTTTCTGAATTAGTTGCATATTTGTCCATAATTAAAGAAATCTGGCTAAAACCATTATGTTGATATCATAGGGACATTGTGAAAGCATTATTGAGCTTTGTTTTTAGTTCTAGTTTGAGTAGTTTATAAAACAAGCTGTGTATGGTCCTGTTGATAACATATTTTTCTTGCCTTTTTGTCTTGATAGAGCAGCTTTTCTCAACTTTTTGACCCTGGAGGAACCCTTGAAATATTTTTCAGGCCTCAGGGAGCCCCTGCACATTCAAGCTCAAATATAGGCCAGAAGTTACAAAATTATTACATTTGTTTCATGTGTAGACCTGTATATATGCATTAACAGTGCTCTTAAACTAAAAATAAAATATGAAACTTACCTCTTCAATGTGAAGTTGCCCACATTTGAAATAATTTTTTAAATAAATCATGATCTTCCAGGGAACCCCTAGTGACCTCTCGAGGAACCAGGGTTCCACGGAACTCTGGTTGAGAAATCCTGTGATAGAGAGACATGCCCTGTAGCTTTCAGAAATACCTTGTGCTTTTATAACTTGAGCCTTTGCTTCAAGAAAGGGACACCAGCAAATACACAATAGCATTCCAAAGAGATATTCAGTAAGTTTAAATTGTTTCTGATTCCATCAAATAGTTACTTAACAGAAAAAAAGCATTCTAAAGACTATTAAATGTTCTTAAATGAGTCACTTGTTCTCTGTAGTTATAAATACACTGCAGAAAAAAAAGTCTTCGTTTCTGTACGGTCTTGACAGCTCAAGATAATGTTCCCTGGATTTGTGGAAATAATATGTTATCCTTTCTCATGATTAACTGGTGTTCTGTTGATAGAAATAGTGAAAAGAACCTACAAACTTGTTAAGCTCTAGACCCAGATCCATCAACATGTAGGCAGATGCATTTCAGTGTTGATAAAGCTTGTATCACCATTTACTAACTTATTAAAATTAATTTCTACACATTTCTGAAATCTGACCTTGCTGAAATCTCCCAAGATTTGGCAATTCTCATGACATTTTATGAGATTTTGATATTCTAGTGATATTTTGAAGTGGGTTCTATAATTTATTTTATGTCTGGACTATTGTGCAAGATCTCATATCTTCCCTTTAAAGTGTTCTTTGCAAACACGGATGAAAATGATTTCAGATTATATATGATGACACTGATTACTTCAGTATTTGCATATACAGACAAACTAGTATGTTTTGGTCAAAATACATCGGTTCTCACTGATCAAGAACTTGTACTTATATTTGAAGTTCTCTTCTCTCCCCTGCACTCCGAAAATAACTCTGTCAGTGGTATAGTTTATCTAACAGCAGACAATTGTGGAAAGATTTATTTTATGGATCTCTTATTCTTGATGTATACTACTTTCCTTATGCTGCCTCTCTTCTGAATATGAGTGGGCTTACTCTGCTATTGTCAAGTAATTTGTTCTTTCTTCCTCATATTTATCCAGTATAGTAGCACCTTTTCAGACTAACAAGTTTTATTAAAAGGCATAAGGCTTCATAAACTGTTGTGTATACCTTTTGAGTGAGGGGGTTGTTCCATTACCTCTTAAGGAGGCCTTGGTTTGCCTCCTCCTCAAGAAGCCATTGCTGGACCCCACCATTCTGGACAATTTTTGTCCAGTATCTCAGCTCCCTTTTTGGGGGAAGATGGTTGAGAAGGTGGTTATGCAACAGCTTCAGAGGACCTTGAATGAAGTGGATAATCTGGATCCTTTTCAGTCAGGATTCAAACCTGGGTAGGGGATGGAAACAGCATTAGTCACGCTTTTGGATGATCTCTGGCGTAGGTGGGATGCGGGTTGTGTATCCATCCTCACCTTTTGAAACCAGTGACCATGGTATCCTTCTGAATCACTCAGAAGGTTGGGGTTGGGTGGCACAGTGTTGTGGTGGTTTGTCTCCTTTCTTCAGGGCTGATTCCAGTCGGTGGTGATTGGGGAAGAGATCCCGCTCTCAGCCCCTACTGAATGGGGTGCTGCAGGGGTCGGTGCTCTTTCCAGTCATATTCAACATCTACATGAGGCTGCTGGGTGAGCTTATCCATCACCAATTATACATCTTTCCCCCTGGTGAATTAAGCGATACTGTGGATGTCTTATTCCAGTGCTTGGAGGCTGTAAGGGTCTGGTTGGGGAACAACAGACTTCAACTGAACCCTGGCAAGATTGAGTGGCTTTGGATTTTGGGGCCCACTGGTTCTAGGACTATACCATCTTTGGTGTTGGATGGGGGTTGCAGTGCCCCAAACAGACCCTGAGTGCAATCTGGGGTTCTCCTAGACTCACGACTTCTGCTCGAGGAGCAGGTGGCAGTCGTGGCTATGATGGGCTTTGCTCAACTTCGCATTGTGCGTCAGTTGTGCCTGTTCGTAGATTGAGGGACTCTACTTGCAGTCACTCATGCCCTAGTCACCTCCCAGTTGGACTACTGTAATGCAGTATATATAGGGCTGCCCTTGAGTATCTGGAAGCTTCAGCTGGTACAGAATGCAGCAGTGCAGATAATTATGTGTGTTTCTAGAAGAACACATGTTACACCTCTAATCCGTGAGCTACATTGGTTACCAGTCTGTTTCTGGGTCCAGTTCAAGGTGCTGTTTTTGACCTTTAAAGCCCTTCATGGCATAGGACTGGGTTATTTTAGGGACTGCCTGTCCCTGATTACATCTGCCTGTCCTACCAGATCTAGCAGAGAGGGCATGCTGCAGGTCCTGTCAGCTAGGGAGCTTCACTTAATGGGTCCTAGCCAAGGGCCTTTTCTGCTGTGGCCCCTGCTTTATGGAACATTCTTCCTGAAGTGAGGCTGGCCTCATCCCTTTTAACTTTCTGGAAGTCCTTCAAGACCTAATTGTGTCATCAGGCCTGGGGACCCCAGGGGACTGGTGGAATATTGAGATGGCTCCAGTGTAATTAAGACCTGTTCTTCGCCCAATATATATATTTTATTTTATTTAGTTTTGTGCCTTTTAATAATAATAGTATTTGTTGTATACAGTATATTGTTTTTAGTTTTGTTGTACACTGACCAGAGTCACTTGTCTGTGAGGTGGGTGGCCATATAAATATGCCAAAATAAATAAATATTAAAATTTCTTAGCCTGAAAAGAGGCTGACAGACTCCTCCAGATTTTTGGCTACCATAGAGCCAGCATTCCTCATATTATTTAATTTTATACTTTATCAAGTGTGGACAATATAATGCTATGTGCAGATGCACTTGATTGCAGCCTGTGATTAGTACAACATATTGACTTGTGCATAGAAAATAATAGGTAGAAGCATTGTTAGCAGAAGTTCATATTTTCCTTGTTTTTAGGTAATGGAAAACGTGTATTTGAAATCTGATTATATAGTGCACTGGTTTAAGATTTGGATTACTGTATTAATATGTTGTTAATAAAGTTCACATTTGTAATTACTAATTACATTAGTAATATTTTGGTATTATTATTTTGATATAAGGAGATATTTGTGAATGCATATTGTTACCTTTCTGTGCATCTAACCGTTAGGAGAAAATTGACTCAGACTGGAGATACACTGGTCATTAGTTAATCTAGGTATGCCCTACGTGGCTATATTGATACTGTAGCATCAAAGATAAGAAAGAAGTTGCATTCACAAACACACACACAGTATGGGAGCAGAATGAATACTTTTTTCGTAATGCTGTATATCTACAGTTCAGGGCCATTGGGCACAACCTTCAAATCTTGAATGTGGCCCTTAAAGTCCCTCTCATACTTGCTATTGAACTGAAGGGGAAAAATTATCAGTTAAGTTTTTGTTCTGGTTCTGCTTTCTTTTCTGCATCCATTCAGAGGGCAAGTGCAGTTCTCCATCCAAAAAAAAAAAAAAAAAAAGATTTCAGAGTCTTGCTGTAGTGGTCCCAGCTTTGTAGGAAAAAGGTATTGGAAAATTAACACTTATCTCTTGTGCCCCACAATTTAAGGCTGAAGATTAAGAACACATTGAAATATGTTGGATGCAGATACAGGGATCGTAGAAGAATGGTTATCAGAATTCAAGGTAATCCATAACTCTTGATTTACAAGAAAGTTTGAAACAAAGCTAGTGAATTATAAAATATTTATTATACTTATTTTTTCTTAGAGATTACAGTATAAAATTCTAGAATTAATACTATTCCAGCCTCCAAGAGCGATAGTGGAAGAGGGCCATTGCCCTCTTGCCAATGCTTGTAAGCTTTTTGAATCTACCAGTTTGTTCAATGTTTGATAAAAAGATATGCTTAATTCCACAGGGTTTGTTTTTTTTAATTACAAAGATGGTGTATATTAGATGATGTATTAAGCTGTATATCGTAAATGTTTTTTGCTAGACAGTGCCAGAAGCATCTATAGCAAGTTATGCTAAAAATTTGAAAGACAAGATTTCCCTGGTTTCATCTCTATATAAAGTTATTCAAGATCTACAAAGTGAGGTATGTGGATATTTATTTATTTATTATTGGAGTTGGGATGAACATTGGAATAAATTGTATAGTGACATGATAACAAGAAGTAAGAAATAAATAGAATGTAAAATTCTGTTTCCCTCTTCAAAATACTCTTTTTTTAGGTCCAGTGGATGTCTTTAACTTTTTGTAGATACTGTTCTATATAGCCACGAAGACTAGAAACTTAATTTCTAAACAGTGTGATTTCTTCTCAAGCTAACGTGAAACTGAATACAATTTTGCATGTGAGGACTTCCGGCGGGAACATGGCGGACTGAACAGCTGTGTCCGCGGGCTCCACGGGCAGAACTGACAACGGGGCAGGGTTTTTTGGGCTCAGGCCCTGGAGCGCTTTCACAGACAGAAAACGCTTGGAATCATCCCATTTGCCTTCCAGAATGGCGACTTGCAGCCAGAGGATGGCAAACAGCATTTGCGCTAATCTGGTAAGAGCCGCCAGGAGGCTGGGACATCACCATTTCCAAGCTGCTCTGTAGCCTTAAAAGGACACTAAGACCAGCCATCCCATTTCTAAATCACCCAATTTATTTCTTGTTAAGTTTATGTACCCTTAGAGAGGCTTTTTACAACGAGAAGCAAACTCTCTTGGTGCTTATCATTATTTTTGGGATTAATTTTTGAAGAAAATTCTTTTTAAGTTTTGGATTTTGCTTTCCATCCAAATATTAAGAAGGGTTGAGATCATGTAATTGCCTCCCTGTTATTTATTTATTTTTAATAAATTTGAAGACTTTACTATCCTCCTACACATTGAATCTGCTGTTCTGAACTTTTCACTTTCTGCTGCTACTTTCCCTGGAGAGCTGCCTTTTATCGCATTTTCACTTGTGTAAACATCTCTTCGGAAATTTTCCATTAATTCCTACTTTTGCTAGTTAAGTACCTAGGGGGCGCCATAATCTACATTGTGAGACATGGAGGATTTCAAGCAGACTTTCTTGGATTTCCGTTGTGAGCTTAACCAGATTCTTTTTGATTCCTGTCAAGTTACTATGCAAGATATTTGGGAGGTAGTTGAGAACATCAGTTCCAAAATGTGTCATCCGGCTGGGGATGTTGTGGACGAAATTGAAGAGCCTAACAATGATGGAAATGTTCCTACTAACAGTGAGATTGAGGCTTTTGCTAAAATGCTAGATGAAGACTGGGCAGTCGACTTGAAGAATTTAAAGGAACAGAATGAATTGCAAGCCATGAGTGGGACTGACTTTTTGATGGAATGTTATGGAAAAGAAGGGGTTGTTATCTATCAGAGGTTTTTTGCTGAGAAGTCAGAATTTTTAACGGGGGCAGTTGGGTTGTTTGATTTCTTTATGAAAAATGCTTTGTGTGTATTGTGGAGATATGTAAATGCTTTGATTTATTTTGAAGAGGGGTAAGGGTTTAAGAATAATTATTTGGATTGCTTTTAGGGCTTGTTTGACTTCACTTCTCTTTAATGATTTGGATTAAGTTTAATAAGATATAATAATAATTGCTTGGTTTTAGGTTTAAAATGATTATTATAATTGTTGTTATATTAACTATAATGGCAGACAATTTACATGCTTTTTAGTTTGATCTCTTTTTTAGCAGACAGAAAAATATAGAATAGTAGTAGGAAGGAAATAATTAAATAAATGTTATTTTAGTGGGGAATTGATTAGGAGGTTTGTATTTTTTTCTTTTAATATAAGGGGAAGGAGCAAATGTATTTGGTGATTTTTATAATGTGCTAATAGAATGATTTATAGAAATAATGTGATTTGGTTTAATCTAGAGTAAGGGATTGATTATGGAAAATTGTTGCATATTCTTGCTGTTAAAAGTCAGAAGTCCCCTCTTTATGTAATCTTTAAAAATTTATTCTCTTTTTGTGTTGTCACACTTTTTTAGTTTTTTTCTTTTTTGTAGTTTTTATCTTTGTTCTAAATCTAATAAAATTATTATAAAAAACAACTTTGCATGTGTACCTTTTTAAAAAAAGAAAATAAAATAGTCTTCAGGAAGGATGATACTTATTGTAATTTTAGGTAATGAAGATTCAGTTCTTTCTCTTGCTGTGATCCTAATGAAAGGCAAAAATTTAAAAAGGGATTTTTTTTTCCTCTCTTCTGTGCAAGGATTACCTTTGTTGAATAAGAAACAAATGAGGCTTACTAAATACTGGGAATTAATGTAACACTTCAAATGGAACCTCTTGAAGTAGTGAGAAAATTAATCTTACAATGAAATGTTAAACACTGCCAAATATTTAATGCTTGCTTTTATTTCAGCTGCTGGAACCAGTCTGTCACCAGCTGTTTGAATTTTATCGCAGTGGTGAGGAACTTCTGCTGCAGTTCACACTTCAGTTTCTTCCAGAATTGATATGGTGCTATCTTGCTGTTTCTGCTAGTAAAGATCTACAAAGCAGTGGTTGCATAGAAGCACTTCTACTAGGAGTTTACAATTTGGTTTGTATCTAAAGTTAAGCATTCATTCATTCATTCATTCAACAATTTATGTTACTCAATTCCAAAAAAGGCTCTAGGTGGCATTAAATTTCATTGTTTGACATCCTTAGATTCTTTTAACCTGTTGTGTCTATAGCAACTTTTTGTCATTCTGACATTGGTAGAAATGGCCATATTTTTGATGACAAATACTAAAAATCTGGAATATGAACATCCTGAATGGTGTTCTCTATTCTGTTAATTGGCTTTTCAATTTTGGTATAGTTGGATGAAGGAACTAGCTTAAAGTGGTTGGGTATAGAATATTTGATCATTCTTGGGGTTACATGGTTACCCATTAAGATCTTCTGAAAATGGTGGGATAATTCATTTATGGAGCTATGTTAAGAACATCCAGAGCCCAACTTAGTCCAGAGCCCATGAGAATGGTTGTATAAGAAAATGTGCTAGTCTTATTCTGGAATGAATGAGTCCGGAGATAGGCTTCTGCTGTTTGTTTGTTTGTGGACTTTCTTTCCCAGTCATCAATATTTCTATTGTGTGAAAAAAAGAGATCAGAGGAAAATTGGATGTTCATAGGCACACTGCTGTAGTGGGATGCATATACATATCTTCCTTGCTTGTTTTAGGAGTAGAGGAGGACTCCTAAGTGAATAGAATATGTCTTCTGCTTGAAAGTGAGAAACTGTGTATGAATGCAGATGGGTATATATAAATTGATTTCTAGTAATAGGTATGAATGAGGAAGAATGGATTCATACCATTAAGTCCTTTTCCCACATTTTCATTGGCTGTCGTCTGTGGTATAAGTTCAGTAGATTTCATTTTCAAAGTGGTAGGAGACACAGTCTCTTTGCTGGTAATTAATTTTATCTCTGTACTTTGTTGGCAAGTTCATGTTCATAAACAAAAAGTAATTATACTAATAACAATACTGTGTATGATAATGTGTATGATAATGGCCTGGATAATACCCATGAGAGCAGTGTTATATATTCAATTCCTTTCACCAGCAGTATTTGACTGTACCACTGCAGCTGGCATATATAAGGTTTAAATGTGTAAAATTTTGATTCTAGAAAAAAAAGGAAATTAAACTGGTATTTCTAAACTTTTAGTTGTACTTAGAACAGCATCGTTATCAACATAAAAGCTAACACTGTTGCTGGGGCATATGCTTTCTTGGGTCAGAGCTTATTTATCAAATGCATGAAGCTTATTTTATCAAATGCATGAAGGACAGGATCGTACCTGTGTGACCTCTCTTGCCTCATCGTACTCGATGCTCCCCGTGGTTTACGGAGGAGCTGAGGGTTTTGAGAGGACTAAGAGACATCTAGAGCACTGCTGGAGGAAGACAAAGACTGAATCCGACTGAACACTGGTTAGAGCCGCTATTAAAGCCTACCTGATGGCGATAAGAGTGGCGAAGCGTCAATACTTCTCCGCCCTTATTGCATCTGCAGAATGCCACCCAACGGCCCTGTTTAAAATTACTCAATCCCTTTTGGGAAAGGTGGGCACAATGACCTACCTACAGAGCCGTGCAGAGGAGTTTTCGGAGCATCTGCAAGACAAAATCACTCGGATCCACTCTACGTTAGACTCCAAGTGTGACACATGGTCTGTGGAGATACCAAGGGAGCATACTTAGCATGTTATCTGGGAACAGTTTGATCCGGTTGGACCCGAGGAAGTGGACAGGATCCTCAGGACAGTAAATGCCACCATTGTCATCTAGACCTGTGTCCCTCCTGGATGGTAAAGGCAGCTCGGGAGGTGACATGTGGTTGGGTCCAGGTGATGGTCAATACATCCTTGAGGGAGGGGGTGTTCCCAACTGCCTTTAAGGAGGCTTTGGTACATCCCCTCCTCAAGAAACCATCATTGGACCCTACTGTACTGGATAATTTTCATCCAGTCTCCCACCTCCCCTTTTTGGGGAAGGTGGTTGAGAAAGTGGTGGCATTACAGCTCCAGGGGGTTCTGGAGGAAATGGATTATCTAGACCCCTTTCAGTCAGGTTTCAGGCCCAGATATGGGATGGAAATGGCATTGGTTGCACTTATGGATGATCTTTGGTGGGACCGGGATAGGGGTAGTGCATCCATCCTCACTCTTGACCTCTCAGCGGCTTTTGATACCATCAACCATGGTATCCTTTTGGGTCGGCTCAGGGAGTTGGGGGTGGGCGGCGTGGTGCTGTGCTGGTTCACCTCCTTCCTCCAGGGCTGTTCCCAATCGGTGGTGATAGGGAGTGAGAGGTCCAACCCTCGACCCCTCCTTTGTG